>NC_065593.1:1430663-1746663 GCF_024542745.1 Macaca thibetana thibetana | reverse complement strand
GTTCTCTCTGTATTTTGTTTGACACAGGGTCTCACTTTGTCATCCAGGCTGGAGTGTAGTGACTCAAATATGGCTCACTGTAGCTTCCACCTCCTAGGCTCAAGTGATCCTTCTGCCTCAGCCCCCTGAGTAGCTGGGACCACAGGTGAGCACCATCACACCCAGCAAATTTTTTGTTTTGTACAGGTCTCACCTTGCTCAGGATGGTCTTGAACTCCTGGGTTCAAGCTATACTTCTGCCTCAGCCTCCTAAAGTACTGGGATTACAGATATGAACCCACCATGTTTGGCATCTCGGCATTAGGAATAAAACCTAACCATGGCCTGTAAAGCTCTCAATCACCTGACACTTGCCTACATCTATGCCCCAGTCACAGTGGCCTTCTTTCCTCTCTTGAAGGGCACCATGCTCTTTCTTGCCTCCTGACCTTTGAACATGCTATTCCCTGGCCTCTCTAGTTACCTCCTACTGATCCTTCAGCTCTAAGCTTCAAGGTCACCTGCTGAGTCCTCTCTCTAACATCTAACCAAAATGTGTTTCTCCTCTTAATCTTTCAAAACACTTTACTCAATTTGTTAAGTATACACCTATACACACACACTTACATGGAGCGGGTGGGAGAAGAGAGGAAGAGATTTGTTTGCTTATTTATTATCTGTCTACCCCAGGAGACAATAAACTCCATGGGTGCAGGGACATTGTATGGTTCACTACCCAATCGTGAGGACCTAGCACAGTGCCTGGCAGACTGTGGACACTCAAAAGATATTCGTTAAGATATTCGTTGAATACAGACAACAGTCTCTTGTGCAATATGCAGTTTGCCTCATTATTCTTAGAATGCTTTTCCCCCCTTAATAAAACAAAAGGTAACCACTGCAATGCCAACAAATTAGAGACCTATTAAGTATACCCCTGCCTTACCAATAAAGATTCCTCCTCCTATTTTACCTGTTTCATTCATTCAGCACTTTCATTCATTCATCACCTAGCATCAGTTACCAAAACCGTGTACCTACTTAAGAAGTATTTAATGTCATTCAGAGTTCAATGGGCCTTTGGGAATCATCTAATTCTCAGCTGATAGAAGACAGAAAAGTAGGTTAACTGGTCTGTCCCCCGTTACAGTTAGTAGCAGAGCTGTCATATGAATCCAAGGTCCTGATTTTTGTTTAGTGCTTTTTCCAAAACCCATTTCTGGCCAGCCGCGGTGGGAGGCTCACTTGAAGTCAGGGGTTCAAGACCAGCCTGACCAACATGGTAAAACCCCGTTTTCACTAAAAATACAAAAATTAGCCAGGCATGGTGGGGCATGGGTAATCCCAGCTACTTGGGAGGCTGAGGCAGGAGAATCGATTGAACCTGGGAGGTGGAGGTTGCGGTGAGCCGAGATCGAGATCGCGCTATCGCACTCCAGCCCGGGCGACAAGAGCGAAACTCCGTCTCAAAACAAAAAAAGAAAACAAAACTCATTATTGTTTGGTACTGTTTTTTTTTTTTTTTTTTTTTTTTTTTTGAGACGGAGTTTAGCCCTTTTTGCCCAGGCTGGAGTGCAACGTCCGCCTCCCAGGTTCAAGCAATTCTCCTGCCTCAGCCTCGAGTAGCTGGGATTACAGGCATGCGCCACCACTCTGGCTAATTTTGTATTTTTAGTAGAGACGGGGTTTCCCCATGTTGGTCAGGCTGGTCTTGAACTCTGACCTCAGGTGATCCACCCACCTCGGCCTCCCAAAGTGCTGGGATTACAGGCGTGAGCCACCGCGCCCGGCCTCTGTCTGGTACATTTTATCTGAAGCAACAGGAATTGACAGGAAATATCGCTGCTGTCCACAGATCCACACTTGCTCACTTCGGATATGTATTTTTAATGAAGTACAACAACCTTACCCAAAATCAAAACCAAGCTGCTTCTACGTAAATATTGGGCAGGTAATACAACTGAAAATCAAAAATGTAAGTAGTTCGTTTATAAAGTTAGGCTTCCAGTAGCTAGTAAACTTGCAAAGTCATCAAAAGTAGTGGTCTTCCTCTTGGGGAACTTTAGCAGTAAGTAATTTTATTTTAGTAACAGCAGTAACTACCCCTCCCCCCAAGAGGAAATTGTAAGACAGCACTGGGTGAAGAAAACAATTTTTTCACGTGTTGCTTTTAGACATAAAATCCTCACTATTTGGAAAATTCAGACTTCCATAATAAGGTTCTAAAGAGATTTCCTTGATCTTGATCCACGGTCCTCAAAGAAACACAAAAAAACTAACCACCACCTAAGAACTGTTCTTAACCAAACAAGCAGGAACTTCTGTGGGCTTTAGCAATCGCTTCTGAACCAGCGCGACAATTCTCCTCTGACCTCGCGCAAGAAGACCACCTTCTCCCTCCCAGAAGAGTCTCGGAGCACAGCAAGGCACTCAGGGGGCATCTGCGCCGAGGCCGAAGCTCGCTGAAGGCCTTGCTGCCGCCCTGGAGAAAGCCCTCGCAGGCCCACCTGCCCCACCGCCGCCCCTGAGGCCCGGCCTGACTCCCCGCCGGCGCCCCCTCAGCTACCTTTCCGCCGGAAGAAGGACATGGCGGGGCCCGGGTCGGGGCGGAGGGTGCGGGGGGACTGGCGCGGGGAGGGCCCGGCTCCCCTCATTCAGCAACCGGCCCGGACTTCCGGGTCCAGAGGGCCAGCCGCACTAGCGCGAAAAGGGACCCTTCTTCCGGGAGTGGGCCCCACCGCCTCCTCGGGATGCCCAGGCAGCTCCAGCCGCCATATTATCAACAAGCCGCCCGCCCGGAGTTCCGGTCCTTCCCCGCGCTAGGCTTCACGGGAGGTCAAGCGCCGGCCCCGCCCCTTTCCCCCACCGCCTCCCGCGGGTGCAGGGGCGCACGCCCGCATCGCCCGCGTGATCCGCGCGTGCGACCCGCGCCTGTTTCCCGGGCCCTGGGTGCCTGGAGCAAGCCACCGTTCCTGCAGCTGTTTTGTGGCGTCTGCCGCCGGCCCCCGGTGGAGCGCTGCAGACCCAGTCTCTGCAAAACTAACCTCCGTGGAGCGGGAGCCCTCCCAGCAGCTGGGACGGGGCGGGCCTTAGGTCCCCGGCTTCCGGCCCCTGGGCACCCTTCAAATTGTGCCCTTCTAAAAGGCAGGGCCAACCCTGCCACGCTCCGGCTCGACCTCTCCTGCTCCTCCGTTTGAGGTTTGCTCACAGGCGCTGGCCGACACGAGCAGCTTCACCCTGCACCCCAGCCCCTGCTTCCCCAGGAGAGCAGCCCACCACGGCCTGCGGGTTCGAGGCGATGCAGAACCCTGATAAGGAAAGGGCACAACCTGCTGCATGGGAACCAGCAGCTCCCTCGGTCATTCGCGAAGGAAAAGGGGAAGCGGGCTTATTTCGGAGTGCAATCCCTGCGAATGCTCAACTTTGTAAGGGACTGAAACATAAAACCTCACCAGTATTTAAAAGCAAGCTCCAGTGAATCATCCTTGCTCAAATGCCATTTTCCTGTGAATCTTCTGACCCTCTACTCCCAAAGCAAAATGAATCAAGCCTCCCTGTCTTTGGTGCTTCTTACACCCCGCGAGTGCGCTCAGCGGCTGAGGTTGTAACTGCTCCCTGGGGTTGGGGTTGGGGAGGGCAGGAAGGTAATAGTAACAATAAATGTTCGCTGGGTTTTTTTTTTTTTTTTTTTTTTTTTTTTTTTGAGACAGAGTCTCGCTCTGTCACCCAGGCTGGAGTGCAGTGGCCGGATCTCAGCTCACTGCAAGCTCCGCCTCCCGGGTTCACGCCATTCTCCGGCCTCAGCCTCCCGAGTAGCTGGGACTACAGGCGCCCGCCACCTTGCCCGGCTAGTTTTTTTTGTATTTCTTAATAGAGACGGGGTTTCACCGTGTTAGCCAGGATGGTCTCCATCTCCTGACCTCGTGATCCGCCCGTCTCGGCCTCCCAAAGTGCTGGGATTACAGGCTTGAGCCACCGCGCCCGGCCCGCTGGGGTTTTTTAACCAATGAATTTTATCATGTGACGGATGGGAAAACAGGCCCAGAAGAGACAACTAGCCCAAGATGGTTCAGAATGTTAGAAATACCAAAATTGGCCAGGCGCGGTGGCTCAAGCCTGTAATCCCAGCACTTTGGGAGGCCGAGGCGGGTGGATCACGAGGTTAGGAGATCGAGACTATCCTGGCTAACATGGTGAAACCCCGTCTCTACTAAAAATACAAAAAACTAGCCGGGCGTGGTGGCGGGCGCCTGTAGTCTCAGCTACTCGGGAGGCTGAGGCGGGAGAATGGCGTGAACCCGGGAGGCGGAGCTTGCAGTGAGCCGAGATCACGCCACTGCACTCCAGCCTGGGAGACACAGCGAGATTCCGTCTCAAAAAAAAAAAAAAAAAAAAAAAAAAATAGAAATACCAAAATTGTTAGAAATAGATAATCAGTGCCGTGAAGAAAAGTCAGCACGGAGACAAAAGATCTCTCAGCAAGGCAATCGTTAGTTTCTGCAGAAAGTGTGGTCAATTGCAGATGGGACAATGTCGAGAGCACACCTGAACAACGGAAAAGCAGACATATTTATCCCTTACACATTTGGGTCGTCCTCACTGCTGTGTCCTGCATCCATTGGCTGGAGCGGGACCTCACACTCTTAAACTGATACCCTGTTTGCTAATAGCGTAAAACTTTCCTAAATAGGTAAGTGCAAGGAAGAACGAAGAAAGAAAGGAAGTTGCTTACCGAAAGGTTTAAGGAAGCAATAACATTTCCAAATAAGGAAGGGGGATAGGCTGTGAGCTGGAATGTGCCTATGAGCATGTCCAACAGTTACGTAGGATAGGGCTTAACAAAGAGTTATTAGCACAAAGCAAGGAGGTTTGAAGAAAGTCTTTAAGAGAAACTATTACTTATTACACTTATGATGTAGTCTTTAACAAGAAGGGGAACTTTGAAGAGGAAACTTTATATTCTACAAGAATGTCCAAGTTTAAGACTATAACTAGAGGCCGGGTGCGGTGGCTCAAGCCTGTAATCCCAGCACTTTGGGAGGCCGAGATGGGCAGATCACGAGGTCAGGAGATCAAGACCATCCTGGCTAACACGGTGAAACCCCGTCTCTACTAAAAAAAATACAAAGAACTAGCTGGGCCAGGTGGTGGGTGCCTGTAGTCCCAGCTACTCAGGAGGCTGAGGCAGGAGAATGGCGTAAACCCGGGAGGCGGAGCTTGCAGTGAGCTGAGATCCGGCCACTGCACTCCAGCCTGGGTGACAGAGCGAGACTCCGTCTCAAAAAAAAAAAAAGACTATAACTAGAACCCGAAAAAGGCAAATCCCTTAACCTGCTCTAATATGGTCTTTTCACTATATTATTAGAGCAGGTTAAAAGATTTGCTTATTTCATTTCTGGCCAGGCGCGGTGGCTCATGCCTGTAATCCCAACACTTTGAGAGGCCGAGGCGGTCAGATCACCTGAGGTTAGGAGTTAGACCAGCCTGGCCAAGATGGCGAAACCCCATCTCTACTAAAAATACAAAAATTAGCGGGGCGTGTGGCGCGCCTATAGTCCCAGCTAATCAGGAGGCTGAGGAAGGAGAATCTCGTACACGGGAGGTAGAGGTCACAGTGAGCCGAGATCGCGCCACTGCACTCCAGCCTGGGCGAGAGGAAGACGCCTCAAAAAAAAAAAAAAAAAAAAAAAAAAGATTCGCCTATTTCGTTTCAGAGCATGGCATGTTTGCAAGTGCACGAAAGATAACCAAAACTGACATGGAAAATTTACTATGCGCCAGTACTGTGCTAAACCCTCCAGATGAGTAATAGTCCTTGGAGTCAGTCCTGGTATCTGGAAAACTAGGCACTGAAAAATAAAGTCAACTGCTCAAGGTCACACACTAGGGATGAAGCCTAGATTTCAAGGTCAAGCCTCTCTCCAGGTAAGGAGAGTGCGTCCAGGCGCACTGGACGGAAGCAGCGCTGGCTACGGCTCCGGACGTCCGGAGTGAGCTGGCGCCGAACGGACGCGGTCTGGCCGCTTCCTGCTGGCCTTGGCGGGGCCTGCACCGGGAGTCTGAGCGGCGCCCCACCCAGGGATCCGAGATGCCCTCGGAAGCCAGTCTGTGTTCTGGGCGGACCACACCCCGCTGTCTGTAGCCAATAAAACTCTGGATCCTGCATCCTACCCCCACCAAAGGGAGATTGGCCTAAGCCAAGGACCCGGGCGCGGTCTAGGTGGGATTTCTCTGCAGGCTGAGGGGCACGTGACTGTCTACCAGGGGCCCAAGTACAGGGCGTCAGCAAGAAAGCGCAGCGCCTTTCTCTCGTTCCCTTCCAGCGTGCAGAACCTCGCAGGGCCTATTTTGTATGTGTTGTGTGGTTAATCGGATGGGACGGGAGGGACGCAGGGGAAGGGAGAGTGCGAGAAATCCCCTGAATGTCTTTGGCACGGGGGCAGATCCGACAGAGTTGAAGGCGGAGGACTCTTAAATTCCTCTTAATCTCCTCTAACCCTTCCTCATTCTCTCCTGCTAAGCAGTCAATGCAGAAGCAGTGCCTCATCTCCACTTCCAGTGTGATTTGCTGCCTTTGAGCCCCGCCCACCAGAAATTCCCCGACAGCCGCATACACCTCAGTCATGATAATGGCCGTCATTCTTTATGGAGTACTTATTATGCGCCTTCCTTGTGTTAAGTGCTTTACAATTACTAGCTCACTTAATCTATAATTCCTGCCATTCCCCGAAAAAAGACCCTGTGAGATCACATCACAACCCCCAATTTACAGATGTGGCCCTGAGGCTTAGGGTAACTTATGCAGGATCATGAGGCTGGTAAGAGGTAGAGACAGGATTTTAATCGCTGTCAATCAGACTCCAAAGCCATTTGCTTATACCACTTTCTCCTATCTGTCCACCCACCCATTCATCCAGTGTCCCAAAAAGGGGTATCTGTCGGGCAGGTATATGGGGATGAATGATATCTGGCAGTACAGATTCTTCGGGTACCTACTGAATCATCACCCATTAAAATGTTTATATGCTTAGGGAAGCTTGCTGCTAAAAGTATTGTCATTTAATCTTTTGAAATTTGATGATCCACATATGAGTAAAGTTAAAAAAATAATTTAAAAATAATAACAATATTACATTAGCCTAAATACGCAGTTGTGGCAAGTTAATACCTTGCATTATATTTCTGAATAAACTTGATACAGTCATTTTAGTTTACATGTAAGATAAAATTAATTTTTATCAGAAGGAGTTCCTTTAATTGTGCTCCTAATTTTTGGGAATCGTTACAGTATATATATATATATATTTTAGACGGAGTTTTGCTCTTGTTGCCCAGGCTGGAGTGCAATGGCGCGATCTCGGCTCACCGCAACCTCTGCCTCCCGGGTTCAAGCGAATCTCCTGCCACAGCCTTCCGAGGAGTTGGGATTACAGGCATGCATCACCATGCCCAGCTAATTTTGTGTTTTTAGTAAAGATGGGGTTTCACCATGTTAGTCAGGCTGGTCTTGAACTCCTGACCTCAGGTGATCCACCCACCTCAGCCTCCCAAAGGGCTGGGATTACAGGCTTGAGCCACCGCGCCTGGCCTCCTCACAGTTTTTTTATACCAGTTGTATTAATTACAACAAACCAGTGAGGTAAAATCAGTAAGTTAATTATCACAAATCCAGTGAATGATTTAATCTAACATTGTTTAAAAATCAATGAATAGTATTCTACAACAAATATTCCAACAAATATAGTTTATCAAACATTCATAACCTTTTTTTTGAGACAGATTCTAATCTCACTCTGTTGCCCAGGCCAGATTGCAGTGGTGGGATCTCGGCTCACTGCAACCTCCACCTCCTGGGTTCAAGCAATTCTCCTGCCTCAGCCTCCTGAGTAGCTGGGGCTACAGATGTGGGCCACCATGCCTAGCTAATTTTTGTATTTTTAGTAGAGACAAGGTTTCACCATATTGGCGAGGCTGGTCTTGAACTCCTGACCTCAGGTGATCCACCTGCCTAGGCCTCTCAAGGTGTTGGGATTACAGGCGTGAGTCACCGCACCCGGCCCTGGTTTTCATTTTAATCAAATCAATTGTACCAAAAGGGGAGAAGAGAGAATTTAGCAAGGAAGTATTTGAAAAGCTACTGGCTGACAATTTTCCTGTGGTGATAACAGAAACCAACACACTAATTCAAGAATCACTATGAACTGCAAGCAAAAGAAATACAAGGAAATCTGCACACAGATTATTAATAACAAAACTTCAGGAAATAAAAATGAAGAAAACGTATTAAAGATTGCTAGGGGTAGGGGAAGTAGATTTCATTCAAAGGAGTGCCACTTGGCTGGGTGCGGTGGTTCATGCCTGTAATCCCGGCATGGATTGGGAGGCCGGGGTGGGCGAATCACCTGAGGTCAGGAGTTCAAGACCAGCCTGTCCAACGTGGTGAAACCCTGTCTCTGCCAAAAATACAAAAATTAGCCAGATGTGACGGTACACACCTGTGATCCCAGCTACTTGGGAGGCTGAGGCAGAATTGCTTGAACCTGGGAGACGGAGGTTGCACTGAGCTGAGATCGCGTCACTGCACACCAGCCTAGATGACAGAGTGAGACTCCATCTAAAAAAAAGAATGCCAAGTAAATAGCTGATTTTTTAACAGTTACAATGGATGCCAGGAGATTGATATTAAATCTTCAATATGCTATAAAAAGTAACTACTGGCTGGGCATGGCCCAGCACTTTGGAAGGCCAAGGTGGGTGGATTGCTAGAGCTCAGGAGTTAGAGACCAGCCTGGGCAACCTGGTGAAGCCCCATCTCTACAATAAGTAGAAAAAATTAGTTGAGCATGGTGGCATGCATCTGTAGTCCCAGCTACTGGGGAGGCTGAGGTGGGAGGATCACCTGAGCCCTGGGAGGTCAAGGCTGCAGTGAACCAAGATCACGTTACTGCACTCCAGCATAGGCAACAGAATGAGACCCTGTCTCAAAATAATAACAATAATGATAATAACTATCAACCTACAATTCTGTACCCATCAAAAATATATTTCGAAGATGACATTAAATAAGATTTTCAGACAAAAACAGAAAAAATTGGCCGGGCATGGTGGCTCATGTCTGTAATCCCAATACTTTGGGAGGCCAAGGTGTGTGGATCACCTGAGGTCAGGAGTTCGAGACCAGCCTGGCCAACATAGTGAAACCCCGTCTCTACTAAAAATAGAAAAATTAGCCAGATGTGGTGGTGGGTGCCTGTAATCTTAGCTACTCAGGAGGCTGAGGCAGGAGCATTGCTGGAATCCGGGAGGTAGGAGGTTGCAGTGAGGCGAGATTGCGCCATTGCACTCCAGCCTGAACCAACAACAGCGAGACTCAGTCTCAAAAAAAAAAAAAAAAAAAAAAAGTCACCAGCAGACCTCACTAAAGAATATTCTGTTTTGGCCAGGTGCGGTGGCTCATGCTTGTAATCCCAGCACTTTGGGAGGCTGAGGTGGTCAGATCAGTTGAGGCCAGGAGTTTAAGACCAACCTGGCCAACATGGTGAAAACTGGTCTCTACCAAAAAATTACAAAAGTTAGCTGGGCGTGGTGGTGCGTGCCTGTAATCCCAGCTACATGGGAGACTGAGGCAGGAGATTCGCTTGAACCAGGGAGGCAGAGGTTGAAGTGAGCTGAGCTTGCGCCACTGCACTTCAGCCTGGGCCACAGAGTGAGACTCTGTCTCAAAAAAAAAAAAAAAAAAAAAATGGCCGGGCGCGGTGGCTCAAGCCTGTAATCCCAGCACTTTGGGAGGCCGAGACCGGCGGATCACGATGTCAGGAGATCGAGACCATCCCGGCTAACAGGGTGAAACCCCGTCTCTACTAAAAAATACAAAAAGCTAGCCGGGCGAGGTGGCGGGCGCCTGTAGTCCCAGCTACTCGGGAGGCTGAGGCAGGAGAATGGCGGGAACCCGGGAGGCGGAGCTTGCAGTGAGCTGAGATCCCGCCACTGCACTCCAGCCTGGGCGACAGAGCGAGACTCCGTCTCAAAAAAAAAAAAAATAAATAAATAAATAAATAAAAATATATATATATATATTTGATAGCACAACA
Organism: Macaca thibetana thibetana; assembly: GCF_024542745.1. Lineage (NCBI taxonomy): Eukaryota > Metazoa > Chordata > Mammalia > Primates > Cercopithecidae > Macaca > Macaca thibetana. Next base: position 1,736,593 of record NC_065593.1, on the reverse strand, counting down.
GAGTGACTCTAGTCAATAAAAAATTAATTGTACATTTAAAATAACTTAAAGAGTGTAATTGGATTGTTTGTACCCCATTCTCCATGAAGTGCTTATTTCACATTGCATGCCTGTATCAAAACACCTCATGTACTCCATAAATACATATACCTACTATATACCCACAAAAATAACAAAATTAAAAATAAATAAAAAATAAAATTAAGTATGTACAAAGTTAAAAAAAAAAGATCCTAAAGGATTTACTTCAAGCAGAATAAGTACATGAGATAGAAAGTCTTTGATGCAAGGCACTAGAAAGAAGAAAGTAAGTGGTATGTGGATAAATGTGAATAAACATTGAGTGTAAGCAGTAATGATAAAGGTGTGAAAGTTAATCAACTACAAAGTTAGAGGGCATGGTCCACACATGAGCACCCTTACTTCTGACACCAGTTGCAAGTTCAGGGGTCCCCAAGGCTATCCTTAGGTTCGATAATTTGCTAGAAGTGCTCACAAAACTCATTGAAAGCTGTTATATTCACAGTTATAATTTACTACAGCTCAAGGATACACTTTAAGAATCAGCCAAGGGGGCTGGGCGCGGTGAGTCACACATGTATTCCCAGCACTTTGGGAGATTGAGGTGGGCAGATCATGAGGTCAGGAGATCGTGACCTTCCTGGCTAACATGATGAAACCCCGTCTCTACTAAAAATACAAAAATTAGCCAGGTGTGGTGCTATGCAACTGTAGTCTCAGCTACTCGGGAGGCTGAGACAGGTAAATCTCTTGAACTGGGGAGGTGGAGGTTGCAGTGAGCCGAGATCGTTCCACTGCACTCCAGCCTGGGTGACAGAGTGAGATTCCATCTCATAATAATAATAATAATCAGCCAAGGAAAAAGTGTGCAGGGCAAAGCCCAGGGAGGTACCAAATGAGAATATCCAGTTGTCCTCTCCCTGTGGAGTCAGGATGGGGTTAGTTTCCCAGTATAGAGCATTGCCAACCAGGAAAGCTTACCCAAAGCCCTTGTGTCCAAAGTCTTTTTTTTTTTAGATGGAGTCTTGCTCTGTCACCCAGGCTGGAGGGCAGTGGCGTGATTTTGGCTCACTGCAAGCTCCGCCTCCCGGGTTCACGCCATTCTCCTGCCTCAGCCTCCCAAATAGCTGCGACTGTGGGAGCCCGCCACCATGCCCAGCTAATTTTTTGTATTTTTAGTAGAGATGAGGTTTCACCGTGTTAGGCAAGATGGTCTCAATCTCCTGACCTCCTGATCCGCCCACCTCGGCCTCCCAAAGTGCTGGGATTACAGGCGTGAGCTACCATGCCTGACCTGTCCAAAGTCTTTATTGGGATTCCATCATGTAAGCTGGGTTGACTGCCCGTGTGGTTGATTCCAGTCTCTAGCCACTCAGGAGGTCACACTGATGCCACCTGACCCAAAGCCCCCAACCCAGATCACATTGTTGCTATCAAGGCCGCCAGTCAAAACAAAAATACTTTTATCAGGAATGCTATTTCAAGAGTTTAAAGAGATTACCTCCCAGTAGCTGGGGACAAAGGCCAGACCCCTCTCTGGGCAAGGTTAAGTTCTTTTCTACACAAACATCTAGCAGGTTTAAAAATGTCACCAGTGTGGCAGGCCACTGAATCTTGGTAGAGTTTACATCTCACCTTCTGGCATGTATGTGTCTTGCTTGTATTTCTGGAACACTTGCCATTTCTTGCTTACAATCGGCATGATGTCATCAATATAGTGTCTCAGTGTGATGTTCTGCAGAATGTCCAGACAATCAAGCATTCTTTTTTTTTGAGATGGAGTCTTGCTCTGCCACCCAGGCTGGAGTGCAGTGGCGTGATCTTGGCTCACTGCAACCTCTGCCTCCTGGGTTCAAGCAATTCTCCTGCCTCAGTCTCCTGAGTAGCTGGGATTACAGGTGCCCAACACCACGCCCAGCTAATTTTTCTATTTTTAGTAGAGATGGGGTTTCACTATGTTGGTCAGGCTGGTCTCGAACTCTGACTCCAGGTGATCCACCCCCTCTTGGCCTCCCAAAGTGCTGGGATTACAGGCGTAAGCCACCGCACTCGGCATTTATTTATTTATTTTTGAGACAGTCTCACTCTGTCGCCCAGGTTAGAGTGCAGTAGTGGTGTGGCATGATCTTGGGTCACTGCAATGCCTCCTGGATTCAAGCTATTCTCCTGCCTCAGCCTCCCAAGTACCTGGGATTACAGGCATGCGCCACCATGCCTGGCTAATTTTTTTTGTATTATTAGTAGAGGTTTCACCATGTTGGCCAGGCTGGTCTTGAACTCCCGACCTCAAATGATCTGTCCGCCTTGGCTTCCCAAAGTGCTGGGATTACAGGTGTGAGCCACTATGTCTGGCCGATCAACGATTCTTTAGACTTGCACTGTCCAAAATTTTGGTGAATACTAAATAGCCACATGTTGCTATTCAGTATTTTAAATGTGGCTAATCAAACAAAGATGTGCTGTGAGTGTAAAATATACTTTCTATTTCCATGCACTCTAACCTGACAGCTTTCTACTGCAAATACCTGTGACTCTGTCTGTGCTCTTTTTTTTTTTTTTTTTTTTTTTTGAGACAGATTCTCACTGTGTCACCAGGCTGGAGTGCAGTGTCGAGATCTCAGCTCACTGCAACCTCCACCTCCTGGGTTCAAGCAAATCTTGTGCCTCAGCCTCCTTAGTAGTTGGTATTACAGGCACACGCCACCTCGCCCAGCTAATTATTATTATTATTATTTTTTTTTTTTTTTTTTTTTTTTCAGATGGAGTCTCGCTCTGTCGCCTAGGCTGGAGTGCAGTGGCGTGATCTCCACTCACTGCAAGCTCTGCCTCCTGGGTTCACGCCATTCTCCTGCCTCAGCCTCCCGAGTAGCTGGGACTACAGGCGCCCGCCACCGCGCCCGGCTAATTTTTGTATTTTTAGTAGAGACGGGGTTTCACCGTGTTAGTCAGGATGGTCTCGATCTCCTGACCTTGTGATCCACCTGTCTCGGCCTCCCAAAGTGCTGGGATTACAGGCGTGATATTATTTTTTTTTTAGACAGAGTTTCACTCTGTCACCAGGCTGGAGTGCAGTAGTGCGATCTCCGCTCACTACAACCTCCACTTCCAAGGTTCAAGTGATTCTCATGCCTCAGCCTCCCGAGTAGCTGGGACTACAGGTGCACACCACCAAACCCGGATAATGTTGTATTTTTAGTAGAGATGGGATTTCACCATGTTGGCCAGGATGGTCTCAATCTCTTGACCTTGTGATCTGCGTACCTCAGCCTCCCAAAGTGCTGGGATTACAGGCGTGAGCCACGGTGCATGGACTGTCTGCGCTTTCTTTAGCAGCTGGTGTGCTCCTGGCCTGTGCACCAAGGAGGCTGGAAGTGCCAGAGAACTAACAACCATGGTTCAGATTTCAAAGACTTGGTATGAAAAAAGAATGTGGAATACCACATTAGTATTTTCATATTGATTATACAGTGTCTGTTACATTATCCCAGTTCCTACTTCGGGGATGAAGCAATCACCACAGAGTGGATCTGAAGACTCACTGGGCCCACTGCAGGCTGGACTTGGGTCCAGACTCCACATGACTTCATTTTAAGCACAAGAGCACATGACATTTTGAGTCCTCTGGTTTTAATCATTTTATATCCCAGATCCCGTATTGCACAGTCCTAGGAAACTCTGGATGTCTCACGTCTCTGTGCGAAGAGACCAACAAACAAGCTTTGTGTGAGCAACAAGGCTGTTTGTTTCACCTGGGTGCAGGTGGGCTGAGTCCGAAAAGAGAGTCAGCAAAGGGTGGTAGGGTTATCATTAGTTCTTAAAGGTTTGGGGATAGGCAGTGGAGTTAGCAGCAATGATTTGCGGGTAGAGGGTGGATCTCACACTCTCACACAGTACATTCTGAAGGGTGGGGAGAATTACAAAGAACCTTCTTGAGGGTGGGGGAGATTACAAAGTACATTGATCAGTTAGGGTGGGGCAGAAACAAATCACAATGGTGGAATGTCATCAGTTAAGGCTATTTTCACTTCTTTTGTGGATCTTTTTTTTTTTGAGACGGAGTCTCGCTGTGTCTCCCAGGCTGGAGTGCAGTGGCGTGATCTCGGCTCACTGCAAGCTCCGCCTCCTGGGTTCACGCCATTCTCCCGCCTCAGCCTCCCAAGTAGCTGAGACTACAGGCGCCCGCCACCACGCCCGGCTAGTTTTTTGTATTTTTAGTAGAGACGGGGTTTCACCATGTTAGCCAGGATAGTCTCGATCTCCTGACCTCGTGATCCACCCGCCTCGGCCTCCCAAAGTGCTGGGATTACAGGCTTGAGCCACCGCGCCCGGCCTCTTTTGTGGATCTTCAGTTGCTTCAGGTGATCTGGATGTATAAGTGCAGGTCACAGGGGACACGATGGCTTAGCTTGGGCTTAGAGGCCTGACATTCCTGTCTTCTTATATTAATAAGAAAAATAAAACGAAATAGTGGTAAAGTGTTGAGGCAGCAAAAATTTTTGGGGGTGGTATGGAGAGATAATGGGCGATGTTTCTCGGGGCTGCTTTGAGCGGATTTAGGGGTGGCATGGGAACCTACAGTAGGAGAGATTAAGCTGAAGGAAGATTTTGTGGTAAGGGGTGATTCTGTGGGGTTGTTAGGAGTGTTTGTCAACTAGAATGATTAGTGATGGCCTGGATACAGTTTTGGATGAATTGAGAAACTAAATGGAAGACACAAGGTCTGAATAAGAAAAATAGGTATTAAAGGACTAAGAATTGGGAGGACCCAGGACATCCAATTAGAGAGTGCCCAAGGGGGTTCAGCGTAATTACTTGCTTGGTTGGTAAGTTTTTGGGCTCTATCTTTGACAGAATTCTCCTTTTTAAGTTGGAGGCTGAGCTTGGTGAGGTGTGTTTTTAAAATTAGTCCATTCTACCTTTCCTGAAGATTGAGGACGGTAAAGGGGTATGAATGTTTTACTGAATACCAAGAGCCTGAGAAACTTCTTGGGTGATTTGACTAGTAAAGGCTGGTCCGTTATCGGAATGTACAGAAGTGGGAAGGCCAAATTGAGGAATTACGTCTGACAGAAGGGAAGAAAGGATCACAGTGGCCTTCTCAGAGCCTGTGGGAAAGGCCTCTACCCATCCAGTGAAAGTGTCTACCCAGACCAAGAGGTATTTTAGTTTTCTGACTCAGGGCATGTGAGTAAAGTCAATTTGCCAGTCCTTGCCAGGGGCACATCCCCGAGCTTGATGTGTAGGGAAGCAGGGGGGCCTGAACAATCCCTGAGGAGTAGTAAAATAGCAGATGGAACACTGAGAAGTGATTTCCTTGAGGACAGATTTCCATGATGGAAAGGAGATGAGAGGTTCTAAGAGGCAGGCTAGCGGCTTGTAACCCATATGGAAGAGGTTATGAAATGACAACAGAATAGAATAGGCCTGTGAGACTAGAAGGAGATATTTTCCTTGGCCCAAGAACCATTGCCTTGTATGGGAAGAGATTGATAGGTAGAAGTTTCAGTAGGAGAGTAAATAGGTGTGACCAATGAGAAGGAGAAAAACTGAGGGACAGAAGTTGGAACGCTAGCTGCTTCTTTTTTTTTTTTTTTTTTTTTTTGAGACGGAGTCTCGCTCTGCCGCCCAGGCTGGAGTGCAGTGGCCGGATCTCGGCTCACTGCAAGCTCCGCCTCCCGGGTTCACGCCATTCTCCTGCCTCAGCCTCCCGAGTAGTTGGGACTACAGGCGCCCGCCACCGCGCCCGGCTAGTTTTTTGTATTTTTTAGTAGAGACGGGGTTTCACCGTGTTAGCCAGGATGGTCTCGATCTCCTGACCTCGTGATCCGCCCGTCTCGGCCTCCCAAAGTGCTGGGATTACAGGCTTGAGCCACCGCGCCCGGCCGCTAGCTGCTTCTTTAGCTACCTTATCAGCATAAGTGTTGCCCTGAGTGATGGGATCTGATACCTTTTGGTGGCCCTTGCAGTGTATGACTCCAGCTTCCTTTGCAAGTACAGCGACCTTGAGAAGAGTTTTTATTAAAGAGGTATTAATGATGGAGGACCCTTGCGTAGTGAGGAAGCCTCTTTCAGCCCATATAACAGCATGGTGGTGCAGGATATGGAAGGCATATTTAGAGTCAGTGTGAATATTGAGGCCGGGCGCGGTGGCTCAAGCCTGTAATCCCAGCACTTTGGGAGGCCGAGACGGGCGGATCATGAGGGCAGGAGATCGAGGCCATCCTGGCTAACACGGTGAAACCCCGTCTCTACTAAAAAATACAAAAAAATAGCCGGGCGAGGTGGCGGGCGCCTGTAGTCCCAGCTACTCGGGAGGCTGAGGCAGGAGAATGGCGTAAACCCGGGAGGCGGAGCTTGCAGTGAGCCAAGATCAGGCCACTGCACTCCAGCCTGGGCGACAGAGCGAGACTCCGTCTCAAAAAAAAAAAAAAAAAAAAAAATATTGAATGTAATTCCTTTGCAAGAGTGAGGGCCTGAGTTAAGGCAATGAATTCAGCTTGTTGAGAGTTAGTGGAGGGGGCAGAGTGGTAGCCTCAATGATAGATGTGGAAGATACTATAGCATAGCTTGCCTTTGCTGGTGTGTGGCTATTAGGCCTGGTGGAACTGCCGTCAATAAACCAGGTGTGATCAGAGGAACAGGAAAGAAGTAAATATAGGGAAATAGAGTGAATGCCAGGTGTATCAGAGAGATATAGTCATGGGGGTCAGGTGTGGTATCAGGAATAATGTGGGAGGCTGGATTGAAGTCCGGGCCAGGAACAATGGTAACTGTGGGAGACTCAGCGAAGAGTGAGTACAGCTGAAGGAGCCAGGGAGTGGACAGAAAATAGATTTTAGCAGTTATGAGAACTGTAGAGAGTGAATTGAGCATAATTTGTGATTTTGAGGGCCTCTAAAAGTATTAGGGCAGTGGCAGCCACTGCACGGAGACATGATGGCCAGCCTAAAACAGTAAGATCAAGTTGTTTGGGGCCGGGCGCGGTGGCTCAAGCCTGTAATCCCAGCACTTTGGGAGGCCGAGACGGGCGGATCACGAGGTCAGGAGATCGAGACCATCCTGGCTAACACGGTGAAACCCCATCTCTACTAAAAAATACAAAAAACTAGCCGGGCGAAGTGGCAGGCGCCTGTGGTCCCAGCTACTCGGGAGGCTGAGGCAGGAGAATGGCGTAAACCCAGGAGGCGGAGCTTGCAGTGAGCTGAGATCCGGCCACTGCTCTCCAGCCTGGGTGACAGAGCCAGACTCAGTCTCAAAAAAAAAAAAAAAAAAAAAAAAAAAGATCAAGTTGTTTGGATGAAAAGGCTACAGGGCACAGTCCTGGTCCTTGTGTAAGAATTCCGACTGCACAGCCCCGCACTTTGGCTGTGTGTAATGAAAAGGGTTGGGATGAGTTAGGGAGAGCTAGTGTAGGGGCAGCTTCTAGGGCTGTTTTTAAGGAACAGAAAGAGGAGTGGCGAAAGGACTTAGGATCTATGGGGTCAGCTAGGTTTGCTTTTGTGAGTTTATATAATGGTTCAGTCAGGATGGTAAAACTAGGTGTCCAAAGGCGGAAGTACCTAACCATGCCTAGGAAGGAAAGAAATTGTTGTTTGTAGAAGGGATTGGGGTTTGGGAGATTAGCCAGACATGATCAGCAGGGAGAGTGCATGTGTTTTTTTTTTTTTTTTTTTTTTGAGACGGAGTCTGGCTCTGTTGTCCAGGCTGGAGTGCAGTGGCCGGATCTCAGCTCACTGCAAGCTCCACCTCCCGGGTTTACGACATTCTCCTGCCTCAGCCTCCCGAGTAGCTGGGATTACAGGCGCCCGCCACGTCACCCGGCTAGTTTTTTGTATTTTTTTTTTAGTAGAGACGGGGTTTCAATGTGTTAGCCAGGATGGTCTCGATCTCCTGACCTCGTGATTCGCCCATCTCGGCCTCCCAAAGTGCTGGGATTACAGGCTTGAGCCACCACGCCTGGCCGCATGTGTTTTTATGAAGAATTATGTCGAGGTAGGTAATGGATGGAGAAGAAATTTGGGTTTGACTGAAGTAATGGGGGGCTTTCTATGAAGCCTTGTGGCAGTAGAGCCCAGGTAATTTCCTGAGCCTGATGGGTGTCAGGGTCAGTCCAAGTGAAAGCGAAGAGAGGCTGGGATGAAGGGTGCAAAGGAATAGTAAAGAAAGCATGTTTGAGATCCAGAATAGAATAATGGGTTGTGGAGGGAGGTATTGAGGATAGGAGAGTATATGGGTTTGGCACCATGGGGTGGATAGGCAAGACAATTTGGTTGATAAGGCGCAGATCTTGAATTAACCTGTAAGACTTGTCTGGTTTTAGGACAGGTAAAATGGGGGAATTGTAAGGAGAGTTTATAGGCTTTAAAAGGCCATGATGTAGCAGGCAAGTGTAACAGGCTTTAATCCTTTTAAAGCGTGCTGTGGGATGGGATATTGGCGTTGAGTGGGGTAAGGATGATTAGGGTTTTTTTTTTGTTTTGTTTTGTTTTGTTTTGTTTTTGAGACAGAGTCTCGCTCTGCCGCCCAGATGATTAGGTTTTAATGGGATGGTAAGGGGTGCATGATCAGTCTCCAAGGAGGGAGTAGAGGTGTCCCATACTTGTGGATTAAGGTGGGGAGATACAAGCGGAGGATGTGAAGGAGGCTTTCAACTGGGGGAAAAGGTCAATAATGAAGTGTGGCTGTAGTCCAGGAATAGGGAAGCAGATAATTTGGTTAAAATCTCTTGGCCTAATGAGGGAACTGGGCAGGTAGGGATAACTAAAAAGGAGTGCTTAAAAGAGTATTGTCTAAGTTGGCACCAGAGTTGGGGAGTTTTAAGAGGTTTAGCAGTCTGGCTGTCAATACCCACAACGGTTATGGAGGCAAGGGAAACAGGCCCTTGAAAAGAAGGTAACGTGGAGTGGGTAGCCTCCATACTGGTTAAGAAGGGGACAGACTTACCCTCCACTGTGAGAGTTACCCGAAGCTCGGCATCAGTGATGGTCCAGGGGGCCTCTGAGGTGATTGGCGGTGTCAGTCTTCAGCTACTAAGCCGAAGAGATCTGGGAAGGAGTTGACCAAGGAACATTGGGTTCAGGCTCCAGGGGCTTTAGGAGTGGCGGCAATGTGAGTCGGACAGTCCAACCTCCAGTGGCGGCCCACACAGGGCACGGCTTAGGAGGAATCCCGGGCTGCGAGGATCCTGAGACCCAGTGGCCAGGCTTTTGGCATTTGAAGCAAGGCCCACGAGGATGTTTTGAAGGAGCCCCTGGAAGCTGTGGCTTGGATGTTCTAAAGTCCTTGTATGTTGGAGATGTGGTTGTGGGTTGTCTCACAGCGGAGGCAAGTAGCTGTAACTCAGAAATGCGTTGCTGTCTGGCTACCTCCTCTCTATTATTATACACCTTGAAGTCGAGGTTGATTAATTCCTATTGTGGGGTTTGAAGGCCAGATTCCATTTTGAAGCTTTTTTCTAATATCAGGAGCTGACAGGGTGATAAAATGCATATCAAGAATAAGGCGGCCGGCCGGGCGCGGTGGCTCAAGCCTGTAATCCCAGCACTTTGGGAGGCCGAGACGGGCGGATCACGAGGTCAGGAGATCGAGACCATCCTGGCTAACACAGTGAAACCCCGTCTCTACTAAAAAATACAAAAAACTAGCCGGGCGAGGTGGCGGGCGCCTGTAGTCCCAGCTACTCGGGAGGCTGAGGCAGGAGAATGGCATGAACCCGGGAGACGGAGCTTGCAGTGAGCCGAGATCCGGCCACTGCACTCCAGCCTGGGCAACAGAGTGAGACTCCGTCTCCAGAAAAAAAAAAAAAGAATAAGGCGGCCTTCTGACCCCTCTGGGTCTAGGGCGGTAAAGCATCTAAGGGTTGCTGCTAAGCGGGCCATGAACTGGGCTGGATTTTCGTCTTTACCTTGGGTAGTTTCTTTAAGTTTGTCATAATTAACAGCTTTGTAAGCTGCCTTTTTAAGCCGTTCAACTAGGCAGGAAACCATGTAATCTCACCTAGCTATACCTGGGGAATCTGCCTGATAGTTCCATTGGGGATCTTCTCAGGAACTGCTCTAATGCCTTCCTGGAGGTCTGGCTCATGAAGCCGGTGGTTATCAGCATGAGATTGGGCTAGAGAAAAAACTCATTCCCGTTCATCTGGGGAGAGGGTAGAAGTTAGGATGACATTTAAGTCACTCCAGGTTAAATTGTAGGACAGAGTTAGATATGGGAATTCCTGTATATATTTAGTGGGGTCTGATGAGAAAGAGCTTAAATGCTGGCTGATTTGGGAAAGGTCTGCTAGAGAAAATGGCACATGTACCCTGACTATGCCTTCAGCTCCAGTCACCTCTCTAAGAGGAAATTGTTGGGCAGGTGGGGGAGGGCTAGTTGCAGAACAAAACTATAAACCAGACCGGGTGTGAGGAGGGGAGGTGATAGAAAGATTATAGGGTGGGGGAGCAGAGGCTGAGGAAGAATTGGGACCTGGCTCTGCCTGGCAAGGAGCAGGCTGGGGAGAAGGGAAGAGGTCAGATGAGTCCGTAGAAAAGAAGGATTCAAAGGACTCAGAGCTTGGGGTGGAGACTGAAGGAACAGACAGGAGAGAAAAAGAAAGATTTGGGACATGTCGCATTGGAAGCAGAGACTAGGGAGGGACCAATGTGTAAAAGAACGCCTCAGACGTCAGGTACCTCAGACCATTTGCCCATTTTTTGACAAAAATTACCTAGATCTCGTAGGATGGAGAAATCAAAAATGCCGTTTTCTGGCCATTTAGAACCATCGTCGAGTTTGTATTGGGGCCAAGTGGTGTTGCAGAAGAAAATAAGATGCTTAGATTTTAGGTCAGGCGAGAGTTGAGGTTTTAAGTTCTTGAGAACACAGGCTAAGGGAGAAGAAAGAGGAATGGAGGGTGGAAGTTTGCCCATAGTGAAGGAGGCAAGTTTAAAGAGAAGGGTAGAGACATGGAGAAGGGGTTGGGGAGCAGCCCTGGGCTGCAATGTGGGTGAGCAGCCAAAGCAGGTGTCCCCGCAGTTGACTTGCCACCAAGGGAATGTGGGTGAATGACCAAGGCAGGCATCCCTGCGGAGATCAGACACCAATGGAATGTAGGTGAATAATCAGGCAGGCGTCCCGGCAATGATTAAATATCAAGGGAAGACTGTCTTCCCGAGTCCGTGACCGATGCCAGAGTTTTGGGTCCACGGATAAAATGTGTCTCCTTTGTCTCTACTAGAAAGGAAAAAGTACTGGAATTGGAAGGACAGGGAGATTCAAGGGTAGCGAGAGAGGCTGGAGAAGAGAGTGAAAAGACTGCTTACCCGATTTGAAATTGGTGAGATGTTCCTTGGGCTGGTTGATCTGAGGACCCAAGGTCATAGGTGGATCTCTTCACGGAGTGAGGGTGAGGACAGGGGACTGGTCCTACAATTTAACCTGGAGTGACTTAAATGTCATCCTAACTTCTACCATGTCCCGGGAGTAGAAGGAGTCCTCCTGTCCCGGGTTTCAGCACCAAATGTCACACGAGTCTGTGTGAAGAGACCACTAAACAGACTTTGCGTCAGTAACAAGGCTGTTTATTTCACCTGGCTGCAGGTGGGCTGAGTCCGAAAAAAGAGTCAGCAAAGGTGGTGGGATTATCATTGGTTCTCATAGGTTTTGGGATAGGCGGTGGAGTTAGGAGCAATGTTTTGCAGGCAGGGGATGGATCTCATACAGTACGTTCTGAAGGGTGGGGAGAATTACAAAGAACCTTCTTAAGGATGGGAGAGATTACAAAGTACGCTGATCAGTTAGGGTGGGGCAGAAACAAATTACAATGGTGGAATGTCATCAGTTAAGGCTAATTTCACTTCTTTTGTGGATCTTCAGTTGCTTCACGCCATCTGGATGTATACGTGCAGGTCACAGGGGATATGATGGCTTAGCTTGGGCTCAGAGGCCTGACACTGGGCATTCTCCTTTCCCTTGCGCTCAGTTACTTTTGAAAAATAACTGCAGGTCTATTGGGGGGAATGATTGGGGAATTATTTACTATACATGCTTATGGTGGTACTGTTAAGGTCTTTCCTGAAGAGGACCTGGCTTCCTTTTCAAATAGTGAACTGTGGGCCTATAAACTAACTTATATCTAGGAACGTGGGAGGAAATGTGACTTTCCATTTGGCAGCTGAGAGACTTCCAAGTAGCTGGGACTACAGGCGCCCGCCACCATGTCTGGCTAATTTTTTGTATATTTAGTAGAGACAGGGTTTCACTGTATTAGCCAGGATGGTCTCAATCTCCTGACTTCGTGATCCACCCGCCTCAACCTCCCAAACTGCTGGGATTACAGACATGAGCCACTGCACCTGGCCCATGAGCTGTTGATTTTTAAAAATTATATAAATCAGGCATGCCCTAGTCTGTTGTCCATCCTTCTCCCCACTAGGAATACTATGAACCTATTAGCCATCTCTCCCAACCCCTTATGGGTCCAGGAACCCCAAAAGACTGTCCCGCCTTGCTTCCCAATACAATAAGTACATTAGCCTTCCTTTGATACTTAAATGCAGCCACCTGGCCAGTTCCAGAATCCCATCATTTCCATTGGTAGTTGTTAAGAAATAAAGCTGGATTCGTAAAGAAAGATGAACACTTAAATAAAGGATTTTTTAGAAAAGCAAGTTTACTTCTGTGCAGAAGGGTGGTTTTTGTAAGGCTGGTTGTCACGAGAGTACACCAAATAAAGGAGAGTGGAAGCTTGTTGTTTTTTTGTTTTTTTTTGAGACGGAGTCTCCCTTTGTCACCCAGGCTGGAGTGCAGTGGTGCCATCTCGGCTCACTGCAAGCTCCACCTCCCGGGTTCAGGCCATTCTCCTGCCTCAGCCTCCAAGTAGCTGGGACTGCAGGCGCGCACCACCACACCCAGCTAATTTTTTGTATTTTTAGTAGAGACAGGGTTTCACCTGCGTTAGCCAGTTAGCCAGGATGGTCTCGATCTCCTGACTTCATGATCTGCCCGTCTCGGCCTCCCAAAGTGCTGGGATTACTGGCGTGAGCCACCGTGCCTGGCCAGAAGCTTGTATTTTTTTTTTTTTTTTTTTGAGATGGAGTCTCGCTCTGTGGCGCAGGCTGGAGTGCAGTGGCCGGATCTCAGCTCACTGCAAGCTCCGCCTCCCGGGTTCACGCCATTCTCCTGCCTCAGCCTCCCCAGTAGCTGGGACTACAGGCGCCCGCCACCTCGCCCGGCTAGTTTTTTGTATTTTTTAGTAGAGACGGGGTTTCACCGGGTTAGCCAGGATGGTCTCGATCTCCTGACCTTGTGATCCGCCCATCTCGGCCTCCCAAAGTGCTGGGATTACAGGCTTGAGCCACCGCGCCCGGCCCAGAAGCTTGTATTTTTAACGTGACTCTTGTCCCCATGTCCTTTCCCCATTGGCTGGGGTCGGACTGCACAGTCTAAACTATACCCGATTGGCTAAACATTTAAACATTTTTAGATAAGATAGGTGCCTGATGGGAGAGAGGGGAGAGGAGGAAGGGGTCATCTACAGAGGACTAGAGAGCTAGTCCTTTTTTCTTTTTTTTTTTTTTTTTAGACAGAGTCTGGTTCTGTCACCCAGAATGGAGCGCAGTGGTGCGATCTCGGCTCACTGCAAGCTTCCCCTCCTGGGTTCAGGCCATTCTCCTGCCTCAGCCTCCCGAGCTGCTGGGAATGCAGGTGCCCGCCACCACGCCTGGCTAATTATTTTGCATTTTTAGTACAGACGGGGTTTCACCGTGTTGGCCAGGATGGTCTCAATCTCCTGACCTCGTGATCTGCCCGCCTCAGCCTCCCAAAGTGCTGGGATTACAGGTGTGAGCCACCGCCCCCGGCCCCAGTCCAATTTTTTTTTTTTTTTTTTTTTTTTTGAGACAGAGTCTCGCTCTGTCGCTCAGGCTGGAGTGCAGTGGCCAAATCTTAGCTCACTGCAAGCTCTGCCTCCCGGGTTTCCGCCGTTCTCCTGCCTCAGCCTCCCGAGTAGCTGGGACTACAGGCGCCCGCCACCTCGCCTGACTAGTTTTTTTGTATTTTTTAGTAGAGATGGGGTTTCACCATGTTAGCCAGGATGGTCTTGATCTCCTGACCTCGTGATCCGCCCGTCTCAGCCTCCCAAAGTGCTGGGATTACAGGCTTGAGTCACTGCGCCCCTGGCCCCCCAGTCCCTTTTTAAATAAGGAAAGGAATGTGAGCTGGGGCTGTGGCATGCCTGGGCATGTAGTAAAATCAGAAAGAAGGAAAAGGAGAAGAAAGCGGGGGGTGGTACTTGGAATTAGAGAATAGGAAGCTGAGCAGCCTGTTTGAAGAGAAACCTTGTCATATCTCACAGTAGTAGCATGTCCCACAGTCCACACTGGCCGACAGAAAATTACCACCACCCAGCCTGTCACAGATGCCAGTGTCCTAATGAAGGCTGTGTCCTCCGATGGCTTCTCAGATCTTGCATAGTAATTCAATTCCAACATTCCTGCTGTCAGATGCATCGGAACCAGAGTGACCCCATGGTAAAATGAGGCTGAGACCTGCGAGGCTGCATTCTTAGTCACAGGATGAGATAGGAGGTCTGCAGGACAAGTCATAGGTCATAAAGACCCTGCTCATAAAACAGGATGTGTTAAAAAAAAAAAGCTGGCCAAAACCCACCGCAACCAAGATGGTGATGAAAGGGACCTCCGGCCGTCCTCACTGCTCATTATACACATTATAATACATTAACATGCTAAAAGACACTCCCACCAGGGCCATGACAGTTTACAAACGCCGTGGCAACGTCAGGAAGTTACTCTATATGGTATAAAAGTGGAGGGGATCCATCAGTTCTGGGAAATCCCTGCCCCTTTCCTGGAAACCTCACAAATCATCCACCCCTTGTTTAGCACAGAATCAAGAAATAACCATAAGAATACTCAGTCAAGCAGCCCAGGTCACTGCTCTGCCTATGGATTAGCCATTTTTCTGCTGCTGCTTTAATAAAATTGCTTTCACTTTACTCTGTGGACTCACCTCAAACTCTTATGCAAGGTCCAAGAACCCTCTCCTGGCATCTGGATCAGGACACCTTTCCAGTTACACTACCTCCTTAAGCCTTCTGACCTCTTCCTCAATACTATGTTGAGAAAGTTCTGGCACTATCCTCCTCATTTTTTTTTTTTTTTTTTTGAGACGGAGTCTCGCTCTGTCTCCCGGGCTGGAGTGCAGTGGCCGGATCTCAGCTCACTGCAAGCTCCGCCTCCCAGGTTTACGCCATTCTCCTGCCTCAGCCTCCCGAGTAGCTGGGACTACAGGCGGCCGCCACCTTGCCCGGCTAGTTTTTTGTACTTTTTAGTAGAGACGGGTTTCACCGTGTTAGCCAGGATGGTCTCGATCTCCTGACCTCGTGATCCGCCCATCTCGGCCTCCCAAAGTGCTGGGATTACAGGCTTGAGCCACTGCACCCGGCCTATCCTCCTCATTTTACTCTAGGCCAAGTTCAATCCCGACCATCTATTAGGACTAGCTCTGGGATCTCTTGCCGTAGCACTGGATCTTGAGTTGTGGGTAAAGGCCCCCAGATGGGAGAAAACTCCCTGGGGCCAGGCTTATATTCCATCCTACCCCCAGTCTAACAGCTTCAATATTGACTTCCACACACAGCAGCCAGGGCTAGCGAATCCTTTGGCCAGTGTGGTATTCTCTCCTGTAGCAGGGTCTGACTTTCTTGCTCAGGCTGTGTGGAGACCTGACTTTGGTTATTTACCTAGAAACAGAGTGGAGGGGTCCATCTCCAGTAGGACAAGTGGCATCTTGCAGGGGTCCTGCCTGAGCTGAGGTCCATGTCCAGCCTCCTCTGGGGAGCAGGGGCATTGAGGGGTCTGAAGATGCAAGCTTCTCAGGGTTAACCACTCAAATGTCCCCATTTCACATCTCAGGGTTTGACTCTTAATTATCAGGGCGTTGACTTTGACTAGGAGATGAGATAAGACTACGCATCCTCTCTTTTTTCCAACAATTAGAACCTGGGCCTGATCATCAGCAAAGTTTGTTCTCTGGTGAATAATCTAACTTTCAAATCCCAATCCTCTTTTAGGGCCACTCAGTATTTAGCCTCAGTTCCCCCAAAAAAGCAAAACCTGAGATGAAGGGCTCATGGCAGGGCTATGTGAAGGTGCACAGTCTCAGGGGCAGGGATGAGAAATGAGGGAACCGAGGGAGGGATGGAGGGAGGGCACACGCAAGACTGTGTTACCGAGCTGGCTGCTTCTAAGTCTGAAGAATTGCCGGATTCTCGAACTCCTGACCTCGTGATTTGCCCACCTCAGCCTCCCAAAGTCCTGGGATTAAAGACGTGAGCCACTGTACCCGGCCCTGGCCATATCTTCAATGTGCTGCTGGAAGTAAGGGCTGTAAATAAACTGAATAAATGAAATGCCAGAATAACCTTTCTTGGTTGTGTTGTCGTGTTGTATGCATAAGAGAGGCAGTTGAGTCATGTCTAATCCATCAGGAGTAGCTCAGCCTCCAGAATCAATTATTAATACCACATTTGGAGCTCTTGCATGATCTTTTATCCAGGATGTCTCAAATATATTTCAGCAGAGAACCCTAGAATCAGTGATCAACAAAGCTAGGGTTCTAGGGTTGGGCACGGTGGCTCATGCCTGTAATCCCAGCACTTTGGAAGGCCGAGGTGGGTGGATCACCTGAGGTCAGGAGTTTGAGACCAGCCTGACCAATATGGTGAAACCCCATCTCTACTAAAAATACAAAAGTTAGCTGGGCGTGGTGGTGTACGCCTGTAGTCCCAGCTACTCAGGAGGCTGAGACAGGAGAATCACTTGAACCTGGGAGGCGGAGGTTGCAGTGAGCCGAGACCATGCCACTTCTCTCCAGCCTGGGTGACAGAGTGAGACTCCCTCTAAAACACAAGAACAAAAAAATAAAGGTAGAAGGAATCTTAGCAATGGTCTATGCAATTCCCTTACTCTATGGATCAGAAAACTGAAGCCTCTCTCAGTATAATAATAACAACAATAATGACCATCGCTGCAATAATATCACTATCATTTTTGATCACCTGTTAGATGTACTTTTTCAAAAACTTAATCCCCATGACAGCTCTCATTTTGGAGATGAAAAACACAGCCTCAGATGGGCTCTGATTTCATCAATCTGGGTGATTCTAACAAGCAGCAGGGGTCAATATCTAGAGCCTAAAGTTTAACTTAAAATTGTTTTTCCCCCCTAAACGGAGACTAGTGAGCCTGAAGCATTATAATCAGTCCTCTTGTCTTCTTTCAATTGCCTCGCTGCCCACAATCATTTAAAATGAATTTTAATGACGTTTCAGTGATATTCCATTGTAAGCATCAGTTCTGAGATGCTAAGTATCCACATAAAAGGATATCCTTGTGGAGCACATACTTTAGCCAGATAATGTCCAAGGGACTTCTCATTTCATTAAATGTAATGTTGCATTTAATTCTCATGACAACCTGGGAGAGTAGATATTATTATTTGCCTCGTTTCGTGAATGAGAAAATGAGTCTTTAGAGAGGTTAAATAAATTGCCTGAGATCTTGCAGCTAATAAAAGGCAAAGCCAAGTATTGAAAAATGGTTCTGGGCTGGGAGCAGTGGCTCATGCCTGCAATCCCAGCACTTTGGGAATCTGAGGCGGGTAGATCATGTGAGGTCAGGAGTTCGAGACCAGCATGGCCAACATGGTGAAACTCTGTTTCTACTAAAAATATAAAAATTAGCCGGGTGTGGTGGCACACGCCTGTAGTCTCAGCCACTTAGGAGGCAGGAGAATTGCTTGAACCCGGGAGGCAGAGGTTGCAGTGAGCCGAGATCGCGCCACTGCACTCCAGCCTGGGTGACAGAGCAAGAGACTCTGTGTCGAACAATAATAATCATAATAATCCTAGGGTGTTCTCTCAACTCCTCTATCCAACTCCTATCTTTGCTTCAGGACTCAGCCCAAGATCTACCTCCTGATAGGAAGTCTTCCCTGACAAATCCAGCATTTCCTGACTCAATTGCTTCTAAACTGTTATAATTAGAGTAATGCAGCTATCAGTTGTTGAATACTTAGTATACACAAGGCATCTTTTATGCATTATCTAAAACGTTCTAATACTCTTTTTTTTTTTTTTTTTTTTTTTTTTTTTTGAGACTGTCTCTGTTGCCCAGGCTGGAGTGTGGTGGTGCGATCTTGGCTCACTGCACACTCTGCCTTCCAGGTTCTAGCAATATCCCTGCCTCAGTCTCCCGAGCAGCTGGGATTACAGACATGTGCCACCACACCCGGCTAATTTTTGTATTTTTTAGTAGAGACAGGATTTTCCATGTTGGCCAAGCTGGTCCTGAACTTCTGACCTCAGGTGATCCGCCTGCCTCAGCCTCCCAAAGTGCTAGGATTACAGACATGAGGTAATACCCTTGAGTGTTAGAAAGTATTGCTTTTACAGATGAGGAAACGGGCTCAGAGAGCCTTCCAAGCTCCTGTAGCTAACCAGCAGCAGAGCCAGAATTCAAAATCAGATCTGGGTGAGCCCAAAGCAGGAGTTGGCAAACTGAGAATCATGGGCCAAATCCAGCCCACTCATTGTCTGTTTTGATAAATAAAATTTTGCTGAAACAAAATCAGACTCACTCATTTACATAACCCTGATGGCTGCCTTCAAGCTACAATAGCAACATTGAGTCCCTGCAAATGAGTCTATGTGGCTCTCAAAGCCTAAAATATTTACTATCTGGCCCTTTAGAAACATGTTGCTTGTAAACGTTTTTGTTTTTATAGAAAAACTCCTGCTTGGAAGCCTGTTTTCTTGCCACTTCATCTGTTTTCTTCTCTGCATGCCACTGCTATTACAGTATTGCAGTTGTCACTCTTGCTCCCAGCAGGTGAAAGGACAGCATGCTTCTCATGAAAAGGACCTCAGTAGGACACTCACAGAAGTCCGGGCAACTGGGACGGAGACCATGACCGCCAGGAAGGGAGTGGTCAATCAGCACAGGGATCACCAGTACAGGAGCCCCTGTTTGGAAGGAAAGTCAGAAAGATCCTGTGGCCTTGCTCTACCAACTTTTGGCAGCCTGCCCGGCCACATCCCTACCTCCCCAGAGGCCCATGCTGTGGTTCCTGGATGTCACCCTGTTCTCTGCAAGTGCCAGCAATGTTGCTTTCGCATCATCCCGGGGGGCACTATCCACATGTTCCAGGGACTCCATCTACATAGTTACCCTGGGTGCAATGATCACCTGTGTGTGTCTGGAGTGGGTGGGGGAGAAGGGCTGTGACTGTTCTTGGGATCTGCAGTAAGAGACTCTGTTTTAAGGGTTCTGAGAGAGGAGGCTGTGTCGTGGGGTGTGAAGGAGCGAGCTGGGACTCTGCAGCTTTTGGTCTTTGCAGAGCAGTGGGACTGGAGGAGGTAGAGGAGGAAATCCTGGGAAAGAGGTTGAGGGTACTGTCTTGAGAAGAGAGTGCAAAGCCACACACACCCAGACCACATAATACGAATATTATATAGAGTTTATTGGGGGCAAAGCCTATATGCGGCGAGATCTCAGAGCACACTGCTGCTATGCCCGAGTCAGCCTAAGCCATCAAGGATGACCCTGCAGTCAGACCATGTCTGGCTATTGACTCAGTGCAGTTAGAGGGACTGCACACTGAGCAACATGGGAATGGCTCAGCACACAAAGGTCAGCACAGAGTTATTCCAGGACTTGAGGGTGGTGTGAAGTTAAGGTGACAATTAAATGAAGCAGTGCTTCGATAGGCTCATAGCAAACCAGGCTGGGTATTGTGAGTCAACATCAGGTGCGGGCTGGGAAATGGACTCAGGGTCTTGTTTCTTTGGAAATAATTTTTTTTTTTTTTTTTTTTTTAGATGGAGTCTCACGCTGTTGCACAGGCTGGAATACAGTGGTGCCATCTTAGCTTACTGCAACCTCCGGCTCCTGAGTTCTAGCAATTCTCCTGCCTTAGCCTCCCCAGTAGCTGGGATTAAAGGCAAGTGCCACCATGCCCGGCTAATTTTAGTATTTTTAGTAGAGATGAAGTTTCACCATGTTGGCCAGGCTGGTCTCGAACTCCTAACCTCGGGTGATCCACCCACCTCAGCCTCCCAAAGTGTTAGGATTACAGGTGTGAGCCACTGCACCCAGCCTTTTATTCCTTTTTAAAGGCTGAATAAGGCCGGGCGCGGTGGCTCAAGCCTGTAATCCCAGCACTTTGGGAGGCCGAGACGGGTGGATCACGAGGTCAGGAGATCGAGACCATCCTGGCTAACACGGTGAAACCCCGGCTTTACTAAAAAATACAAAAAACTAGCCGGGCGAGGTGGCGGGCGCCTGTAGTCCCAGCTACTCCGGAGGCTGAGGCAGGAGAATGGCGTGAACCTGGGAGGCGGAGCTTGCAGTGAGCTGAGATCTGGCCACTGCACTCCAGCCTGGGCGACAGAGCGAGACTCCGTCTCAAAAAATAAAAAAAAAAATAAAAAAAAAAAATAAATAAATAAAGGCTGAATAACATTCCATTTTACATATATACCATATTTCGTTTTTTCATTCGCCTGCTGACAGACACATGTTGCTTTTGTGTTTTAGCTATTAGGTCAAAGTTAATACTGCTATGACCATAGAGGTACAAATATCTCTTCGAGACCTTACTTTCAATTCTCTCTCTCTTTTTTTTTTTTTTTTTTTTGAGATGGAGTCTTGCTCTGTCACCCAGGCTGGAGTGCAGTGGCATCATCTTGGCTCACTGCAGCCTCAGCCTCCCTGGTTCAAGTGATTCTCCTGCCTCAGCCTCCCAAGTAGCTGTGATTACAGGTGCACACCACCACACCCAGCTAATTTTTTTTGTATTCTTAGTACAGAAGAGGTTTCACCATGTTGGCCAGGTTGGTCTCCAGCTCCTGACCTCAAGTGATCTGCCTGTCTCAGCCTCCCAAAGTGCTGGGATTATGGGCGTGAGCCACTGTGTCCTGCCTTTTTTTTTTTTTTTTTTTTTTGAGACAGTGTCTCACTCTATCACCCTGGCACAATCTCAGCTCACTGCAACCTCCGTCTCCCAGGTTCAAGTGATTCTCCTGCTTCAGTCTCCCAAGTAGCTGGGATTACAGGTGCCCACCATCACACTTCGCTAATTTTTGTATTTTTAGTAGAGATACAGTTTCACCATGTTGGCCAGGCTGGTCCTGAATGCCTGACCTCAGGTAATCCACCTGCCTTGGCCTCCCAAAGTGCTGGGATTACAGGCATGAGCTACCACACCTGGCCTTCTTCTTCTTCTTCTTTTTTTTTTTTTTGTAGAGATGGGATCTCACTATGTTGCTGGGATTTACAAGTGTGAGCTACTGTGTCTGGTGTCTATATATATATATATATTTTTTTTTTTTTTTTTTTTTTTTTGAGATGGAGTCTCGCTGTGTCTCCCAGGCTGGAGTGCAGTGGCGTGATCTCGGCTCATTGCAAGCTCTGCCTCCCGGGTTCACGCCATTCTCCCACCTCAGCCTCCCAAGTAGCTGAGACTACAGGCGCCTGCCACCACGCCCGGCTAGTTTTTTGTATTTTTAGTAGAGACGGGGTTTCACCATGTTAGCCAGGATAGTCTCGATCTCCTGACCTCGTGATCCACCCGCCTCGGCCTCCCAAAGTGCTGGGATTACAGGCTTGAGCCACCGCGCCCGGCCTGGTGTCTATATATTTTTTAATTAATTAAAAATTTTTTTAAATTCTTTTTTTTCTTTTTTCTTTGAGACGGAGTCTCACTTTGCTGCCCAGGTTGGAGTGCAGTGGCGTGATCTTGGCTCACTGCAACCTCTGCCTCCCGAGTTCAAGTGATTCTCCTGCCTCAGCCTCCCAAGTAATTGGGATTACAGGTGCCTGTCACTGCACCCAACTAATTTTTGTATTTTTAGTAGAAATGGGGTTTCACCATCTTGGCCAGGCTGTTCTTGAACTCCTGACCTTGTGATCCACCCGTGGCCTCCCAAAGTGCTGGGAGTACAGGCATGAGCCACCACGCCCAGCCTTTGTTTTTTAGAGACAGTCTCACTCAAGCTGGAGTACAGTGGTGAGATCATAACTCACTGTAATCTCAAACTTCTGGGCTCAAGGGTCTTCCCACTTCAGCCTCCTGAGTAGCTGGGACTAAAAGCACATTGTCATGTGTTGGGATTCACTCAGGATGGTGGCAGAAATATTAAAGGGAAATATTAGGGAAAGTTATAGGGAGTAGTCACAAACCTTTTGAAAGGCGGAAAGGTTACATCGCTTGTAATAATTGAACAGCTGAAGGCAGCTGGTTCTTACCTTAGAGCATTAGGTCATAGGGTAAATACTAGGGACAATAGATGCTTCCCTAGTTAAAGTCTGTTTACCCCACCTCCATTAACACCTTTGAGCCAGAGGGCCCTCTTGTGGGGAGGTGGACTAGGGATATTGCCCCCTCATAGTATTTACCTTAGACCTGGTACCTGAGCTTTAATCATTCCTAGAACTACTCTCTTAACCATGTTAAGTATCCCCAAGTGTGTTTACTCAAAGCTTCTGTTGTTAATTGTATACCAAATAAATGCCTGGTGTGTGAGCTGCTCAGGGCAGGCCAGGCCGTAGTGACAAACCTCTCCTGGTATGCAGGCGGTCGGACACTCGGCTGGACTGGCAAAACAGAGTATCTGTGAGTCAGTGTACGTTTTATTCATCTGTCCTTTGGGTCAGGGTCTGCGGACAGACCCCTGCAGCTAATGCCCTCAAGTGTGAGGAGCAATACCTCAGCCATGCCCAGCTCTCTTTTATTTTTTGTAGAGATGGAGTCTCCCTATATTGCCCAGGGTGGTCTTGACCTGTTGGCCTCAAGTCATCCTCCCACTTTGGCCTCTCAAAGTTCTGGAATTACAGGCGTGAGCTACGATGCTCAGCTCTCTGCTTTTAATTCCTGCTTTTATATACCCAGAAGTGGAATTGCTGGATCATATGGTAATTCTATTTAGGTTTTTGAGAAACTGCCAAACTGTTTTCCATACTGGTTGCACCAACAGTGAATTCCCACCAACGACGCACAAGGGTTCTGATTTTTCCACCAACACTTATATTCTCACCAACACTTGTTATTTCTGTTTTTTTTTTTTTTTTTAAATAATAGCCATCCTAATGAATATTAGAAGTGGTATCTCATTGTCATTTTAATTTGCTTTTTCTTCATCATTGGTGATCTTGAGCATCTTTTCATGCATTTATTGGCCATTTATAATCTTTGGAGAATTGTCTAATAAAGTCCTTTGCCAAGGCTGTTACTTTTTTTTTTTTTTTTTTTTGAGATGGAGTGTCACTCTTTTGCCGAGGCTGGAGTGCAGTGGCGTGATCTCGGCTCGCTGCAAGCTCCGCCTCCCAGGTTCACACCATTCTCCTGCCTCAGCCTCCCGAGTAGCTGGGACTATAGGCACCCGCCACCGCGCCCAGCTAATTTTTTTGTGTTTTTAGTAGAGACGGGGTTTCACCGTGTTAGCCAGGATGGTCTTAATCTCCTGACCTCATGATCCACCCGCCTCGGCCTACCAAAGTGCTGGGATTACAGGCGTGAACCACCGCACCCAGCCGGCTGTTACTCTTAAGAGCTCAGTTTGTGCTTTCTCCAGGGCTGCTGTATCAGTAGGGATAGGCTAGGTTATCCTGCAATAATGAAAAACTCTACTATCTTAGTCACTTAAGACAACAAAGTGTACTTCTCACCAACAAGTCTACAAGGGTCTTTCTCATTGTGGCATTCCAGGTCACAGGTTGACAGTGACTACATATCCACCACATGTGCTTCCCCTGCTACCACATCACTGGGAAGGGGACATGTCACAGCATGCACTAGGTCTCAGAGCTCACTGCCCGTTACCAAAGCAAGCCACACAGCTATGCTAACTTCAAAGTAACTTCAAAGGTGAAACTTCAAGGAAGCAGAGAGATGTCATCCTACCCAGAGTCTGGAAAAAGAAACAGTGTGTTCCTGGACAGCGCTAATGAGCTCACATCTGCCTACACACTTCCTGTCATCTTTCTCCAGCCTCACCTGGGGGTCGGGCTGGAGTTGGGGCCCTGATGCAGAGCCATGTTAATCCTTGCCAGAATCTCGTTTCTTTCTTGGCTACTAATCTTTGAAGTTTATTCCATAAGATTATATCTCCTTCTTTGGTTGCCACAGAATTTTTGGCCATTTCTCCCTATATTTTGTTAACTTTAGTATATTTCAGATGAGGAAGATTTTGGGCCCTGCTTTATCTTTTTTTTTTTTTTTTTTTTTTGAGACAGGCTCTGTCTCAAATAAACAAACAAAAACAAAAGGAAACAAAACAAAACCTCCACTCACCCCGGGTTGGAAAGCAGTGGCACAATCTTGGCTCACCGCAGCCTCGACCTCCTGGGTTCAAGCGATTCTCCCGCCTCAGCCTCTTGAGTAGCTGGGATTACAGGCAGTGCCACCACACCCGGCTAATTTTTATATTTTTAGTACAGACGAGGTTTCACCATGTTGGCCAGGCTGGTCTCAAACTCCTGACCTCACGTGTTCCACCGCGTTGGCCTCCCACAGTGCTGGGGTTACAGGCATGAGCCATCGCGCCCGACCCTCTTGCTCAATTTTAATAGAAACACTGCAAAGCCAAGGTTTTTGTGTAATGTTCTATCAACTCTTGACCAAGAAACCTATTTAAAAGAAATGCACAGTTGACATACATAATATGTTTATTGTGTAACAGGCTCTGAACTTACCGTTTACATTCATGATCTCGTTTAACCCTCGCCCCAAACCCATGAGGTACGTACCTTTTACCCATTTTGTACCTGGGGAAACTATGGCTGAGATCCAAGGCTGAATGCCTGGTGAGCACTGTAGCCTGTGTTCCAGCAGAGCCTATCCAACTCCAGGGCTGGCCCTGCTCCAGAATAAGCAGAGAGGACCTCCAGCATTCTGCTGGGCATTAAGGATGACTTGGTTTGGCCTGACTGACGCTCTGCTCTGGATTCCTCTCCACTTTCTTTTTCTTCCCCCCACAACCCCCGCACAGCATCCATGTTTTAAAATTTATTCTTTAATATCTGTATGTTTTGATAGAGGCGGGGCCTCGCCATGTTGCCCAGGCTGGTCTCGAACTCCTGGTCTCAAGAGATCCGCCCGCCTCGGCCTCCGGAGTAGCTGGGACTACAGATGTGAGCCCCGTGCCCGGCCCAAAGTCTCTTTAGTAAGAGGGTAGGATCGGGCCTAGCTTTTGAAGCCGCGCTGGCCCTTTGGCCTCTGGGGCTCTCGAACTTCCAGTCCTCGGAGGGGATACACGGTTTGGTGGCCGCGCGGGCTTCCCCCAGGCCTGGTGGAAAAGCGGGTCCACCTCTGGCCCTGGCGAGGAACCAAGACCTGGACCGGGGCCACGGCGTGGGGAAGGCCAGGACATCCGCGCAAGGCGGGGACCTTGCCCGGACGCGGCACGCAGCTGTGGCCCTTCCACGCCCGTCCCGGGGCCCACAGCCACGGCTGTTTTGTTTTCCTAGCCAAGGAGCTTCATGTTCCACACCACGCGCGAAAAGGACGGGGCTTGGCGGGACCCGGAAACAGCCGCTTCAGCTGGAGCTGACCGCTGCGGAGCGGGTTAGTGCTGGCCGAGCCCTGGGCGAGCCCTGGATCAGCAGTCCGCAGACGTCCCGGTCCCCGGCTCCTGGCGCCGGTCCTTCCGGTGCCAGGGTGCCCCCTGCTGGCTAGGTGCGGAAAAGCCCCTCCACTTTCCCGTGTCTGGCCAACACTTCACTGTCAAGTGGAAAATGTAGGCTCTAGTTTGTAAATAGATCTATGTTAAACCTATCCTTGAATTTGCATTCTGATCTTTTAGTTATTAATTCCCATGTAAAACAGGTTTTAACTGGGATTAGGCTTTAGTGTGGTCTTCGGTGGTCTCAGGATCCCTGGAAACGTGTGGCATGTGCATTTCTTAGAGTGTCTATTGTTTCATCACGTCTTAAAATGAGTCCATGACGCAAAGTGTTAATTGCTAACATAAGACATCTAAACGTTTTTGTTCAAAACTCCAAGGAATTCTGCTTTATTCTGTTAAAAGCAGCCTCCAGTTTGAGGTTCGATTTCTGCGCTCACAGTTCAGTACTACATAAATTCTCTAGGTGGCAGCATAACCCTCAGTATAAAAACCCATTCTGAGCCCCGCGCGGTGGCGCGCCTGGAATCCCAGCTACAGCTACTCTGGAGGATCGCTAGAGCCCAGGAGCTGATGCAGTGCTCCAGGACCGCACCTGTGAACAGCCACTGGCACTCCAGCCTGGGCAGCAGCGAGACCCCGTCAACAAACAAACAAAACACTCCATTAGGCGCGGTGGCTCACTTCTGTAATCCCAGCACTTTGGGAGGCCCAAGCGGGTGGATGGCTTAATCCCAGGAGCTCGAGACCAGCCTGGGCAGCATATAGAGACCTCATCTCTACAAAAAATTAAAAAATTAACGGGGCATGGTGGCATGCGCCTGCGGTCCCAGCTACTCGGGAGGCTGAGGTGGGAGGGCCACCTGAGCCCGGGTTGGAGGCCGCAGTGAGCCGCAATCACACCACTGCACTCCAGCCTGGTCGACAGAGCCAGACTGTCTCAAAAATAAATAGGTAAATAAATAAATAAAACAAAAAACTATTTTGGGATCCTGACCCTTTGGTCTTTGAACTTCTCTCTTTTCTTTCTTTTTTTTTTCTCCCTCCCTCTCTCTTCCTTTCTTTTCTTTTCTTTTTCTTTCTTTCTTTCCTTCCTTCTTTCCTTCCTTCCTTCCTTCCTTCCTTCGTCTTTCTTTCTTTCTTTCTTTTTTTTTCTTTCTTTCTTTCTTTCTTTCTTTCTTTCTTTTTCTTTCTTTCTTTCTTTCTTTCTTTCTTTCTTTCTTTCTTTCTTTCTTTCTTTCTTTCTTTCTTTCTTTCTTTCTTTCTTCTTTCCCTTTTTTCTTTCTTTTTGAGACAGGGTCTCACTGTCACCCAGGGTAGAGTAGAGTGAGAAGCACTATCACTGCAGCCTTGAACTCCTGGGCTCAAGCGATCCTCTTACCTCAGCCTCCCGAGCAGCTAGGACTACACTTGCATGCCAGCACATCTGACAATTAAATTTTTTTTCTTTTTCTTTTTTTTTTTTTTTTTTTTGAGACAGAGTCTTGCTCTCGCTCCCAGCCTCGAGTGCAGTGGCACGATCTTGGCTCACTGCAAGCTCTGTCTCCTGGGTTCACGCCATTCTCCTGCCTCAGCCTCCCGAGTAGCTGGAACTACAGGTGCCTGCCACCACACCCAGCTAATTTTTTGTGTTTTTTAGTAGAGATAGAGTTTCACCGTGTTAGCCAGGATGGTCTCCATCTCCTGACCTCGTGATCCACCTGCCTCGGCCTCCCAAAGTGCTGGGATTACAGGCGTGAGCCACCGTACCCGGCCAAAAAAAAATTTTTTTTATAGAGACAGGGTCTCGCTATGTTGCTCAGGCTGGTCTCAAACTCCTGGGCTAAGGCACCCTCTCACTTCAGCCTCCCAAAGTGTTGGGATTACAGGTGTGAGCCACCAGGCCTGGCCTGGACTGAATTTTCTTTTTTTTTCTTTTCTTTTCTTTTTTTTTTTTTTGAGACGGAGTCTTGCTCTGTCTTCCAGGCTGGAGTGCAGTGGCACGATCTCCACTGGCTGCAACCTCCGCCTCCCGGGTTCACACCATTCTCCTGCTTCAGCCTCCAGAGTAGCTGGGACTACAGGCGTGCGCCACCATGCCTGGCTAATTTTTGTATTTTTAGTAGATATGGGGTTTCACCATGTTGGCCAGGCTGGTCTCGTGATCTGCCCGCCTCGGCCTCCCAAAGTGCTGGGATTATAGGCATGAACCACCGCGCCTGGCCCCAGCCCTGTTTTTTTTTTTTTTTTTTTTTTTTTTGAGACGGAGTTTTGCTCTTGTTGCCCAGGCTGGAGTGCAGTGGTGCGATCTCGGCTCACTGCAACTTCTGCCTCCCGGGTTCAAGTGATTCTCCTGCCTCAGTCTCATGAGTAGTTGGGATTACAGGCACCCGCCACTACACCCAGCTAATTTTTTGTATTTTTAGTAGAGAGAGGGCTTTACTATGTTGGCCAGGTTGGTCTCGAACTCCTGACCTCAGGTGATCCACCCTCCTTGGCCTCCCAAAGCGCTAGGATTATAGGTGTGAGCCACCACACCTGGCCTCAATTTTTATATTCTTAGCCTCTGGAGCAGAGTTGGTTGAACAAATGAATGAATGAATGAATGGATTACCACAAGGACTACACAAGGCTAGGCATTGCCTGGCTTGGAAAGAGTCTTTAGATTGCTATTATGCATGGAAACTTCAGTGCACCAGGCAAATTTCTTGGTTGCAAGCAACAGAAATAAACTCTGGCTCTCTTAAGCATAAAAGGAGTTTATTGGAATAGCATGGCAGTAGAATCATAAGAGTTTGTCTTAGTTCGTTTTCTGTTGTTTATAACAGAATATCTGAAACTGGGTACTTTATAAAGAAAAGGCATTTATTTCTTACAGTTATGGAGGCTGAGAAGTCCAAGGTTGAGCAGCTGTATCTGGTGAGAGCCTTCTTGTTGGTGGGGACTCTCTGCAGAGCCCCTAGGCAGTGTAAGACATCACATGGTGAAGGGGCTGACCATGCTAGCTCAGGTCTTAATTCTTCCTCTTATAAAGCCACTTATACCACGCCCATGACAACCCATTAACCCATTAATCCACTCATGAGGGCAGAGCCCTTATGACTCAGTCACTGCTTAAAGCCCCATCTCAATATTGCCACTTTGGGGCTTAAGTTTCAAAATGAGTTTGGCAGGGGACAAACGTTCAGACCATACCAGGGTTCAAAAGCAGGTTCCGACAGTTTTCAAAATTTGTTTTAATTTTTTAAAATTTAAAAAGTTAAAAAATATCAAAAGAAGCAGGTTCAGCAAATAGGCAAAGGAAGCCCTGGAGGGTCAAGAAGTAGGAAGAACAACCACCACCTCTGAGCATGAAAGGTCTGGCCAGGGCCCACCACTGTCACTGTCCACCTCCACAGCTGTAGTAAAAGTCCTAATTTGGGCTGTCCTCTTGCCTTTGCATCGTATGTTCGCCTTTGCGTCATATATCAAAAGGCGGATTGACCCTTTGACAGAAGCTAAGTCACATTCCAAAGCCCCAGCTGCCAAAGAGTGAGTGGGGGAGGATCTCTCCAATACAACTTCCTGGCAGAGGAAGTACCCTGCATCCTGCCACTCACACATGGGAGCGTCCCCCAGCCAGCTGGGCAAGCTTCACAGAGGTGTGGCTATCCACCTGCTCTGGGCAAGTACTATACAGTCCTTCAGTCCTTGCTGCCAGCCTCTGCACCAGTAGGATTTTTTTTTTTTAAATCAGTGCTCATTTCTTCTTTTTGACTTCCTGAACTAGTCACGAAGATTGTAGGCATTCTTGGCCTGTCTTTTAGTAGGAATATTTCTAATGTTTCATCATGGAGTGTTAAGGTTTACTGAAGGCTTCTGGTAGCTAGATTATCTATTTAGTTTGAGAGTTTTCCTTGAATTCCTAAACTCACTAAGAGTTTTTTTTTTGAGATGGAGTCTTGCTCTGTTACCCAGGCTGGAGTGCAATGGGGTGATCTTGGCTCACTGCAACCTCTGCCTCCCGGGTTCAAGCCATTCTCCTGCCTCAGCCTCCCAGGTAGCTGGGACTACAGGCATGCACCACCACACCTGGCTAATTTTTGTATTTTCAGTAGAGATGGGTTTTCACCATACTGGCCAGGCTGGTCTCGAACTCCTGACCTCAAGTGATCCGCACACCTCGGCCTCCCAAAGTACTGGGATTATAGACGTGAGACACCTCGCCTGGCCATCAAGAGTTTTTGAAAACAGAAATCAGTATGTATGTTATCAAATGATTTAGAGTACAAAATTTTCTTCTCTTAATGTGTTACAACAAGAGAATGACCTTGAAAAATTTTCTAATGTAGAACCAGTCCTGCATTTCTGAGATTAATTCATTCAGCAATTCATTCATTCAACAAATACTTATTGCATGCTTATTATGTACAAGTAGTGTTCTCAGCACTAGGAGGAGGAACAAAAGAGAATCAAAGGAACAACAACGAATAAAACATAATCAAAATGCTTGGGCCATCCCACCCGGAACAGGCCTGATTGCCCCTGTTCTCAGAAGCTAAGCAGGGTCGAGCCTGGTTAGTACTTGGATGGGAGGACTAAAGTGCCTACCTGCAGGAAGTACCCATTCTAGTTGGGGGGAAACAGAACTTTTGTTAAAACAATGTAAAGTATTCTAGAGAAAAATAAAACTTGGAGAGGGAATATGAACAGGAGTGTGTTTGTGTGATTTTTTTTTTTTTTTGAGACGGAGTCTTGCTGTGTTGCCCAGGCTGGAGTGCAGTGGCACGATCTCCACTCACTGCAAGCTCCTTCTCCTGGGTTCACACCATTCTCCTGCCTCAGCCTTCTGAGTAGCCGGGACTACAGGTGCCCGCCACCGTGCCCGGCTAATTTTTGTACTTTTAGTAGAGACGGGGTTTCACCGTGTTAGCCAGCGTGGTCTCGATCTCCCGACCTCGTGATCCGCCCGTCTCGGCCTCCCAAAGTGCTGGGATTACAGGCGTGAGCCACCGCGCCCGGCCGATGTGTGTGATTTTTAAACATGGTGGTCAGGAAGGAAGTGCAGGAGAGAGCCAGGTGACTTCCTGCAGAAACATTCCAGACAGAGGCGACAGCAAATACAAAGGTTCTGAAGAAGCAAAATCTGGGCTGTTCAGGAAACAGAAAGAACGGCTGCAGGGCTACAGTGGAGTGAGCAAGGGGAAAGAAGTGGGAGGTGATAATAGGCAGATCATGTAGGTCACCGGAAAGACTCTGGCTTTTAATCTGGCAGATTAAAACAGGAATCACGACAGGGTTTTGAGCAGAGCACGGACATGATGGGAATTACACTTTAAAAGGATCTCTTTGATTGCTCTGTGGAGACTAGGCTGGGGTGGAGTGAAAACAGAACCAAAGAGACCAGTGAGGAGAATGCCGCAGTGATTCAGGTGAGAGAGGGAGATGGCCTGGACCAGGGCGTGACAGGGGAGATGATGAGAGCTAACTGGATTTGGGGGTCGACTGGATCTGCAGAAAGATTGGATAGGGTGTATAATAGAGAAGAGTCAAGAATGACTCGAAAGTTTTTGCCTCCAGGTTAGATTGGACATTAAGACTGAAGGAAAGCAAGTTTAGGGAGAAAAGTAGGAATTGACTTTTGAGCATATTGCCCATTTGAGATGCTATTTATGAGAGTTGGATTTATGAGTATGGAGTTCTGTGTGGAGTTATTACTCCCACCCAGCAAGAGATAGAAATATGGGAGTCATCGGCCGGGGGCGGTGGCTCGTGCCTGTAATCCCAGCACTTTGGGAGGCCTAGACGGGCGGATCACGAGGTCAGGAGATCGAGACCATCCTGGCTAACACGGTGAAACCCTATCTCTACTAAAAATACAAAAAAAATTAGCCAGGCGTGGTGGCGGGCGCCTGTAGTCCCAGCTACTCGGGAGGCTGAGGCAGGAGAATGGCATGAACGCGGTAGGTGGAGCTTGCAGTGAGCCGAGATCGCGCCATTGCACTCCGGCGTGGGTGACAGAGCGAGACTCCGTCTCCAAAAAAAAAAAAAAAGAAAGAAAAAGAAATACGAGAGTCATAAGTCTAGAGATGGTATTTAAAGCCACGAGGCAGGAGGAGTTTATGAGGGGAGCGAGCACAGGTAGAAAGGCTGTCTAAAGACTGTACCCTGGGCCGGGCGCAGTGGCTCACGCCTGTAATCCCAGCACTTTGGGAGGCCTAGACGGGCGGATCATGAGGTCAGGAGATCGAGACCATCCTGGCTAACACGGTGAAACCCTATCTCTACTAAAAATACAAAAAAAATTAGCCAGGCGTGGTGGCGGGCGCCTGTAGTCCCAGCTACTCGGGAGGCTGAGGCAGGAGAATGGCATGAACGCGGTAGGTGGAGCTTGCAGTGAGCCGAGATCGCGCCATTGCACTCCGGCGTGGGTGACAGAGCGAGACTCCGTCTCCAAAAAAAAAAAAAGAAAAGAAAAAGAAATACGGGAGTCATAAGTTTAGAGATGGTATTTAAAGCCATGAGGCAGGAGGAGTTTATGAGGGGAGCGAGCACAGGTAGAAAGGCTGTCTAAAGACTGTACCCTGGGCCGGGCGCAGTGGCTCACGCCTGTAATCCCAGCACTTTGGGAGGCCGAGCTGGGTGGTTCACGAGGTCAGGAGTTTGAGACCAGCCTGGCCAATATAGTGAAACCTTGTCTCTACTAAAAAATACAAAAAATTGTCAGGCACGGTGGCATGTGCCTATCGTCCCGGCTACTTGGGAGGCTCAGGCAGGAGAATCACTTGAACCCAGGAGGCGGAGGTTGCAGTGAGCCGAGACCGCACCACTGCACTCCAGCTTGGGTGACAGAGGAGACTCCATCTCAAAAAAAAAAAAAAAAAAAAAGGCCGGGCGCGGTGGCTCAAGCCTGTAATCCCAGCACTTTGGGAGGCCGAGGCGGGCGGATCACAAGGTCAGGAGATCGAGACCACAGTGAAACCCCGTCTCTACTAAAAATACAAAAAATTAGCCGGGCGCGGTGGCGGGTGCCTGTAGTCCTAGCTACTCAGGAGGCTGAGGCAGGAGAATGGCGTGAACCCAGGAGGCGGAGCTTGCAGTGAGCCGAGATCGCGCCCCTGCACTCCAGCCTGGGCAACAGCGTGAGACTCCGTCTCAAAAAAAAAAAAAAAAAAAAAAAAAAAAGACTGTACTCTGGGGCACTTCAAGGTCAAGAGGTTAGGAGGGTGAGGAAAAACCAGCAAAGGAGACTGAACCTGTGCAGCCAGAAGCAACAGGAGAATCAGAGGAATGTGCTGAGAAAAGTTTTGTATTTTGTTTTTTGGAGACAGGGTCTCGCTGTCACTCAGGCTGGAGTGCAGTGGTGCAATCATGGCTCACTGCAGCCTTGATTTCCCAGGCTCAAGTGATCCTACTGCCTCAGCCTCCTGAGTAGATGGGACTATAGGTGCATGCCATCACACCGGCTACTTTTTAGTTTTTGTAGCGATAGAGTCTCACCATGTTGCCCAGGTTGATCTTGAACTCCTGGGCTCTCATGATCCTCCCGCCTTGGCCTCCCAAAATGTTGGGATTACAGGTATGAGCCACTGCGCCTGACTGAGAAAAGTATTTTTTTTTTTTTTTTTTTTTTTTGAGACGGAGTCTCGCTCTGTCGCCCAGGCTGGAGTGCAGTGGCGCGATCTCGGCTCACTGCAAGCTCCGCCTCCTGGGTTTACGCCATTCTCCTGCCTCAGCCTCCTGAGTAGCTGGGACTACAGGCGCCCGCCACCGCGCCCGGCTAATTTTTTGTATTTTTAGTAGAGACGGGGTTTCACCGTGGTCTCGATCTCCTGACCTTGTGATCCGCCCGCCTCGGCCTCCCAAAGTGCTGGGATTACAGGCGTGAGCCACCGCGCCCGGCGAGAAAAGTATTTTTAAGAAGAGGCAGTGATCGGCCAGGTCAAATAAAATTAAGAACTGAACATTGACCATTGGATGTGGCAGTGCAGAGGTCATTTCATGGAGTGACTGGAGCGAGAAGGACTGGAGTAGGAAGGACTCAGCAGAGAACGGGAGAAGACAAATGGAGTCAACACATAGACACAACACTTTGAGAAGTTTTGCAGACAATGGAAAGAAACAAATAGGATAGTAACTAGGGGAGGAGGCCGGGCGCGGTGGCTCAAGCCTGTAATCCCAGCACTTTGGGAGGCCGAGGCGGGTGGATCACGAGGTCAGGAGATCGAGACTATCCTGGCTAACATGGTGAAACCCCGTCTCTACTAAAAATACAAAAAACTAGCCGGGCGTGGTGGCGGGCGCCTGTAGTCTCAGCTACTTGGGAGGCTGAGGCCGGAGAATGGCGTGAACCCGGGAGGCGGAGCTTGCAGTGAGCCGAGATCACGCCACTGCACTCCAGCCTGGGAGACACAGCGAGACTCCATCTCAAAAAAAAAAAAAAAAACTAGGGGAGGAGTGAGGCTAAGTGACTTTACCACATGGGAGAAACGTCACTAAATTTATATATTGTTACCGTATAAACCTGGTTAGGGGAGGGGCTGATGGTGCAAGGGAGCAGGGGAGCTGCTGGGGCCCTGCCTGAGAAGCTGCGGGTGGTGGATCCAGAGCTCCAGGGGAGGCCTGGCTTGGGCTCGGAGCCCGGACCGTCCATCCATGGTGAGAGGAGAGGACCCAGAATTGGGACACAAACATAGGGAGGTGGGTGGTTTTGCCTGTGCAGGGAGGCGGAGATTCACTCTTAAACGCATCTCCTGGTTTCTCAGTGATTAGAAGTGAGGTCAGCAGCTGAGGCTAAGGATGGAGGAGGAAGTGTTGGAGGTTTGAGGAAAAAAGAGAAAGTCTGAATAGCTTTTCTGGAGAGAAAGCAAGAGAGAGGGAAAGAGGGAGAATGGCCAACAGCAACATAGTAGCATTTTTAGGAAGCAAAAAGGGCTGCAGTGATCATGATTTTGAAGTGAGATTGTTTTTTGTCCAGGCACACTGAACCAAATGGGTGCAGGCTCCAGCTTGTAAACGTTTGCTCTTTTATTGACCTTTTGCACAGAACCAATATTTTGATTTAGGCCAGGTGTGGTGGCACCTGCCTGTAGTCCCAGCACGTTGGGAGGCTGAAGTGGGCGGATCACCTGAGGTCAGGAGTTTGAGACCAGCCTGACCAATATGGTGAAACCCCGTTTCTAATAAAAATACAAAAATTAGCTGGGCCTAGTGGCGCGCTACCAGCTACTCAGGAGGCTGAGGCAGGAGAATGGCTTGAACCCGGGAGGCGGAGGTTGCAGTGAGCTGAGATCGCAACACTGCACTCCAGCCTGGGCGACAGAGCAAGACTCCATCTCAAAAAAAATTTTGCTTTATTGACCAGGTCAAACATTTTTTTTTTCCTCCCTTTAACTTCTGCCTTTATTAATTATTTCCTTGAAGTCTCCCAGCTTTGAGAGTTGAACATTTGGTTCCTTTATTATCAGGGTTTTTATTTTTCTTTTCTTTTTTTTGAGACGGAGTGTTGCTCTGTCGCCCAGGCTGGAGTGCAGTGGTGCGATCTCAGCTCACTGCAACCTTTGCTGCCCGGATTCAAGCGATTCTCCTGCCTAAGCCTCCCAAGTAGCTGGGACAACAGGCACAGGCCACCACACCCAGCTAATTTGTTTTTTTCTTTTTTTGAGATGGAGTCTCACTGTGTCACCCAGGCTGTTGCCCAGGCTGGAGTGCAGTGGTGCGATCTTGGCTCACCGCAACCTCTGCCTCCTCGGTTCAAATGACTCTCCTGCCTCAGCCTCCAAGTTGCTGGGATTACAGGCACCTACCACCACGCCCAGCTAATTTTTGTATTTGTAGAAGAGATGAGGTTTCACCATGTAGGCCAGGCTGGTCTCGACCCCCTGACCTCCGGTGATCCACCCTCCTTGGCCTTCCAAAGTCTGGGATTACAGGCGTGAGCCACCGTGCCTAGCCAATTTTTTGTATTTTTAGTAGAGACAGGATTTCACGTTATTAGCCAGGATGGTCTCGATCTTCTGACTTCGTGATCCACTTGCCTCGGACTCCCAAAGTGTCAGGATTACAGGCGTGAGCCACCACACCTGACCTCTTTCTTATTTTCAAGTAAATTCACATAAAGCAATACATTTTCCTTTGAGTCGCTTTTTGTCAACATCTCGAAGGGTTTGAGAGATACTTTTCATGTTGAAATTTCTTTTCTCCTCTCCTCTCCTCTCCTTCTCTCTCTCTCTTTCTCTCTCTCTTTCTTTCTTTCCTTCTTTCTTTCTTTCTTTCTTTCTTTCTTTCTTTCCTTCCTTCCTTCCTTCCTCCCTCCCTCCCTCCCTCCCTCCCTCCCTCCCTCCCTCCCTCTCTCTCTCTCTCTCTCTCTCTCTTTCTTTCTTTCTTTCTTTCTTTTTCTTTCCTTCTTTCTATAAGTAGAGACAGGGTCTGTCTCTGTCACTCATGCTGGTCCCCAACTCCTGGGCCCAAGTGATCCTTCCACACCTCAGCCTCCTGAAGTGCTGAGATTACAGGCGTGAGCCATTGTGCCCAGCTTCATGTTGAAATTTCTATTTGGTGGGGGCGCGGTGGCTCACACCTGTATTCCAAGCACTTTGGGAGGCTGAGGCAGGTGGATCACCTGAGGTCAGGAGTTCGAGACCAGCCTGGCCAACATGGTGTAACACCATCTCTACTAAAAATATAAAAAAATAGCTGGGCATGGTGGTGGGCACCTGTAATCCTAGCTACTTGGGAGGCTGAGGCAGGAGAATTGCTTGAATCCAGGAGACGGAGGTTGCAGTGAGCCGACACAGTGCCACTGCACTCCAGCCTCAGCAACAGAGTTGTCTCAAAAAAAAAAAAAAAAAAGAAAGAAAGAAAGAAATTTCTATCTAAAGAGTTTGTAATTTTTTTTTTTTTTTGAGACGGAGTCTCACTTTGTCACCCAGGCTGGAGTGCAGTGGCACGATTTAGGCTCACTGCAAATTCCGTCTCCCTGGGTTCAGTGATTCTCCTGCCTCAGCCTTCCAAGTGCCTGGGATTACAGGCACACGTCACCAGGCCCGGCTAATTTTTGTATTTTTAGTAGAAATGGAGTTTCACCATATTGGCCAGGCTGGTCTCGAACTCCTGACCTTGTGATCCACCCGCTTCGGCCTCCCAAAGTGCTGGGATTACAAGCATGAGCCACCGCGCCTGGCCTAGACTTTGTAATTTTGATGTTTATTTCCTCTTTCCTCTCTGACTTGAGTACTTTATTTTGTTAAGTTGTGGTTAATTTCTAATTTTATTTTATAGGGAGTCAGTGAGTATGGCCTGTGAGATTGTTGTTGCTTTTTGGTATTTTTTGAGATTTTTTGTTTTTTTTTTTTCCTAATTTTTTGGCCTAATATTTGGGAATGCATATTGCACTGTAAACTTATCCTCTAAACTTATAGCAATGAAATATATAAAGAGCAAAACTGGCCGGGCACAGTGGCTAACGCCTGTAATCCCAGCACTTTGGGAGGCTGAGGTGGGCAGATCACGAGGTCAAGAGTTCAAGACCAGACTGGCCAACATTGTAAAACCCCGTCTCTACTAAAAGATACAAAAACTTAGCTGGGCGTGGTGGTGCCTGTCTGTAATCCCAGCTACTCGGGAGGCTGAGGCAGATGAATCGCTTGAACCCAGGAGGTGGAGGTTGCAGTGAGTCGAGATGACGTCATTGCACTACAGCCTGGGTGACAGGGCGAGACTCCATCTCAATAAAAAAATAAAAAAATAAATAAATAAATAAAAATAAAAAATAAAAAGAGAGCAAAATTTACTTATGTAGGTAGACTCAAAGACTTGAAATGTATCTCCATGGACTAAGATATAGGGACAGAAACACAAAGTGGGGAGTTGGCCTGAAGACGTTAAAGCCCTGGACTCCAAGTCTGGAATCAGGTGGGGAATGCTGGGAGTTTGAGTCTGGGTAATAGGAACTAAAACAGCCCACAGAAGGTGGCAGTAGACCTGAGGCAGGATTCCTGGCTCCAGGAATGAGGAAAAAGAAAGCTGTGCCGATCCCTGCCTGGAACTAAAGCTTAGGCTTTTAGGGAGCGGGAGGGTGGGGGAACTGAGCTAAGTATAGTGACTGAAGGGGTCCGAGAGGCCTGGTGGAGAGAACCGTAGCATTGCTGGGCAGGGTGGATCAAGGTTGCCCAGTTGAAATAAGCCTGCAAATAGAAACTCCAAATTCCACAATCCAAAGATAAGTACACTATAAGTAGGGTGACTATATCTCCTGCTTTCCCAGAAATAATCTCAGTGCACAATGCTAGTCCCAGCATCACACTACTGTCAGCCTCTTTCACTCTTACAGTATCCTGGTTTGGATGATCAATTACATGGTCACCTAATATATGAAATTAAAATAGTAGAACAAGGCTGGGCATGGTGGCTCACGCTTATAATCCCAGCACTTTGGGAGGCTTAGGTGGGAGAATTACTTGAGGCCAGGAGTAGGAGGCCAGCCTGGGCAACATATGGAGACCGTGTCTCTACAAAAAAATGAAAATTAACCGGGCATGGTGGCATGTGCCTGTAGTCCCAACTACTCAGGAGGCTGTGGCAGGAGGATCACTTGAGCCCAGGAGTTGGAGGTTATAGTCAGCCATGATTGCACCACTGTATTCCAGCCTGGTCGACAAAGCAAGACCCTGTCTCTGAAAAAATAAAAAAGTGGCAGGTGCCTGTAATCCCAGGTACTTGGGAGGCTGAGGCAGGAGAGTTGCTTGAAGCCAGGAGACAGAGGTTGCAGTGACCCAAGACTGCGCCACTGCACTCCAGCCTCCAGGAGTGACACAGCGAGACTCCATCTCAAAAATAAAATAAAATAAAATAAAATAAACAGCCTGAAGAAAAGAATTGAAAATGGACTTGTTGTGCAGATGTGGGGATCTTACAAATTACCCAAGATTACCAAGGAATACAAGAAACACAAACAGAAGCACTATCTTTATTAAAACTACAGATTAAAACTCCAAACCATGCCAGGCACAGTGGCTCACGCCTATAATCCCAGCACTTTGGGAGGCTGAGGCAGGTGGATTACCTGAGGTCAGGAGTTCAAGACCACCCTGGCCAACATGGTGAAACCCCGTCTCTACTAAAAATACAAAAATTAGCCGGGTGTGGTGGCATGTGCCTGTAATCCCAGCTACTCAGTAGGCTGAGGCAGGAGAATGGCTTGAACCTGGGAGACAGACGTTGCAGTGAGCCAAGATCGTGCCATTACGCTCCAGCCCGGGTGACAGAGCAAGACTCTGTCAAAAACAAAAAACAAAAAAAAACTCCAAACCATAAACCAGGTGGAGGCTGACAGAGGCACTTGAGATCAAGCAGGAGAAAGCCAGAGCTCTCGTGAAGAGCCAGCCCAGCTCACTAGCAAGGTGGGGGCAGACCTGGGAATAGGGTGCTTTATGCATCTTAGAAGAACACTGAAATGACGTATTAGAACATATGTTTTTAACTTAAGAAAAATTACCAGATAGAAAGAGGAATTGAGGCTGGGCGTGGTGGCTCACGCCTGTAATCCCAGCACTTTGTAAGGCTGAGGCGGGTGGATCACTTGAGGTTAGGCGTTCAAGACCAGCCTGGCCAACATGGTGAAACCCCGTCTCTACTAAAAATACAAAAATTAGCCAGGTGTGGTGGCACGTGCCTGTAGTCGCAGCTACTTGGGAGGCTGAGGCAGGAGAATTGCCTGAACCCGGGAGGCAGGAGATGAACTGAGATTGCAGTGAGACTCTGTCTCAAAAAAAAAAAAAAAAAAAAAAAAAGAAAGAATTAAATCCGTAGAGTCCATCTATTGTGTCCCAGGAAATATTGGCCCAGAATAATATTTCCAAAATGTGTAACAGTGAGATTTCTGGATTTCATAGACAAAGAGATAATTCTTGAAGCAGCATGGCAATTACTTCACTTCTTTGTTTGTTTGTTTGTTTGTTTGAGACGGAGTCTCACTCCGTCTCCCAGGCTGGAGTGCAGTGGTGCCATGGCTCACTGCAACCGCAAGCTCCTCCTCCCGGGGTTCACGCCATTCTCCTGCCTCAGCCTCCAAAGTGTTGGGTTACAGGCGTCAGCCACCGCCCCCGGTCGGCAATTACTTCACTTCTTTTTTTTTTTTTTTGAGACGGAGGCTCACTGTATTGCCCAGGCTGGAGGGCAGTTGGCGCAATCTTGGCTCACTTCAAGCTCCGCCTCCCGCGTTCGCGCCGTTCTCCTGCCTCAGTCTCCCGAGTAGCTGGGACTACAGACGCCCGCCACCATGGCCGGCTAATTTTTTGTACTTTTAGTAGAGACAGGGTTTCACCGTGTTTGCCAGGATGGTCTCGATCTCCTGACCTCGTGATCCGCCCACCTCGGCCTCCCAAAGTGCTGGGATTACGGGCGTGAGCCACCGCGCCCAGCAATTACTTCACTTCTAAGGAGAAATAAACCAGGTTGACTTCTGATTTCATTACAACAACACTCAATTTTAGAAGACAATACTTACATTCTTCAAGAAATAAAGTATTACCCAAGAAATGTATACTCAAACTTTTACAGGATAAAGGCAACAAATATTTTTAAACATGAAAAACTCAGGTAATATAATTTTCATAAATTATTATTATTATTTTAAAGAGAGAGGGTCTCACTTTGTTGCCCAGACTGGAGTGCAGTGGCACAATCAGAGCTCAATGCAGCCTCAAACTTCTGGGCTCTAGCAATCCTCCTGCCTCAGCCTCCTGAGTAGCTGGGACTATAGACACATGCCAGTACATCTGGCTAAATTTTAAAATTTTTTGTAGAGATGAGGACTTGCTATGTTGCTCAGGGTGGTCTTGAACTGTTGGCTTCAAGCAATCCTTCTACCACTTGTCTCCCAAAGTGCTGGGATTACAAGCGTGAGCCACGACACTCTGCTCTATAAATTATTCTTGAAGAAACTAAAGCAGGATCATAACTTACCACAAAATGGGTTGGGGAAAAAACTATGGCAAAATAACTGTTAATAGTAATTCTGAATCTGTTTAACTGTAGGAGTAGAACTAAAACAAACGTGGGATTATGGTTACACAGCAGAATGTATGATTTTATGAACCCACTAACGTGGAAATGGTATAGTTTTTTTTTTGTTTGTTTTTGTTTTTTTTTTTTTTTTTTTTTTTTTTTGAGACGGAGTCTCACGCTGTTGCCCAGGCTGGAGTGCAGGGGCGCGATCTCGGCTCACTGCAAGCTCCGCCTCCTGGGTTCACGCCATTCTCCTGCCTCAGCCTCCTGAGTAGCTAGGACTACAGGCGCCCGCCACCACGCCCGGCTAATTTTTTGTATTTTTAGTAGAGACGGGGTTTCACTGTGGTCTCGATCTCCTGACCTTGTGATCCGCCCGCCTCGGCCTCCCAAAGTGCTGGGATTACAGGCTTGAGCCACCGCGCCCGGCCAGAAATGGTATAGTTAACATCTTTTATATCTAGGAATCCAAATATCTCATTCAAAGCTGATTTAAAAATCAAGTGATAAATATTTATTTATTTATTTATTTATTTATTTATTTTTTTGAGACGGAGTCTCGCGCTGTCACCCAGGCTGGAGTGCAGTGGCCGGATCTCAGCTCACTGCAAGCTCCGCCTCCCGGGTTCACGCCATTCTCCTGCCTCAGCCTCCCGAGTAGCTGGGACTACAGGCGTCCGCCACCTCGCCCGGCTAGTTTTTTGTATTTTTTTTTTTAGTAGAGACGGGGTTTCACCATGTTTTTTTTTTTTTTTTTTTTTTTTGTTTGTTTTTGTTTTGTTTTGTTTTGTTTGAGACGGAGTCTTGCTCTGTAGCCCGGGCTGGAGTGCAGTGGCCGGATCTCAGCTCACTGCAAACTCCGCCTCCCGGGTTTGCGCCATTCTCCTGCCTCAGCCTCCTGAGTAGCTGGGACTACAGGCGCCCGCCACCTCGCCCGGCTAGTTTTTTGTATTTTTTTAGTAGAGATGGGGTTTCACCGTGTTAGCCAGGATGGTCTCGATCTCCTGACCTCGTGATCCGCCCGTCTCGGCCTCCCAAAGTGCTGGGATTACAGGCTTGAGCCACCGCGCCCGGCCTTTTTTTTTTTTTTTTGAGACGGAGTCTAGCGCTGTCACCCAGGCTGGAGTGCAGTGGCCGGATCTCAGCTCACTGCAAGCTCCGCCTCCCGGGTTCACGCCATTCTCCTGCCTCAGCCTCCCGAGTAGCTGGGACTACAGGCGTCCGCCACCTCGCCCGGCTAGTTTTTTGTATTTTTTTTTTTTTTTAGTAGAGACGGGGTTTCACCATGTTAACCAGGATGGTCTCGATCTCCTGACCTCGTGATCCGCCCGTCTCGGCCTCCCAAAGTGCTGGGATTACAGGCTTGAGCCACCGCGCCCGGCCTCACCATGTTAACCAGGATGGTCTCGATCTCCTGACCTCGTGATCCTCCCGTCTCGGCCTCCCAAAGTGCTGGGATTACAGGCTTGAGCCACCGCGCCCGGCCAATAAATATTTATAAATGTAGTTAATGAAAAAAGCAAATACTAAAGAAGGATAAAATCATTTACATTAGGTGAGGAGAAGAATGGGGTAAAGAAAAAAGAGGCAAAGTACAATGTCATCTTTATTCAGAATAGGTAGTTAACAGACAGTCTGAAGAAACTGAGGACTATGCGTATTGCAGAGTA
The DNA here is from genome assembly GCF_024542745.1 of Macaca thibetana thibetana. Taxonomy (NCBI): domain Eukaryota; kingdom Metazoa; phylum Chordata; class Mammalia; order Primates; family Cercopithecidae; genus Macaca; species Macaca thibetana. Next base: position 1,694,254 of record NC_065593.1, on the reverse strand, counting down.
TGATTATAAAGGCAACTCCTTGAATAAAAATATAAACCTTCCAAATTATCAGAAGAAACACAAAACACAATAAACACAAAATATGCAATGAAAGAGTGAAAAAAGGACCTAAAAGGGTATGAAACAGCATAATATAGCCGTCACATGAATAGGGCTCAACTCTTCTATGGCAAGATAAAGATTTTCAGATTTAATCACAAAGCAAAACTTAGTGCTCTAATTCAAGGGATTTACCTAAAATAAAGGATTCAGAAAAGATGAAAACAGCAAAGGTTTATTGGGGTAGCAAACAAAATTCAGCAGGGTTGTCACAATATCAGACAAAGTTAAATTCAGGGCAAAGTTTGAATACATTAAATGAGACAAAGGTCATTTTGTGATGAAATGGGACAATTCCCAAGAATATAAGACGAATGAATATTTATGCACAAGTAACATGGTACTATTTATAAAGCAGAGAAATATTTATGCACAAGTAACATGGTACTATTTATAAAGCAGAGAAATAAAAACACAATAGTAACAAAAGATTCTAATTTACCTTCTTCAGATTATGGATTATGTTAGATCAAAATACGTCTAAGGTCACAGAAGACATAAATAATATAATTGACAAATTGTATCTCATTGATACATATCAAAATCTGTATATTGAAAACAAAGAGTACACATTACCCTTGAGTGCACGTCAAACATTCGCAAAAATTGACCCCATTTTATGCTGCAAAGAAAACTCAAGTATTTCGAAAGTAAAAGGTGTTTACAGGCTAGGCACAGTGGCTCATGCCTGTAATGACAGTGCTTTGGGAGGCCACATTGGGAGGATCACTTGAGGTCAGAAGTTGAAGACCAGCCTGGGTTACATAGTGAGACACCATCTCTACAAAAAATTTACAAAACTAAAAAAATTAGCCATACATGGTGATTCACACCTGTAGTCCCAGCTGCTTGGAAGGCTGAGGCAGGAGAATCACTTGGGCCCAGGAGGTCGAGGCTGCAATGAGCTATAATTGTGCCACTGCACCTCAGCCTGGGTAACAGAGCAAGACCCTATCTCTTGGGGAAAAAAAAAAAAAAAAGGTACGGTACAGAAAACACTGATCTCTGATCACAACGAAATAAAACTAAAAATTAATAACAAAAGCCTCTACCACCTGGATATTTTAAAACTTTGGGCCGGGTGCAGTGTCTCATACCTGTAATCCCAGCATCTTGGGAGGCCGAGATGGGCAGATAATGAGGTTAGGAGTTCGAGATCAGCCTGGCCAATGTGGTGAAACCCCATCTCTACTAAGAGTACAAAAATCAGCCGGGTGTGGTGGCGCATGCCTGTAATCCCAGCTACTCAGGAGGCTGAGGCAGGAGAATCGCTTGAACCTGGGAGGCAGAGGTTGCAGTGAGCTGAGATTCAGCCGCCACCATATTCCAGCCTGGGTGACAAAGCAAGACTCTGTCTTGGGGGAAAAATAAAATAAAATAAAATAAATAAATAAATAAATAAATAAAACTCTCATACTTCCACTTCAAATTTTAAAACTACATTAAGACAAAACCAACATTTTAGAATATCTGTAAAATAAAAATAGTGAAAATGCTTTACGTCAGAAATTATGAGCTATATCTTAAGCAGTACATATCTAATCTACATCTAAATGCTAAGTTAGCCCCCACCTCTTGCTTTTTTTTTGAGACAGGGCTTCCCTCTGTTGTCCTGGCTAGAGTGCACTGGCAGGATCTCGGTTCACTGTAGCCTCGATCTCCTGTACTCAAGCGATCCTCCTGCCTCAGCCCTGAGTGGCTGGGATTATAGGTGTGTACTGCAATGCCCAGCTAATTTTTTGATTTAGAATTCAGCCTTAAATACTTACATTTATCAAAAAATTCAAGAAGTTAGAAAAAAAATACCCTGAAAGAAAGGAATACCCTGAAATATGCTGAAAAAAGGAATAAACACAAAAACAGAAATTAATAATTAGAAATATTAAGTTTAGCCTAAAGCTGCCTTCATACATATTTTAAGTTCAGCCTATAGGTTCCTCCATACAGAGTGAACTGTAAATAAACGTGCAAACAGACTGTAACCTACTCTTCTGTCAATCACCAAGTTTCAGCTAATCACAGGCATCAACTGTTCAAACCCTGTTCAAATAAGGCAAAAGCTGAGCTGTAACCCATCTGGCTGTTTCTGCACCTCACTTCCATTTTCTGTACGTACTTTCTTTTTTTCTGTCCATAAATCCTCCCTGACGACGTGGCAGTGCTGGAGTCGCTCTTAATCATTCCATAAATCCTCTCTGACCACATGACAGTGCTAGAGTCATTTTTAACCTATTCTGCTTAGGGCAGCTACCAGATTTAGGAATCAAATCATTCTATGCTCAAACTGTGTCTTAAGTTTTTCTTTTAACGGGGAACAACAACAACAAAAATAGTAGGTGGGCTTCCAGTTAGGCTAAAAAGAGAGGAAAAAAAGAAAAAGCAAAGGAGAAAAAATATTTTAAAAAGAAGAAGAAAAAAGCTCCAGTATAACTAAAAACATAAACCTAAGAGCTGGTTCTTTGAAAAAAAAAAATATATAATTGTAAAAGTTAACAAAATAAAGAAAGCAAAAACACACAAAATAAGATATTTGGGAGAAGTTAAAATGTTCACAAAAGACTACTTTCCTCAACTTTATGCACATACACTTGAAAATCTGGAAAAAAAGGATAATTTGTTTTAAGAAATACATGCTTTATCAAAATTAACTCTAGAAGAATTTTAAAAATGTAACTGATAAAACTGCCACAAAGGAAACATTTCTAGCCTTAAAAGATTTACTCTCCCCAAAGAAAGTATCAGGCTGGGAGGGACATTTTCAACTGAGAAGTGATCAAACCTCAAAGAATAGATGATTTTAATGCTCCTTAAATTCTTCAGAGTAAAAGGAAAAAGCAAATGAGTCCAATTTTTTTTCTTTTTTTCTTTTTTTGTAGAGATGGGGTCTCACTATGTTTCCTAGACTGGTCTTGAACTTTTGGCTTCAAGCGCTCCTCCTGCCTCGGTCCCAAATTTTTTATGATGTGAGCATAACATTGATTCTGAAACCAAACAACATTAGACATTCCAAAAGAAAATTATTGCCCATCTCATTTTTGAATATCAATGCAAAGCTTATAAATAAAATATTAGCAAACAGAATCAAGCAGTGTATTTTAAAAAATATGACAAGTTTATTGCAGGGATAAACTGGATTTTTTATTAGGAATTTATTATAACTAGGACTCATTACTTCAGTATGAGGAAATCCGCTGTCACTCGGTTTGCTTGTCCTTACAGATATCTTCCTTCTCTTCCTCTCTTCCTTTCCAGTGAAAATGTCTTCAAGTCTCCTCTACCAAACCAAAGATTCACCCCTCTTCTTTTATTCTTTCCTCCTGTCTTCTCAGAACAAAAGGGTTGTTGCTGAGCAGCTAAGGGCTTCTTATTTGGGGCCGGATCATTCTTCCTTGTGGGACAGTCTTGTCCTTCAGGTAGGATGTTGAGGAGCACCCTCGTGTCTACCCGCTTAGGTAACAGTAGCATCTCCCGCATTATAACAACCAACAATGTCTCCAGACCTCCCCAAATGTTCGCGGGGCGGCGAGGAAGGGCAACATGGGCCCTGGTCGAGAACTACTAGTCTGGGCTCGCCCCTCTACCTGCGCACCGCGACTTGCTGGTGTTGATTATTTTCCCTGGATCCTTTCCATCGTCCTCCTTTGATCCTCACGCCCTCAAATATGACCGAAGGTCCTGTCATTCCACTCCTGCAGCTTTCACTAAGGTCTTAGGCCACTTCCATGTCAAGAAACATAGTGACTCTTTCCAACCCCTGGCCATGTGCCTCAGCGTGAGGGTAGGGAAGATACTGAGTGGGATATTCACCTTCCCAAGTTCCAGACGCCTCCACGGCATCCTGGAGGAGGCACTGGGCGGTGAGGGTGCAGCGGCGCGTGGGGGCGGGCCCGGCAGAATGCGGTGTCCGTGTGCTGCTAGCGCCACAGGCATGACGGGCGGAGCGCAGGGGAGGCCGTGAGCATAGCTCTCAAACTGGAGGACGCCTCAGAATCACTGGAAGGGCTTGCAAGAATGCGGGCCCCACCTTCATAGTTTTAGTGCAGGAAAAACCGAAAAGCCTCGGTGGGACGGAGAACCTGCATTTTCTCGAGTTCGCAGATGAGACTGAAGCTGCTGGTCCGGGCACCACCCTTAGAAAACCGCCGGTCTCGAGTGCGGAAATGGGGCCCAGATCTGGCCTGGGGCGCCCCAACATAGATTATCTGCAAACAGAGGATGAGCAGATAGGGAGATGAGACAGGGAGCGCCGGTAGAGAGGGGCCCCCGGCCGCCGGCTGAAGGAGGACAGCACAGGCGGAGGTTCGGGGACTACATCTCCCAGCGAGCCCCGCGCGGTCGCGCTCGCCCCCTGGCGGCGCTGGCGGGAGGCGCCGGCGGAGCGCGGGTCCCTCTCCTGAGCATCAGTGAGCGCCGGGAGCCGCGGCGGCTGCGGGCTGCGGCGGCGCTGAGCCAGCTGGGCCGGTGAGTAGGAGCCGCGCCGCCAGCCCGCCCGCCGGCCGGCTCTTTGCGCCTCAGCCGCGCGGTCTGCAGGGGTGGGTGGGCGAGCGCGGGGGTCCGGCAGTCCGTCGCGGAGGCACGGGACTGCCTTTCTGGGAAGGCGCGCTGCGTCTTCGCCGCGGGGGCCCCGGTCCCCTCGGCGCGTGTCCCTGTCCCCAGCCCAGGAGGGACCTGCCCTGTCCTGCTCGGCCCGGAGCGGTGGGACCGGTGCCGCAGGTGGCCGCGGCAGGTGGCCGCCGCCTCCCCTCCGGGCCCGAGGGTTGTCGCAGGGACCCGGGACTGAGGGCCAGGTGGCTCCCGACAGCTGCGGCCCTGGGGGCGACCCCAGCCTTTGCCGCGGTGGGACAGGTGCGCGGGCACGCCCGGACCCGGCTCCTGGGTCTCGGGAGCTTCCCGCACCCTCCCTGGTGCTGCCTTGGGGGTGCTGCGTGGTGCAGAGGACCGAGAAGCCCTTGGCCCTCGGCGTCCACCGCGCTCCCGCCCCTTCCTGGCCTGGGTGACCGGGGAAGGTCTAGGGCTGCGCATCCCGGGTCAGGTGGGGCGCCGCGGTGTAGTGCACCTGGCGGACCCGGGGGAGCGCGCGGTGCCCGTGGGTTTCCCGGTGGTGCGGACCTGCGGGCGCGCGGCAGTAACGACCTCCTTCCCCAATGTCCGTGCAAGGAAATTAGTGTTATGTGCGTGCTTTTTTTTTTTTTTTTTTTTTTTTTTTTTCTAAGGAAGTTTGACTCTGAATATCTTATTTTGCTGGAGCACCATTTGCCAGCACGTAAGTTTATGTAATAAGCGGCATACAGTTCGGAAAAAAATCTTTCTGTGAAGGTGCTCTTCCTTGCCCTCTGCAGGAAGAATTACGCCGAGCTGGTTGACAGGCTTATCCACCAGCAACCGTAGGAGCTGCAGGCAGCAGATAAAGTGTTTTTTTTTGCGTAGGGGCACAAGTCAGCCCTTCAGGGCAATTTTTGTTTTTGGAAGATTCTGTTATCCAGTTTCAAACACCGTGTTATTTCAGTGTTGAAGACGGGGGAGGAGGGAGGAGCAAAGGCTTGTCAATCCTAATACCTCAACAGAAATTAGCTTTGCAGGATTAACTCTCCAAGCAAGCGAGTTGAATTTGGTAGCCCAAACTACAGCTGAAGCTGAGCCTGCATACTAAACCCTGTTGCAGTTTTAATCCAGTTTCAAACACCGTGTTATTTCAGTGTTGAAGATGGGGGACGAGGGAGGAGGGAGGAGCAAGGCTTGCCAATCCTAATACCTCAACAGAAATTAGCTTTGCAGGATTAACTCTCCAAGCAAGCGAGTTGAATTTGGTAGCCCAAACTACAGCTGAAGCTGAGCCTCCATACTAAACCCTGTCTCAGTTTTAATAGTTTTTCAGTTGATTCGTTTGCCTCTTCCAAGTAGGTGATCTTCTTGTCTGTTGAACAACAGACGTCTCTCATGTTTGTCTTGTCTTCCAGAGATTACTCTCGCTGCAGCGTTGACTATTAAGGTTAAATAGGAATCTTTGTCTCGGGCCTGGTTTTAGGACGCATTCCCTCTGTATCTTCACCGAGTGTATTCTATCACATTAAGTACATTTCCGTTTATGCCTAATTACTAAGAGTTTAAAAAGTCAGGGGTGGGTTTTTTTTTGTTTGTTTGTTTGTTTTTTTTTGCCCAAATGCTTTTGTGTAGCATGCATCGATCATGTAGATTTTCGTCTTAAAATTGTTAACGTAAGCGGTCACGTTGCTAGATTTTCTCTCTCTAAAACCCTGGGCTAATTTAAAATGCCCTTTTGGATTGTTCACATCAATAAGCTAGCATCTTATTTAGGATTTTGGTATCTGAGATTGGCATAGTGTACCCCATTTTTATCTGTGTTCATAATTAGGATTAGGCTGTTCTCTCTGATTAAATTGGGAAACTTACCATCATTTTCTATGCTCTGGAATAGAAGAATTATCTGTTCCCTCAAGTTTGGCAGAACTTGACTACAGACTGCCTGGGCTGCTGCTGGTGTTTTTTTAGGAAGTTAATATCAGTATTTAATTACCTTTTCATTTTTTTCACGATCATTCATTTTTCTCAGTTTTTCTGTTTCTTCAAAGTAAATTTAATATTTTCTATTTTCCTAGAAAATCGTTAACATTATTGAATTTTAATATATGCTAGCCTAATGTTGTATATAGTATTCTGTGTAAGAAAACAGACTGTTACGTATCTGTATGTACCTGTATGTTCTCTTTCTGATACAGTACTTTTTTTGGTACCTTTTCTCTTTTTTATTGATCAGACTTGCTTAATGATTATTTTATTAATCATTTCAAAGAACCAGCTTTTATTAACCAGGATTTATTGATTAATTCTATTGATTTTTTATTTTTCTATGTCGTGAATTTCTGTTTTTTATCTTTCTACTTATTTTGAGCTTATTTTGTTCAAGTTTTAGCTGTTTGGATGGAAAACTTGGCTCATTTATTTAATCAGTCCTGTGAGCAAGGCAAGGACTTCTAATTCTTTCATTCCACTTACCTCACATTTGGCCTTAGTTGTATTTTTACTTTAAGCCTTCCAACGAGACATTATTGCTATTGTTTTTGTTATTTTCTGGGTCAACATTTTTTAGCTTTATCTACCTGTTTACCATTTCTTCACTTTGCATTCCTTCTTGTATCACAGATGATTTTCTTTGGAACATTTTCCTTCTCCCTCAAGTACATTCTTTTTTTTTTTTTTTTTTTTTTTTTTTTTTTTTTTTTTTTTTTTTTTTTGAGACGGAGTCTAGCTCTGTTGCCCAGGCTGGAGTGCAGTGGCCGGATCTCAGCTCACTGCAAGCCCCGCCTCCCGGGTTCACGCCATTCTCCTGCCTCAGCCTCCCGAGTAGCTGGGAGTACAGGCGCCCGCCACCTCGCCCGGCTAATTTTTTTTGTATTTTAGTAGAGACGGGGTTTCACCGTGTTAGCGAGGATGGTCTCGATCTCCTGAACTCGTGATCCGCCCGTCTCGGCCTCCCAAAGTGCTGGGATTACAGGCTTGAGCCACCGCGCCCGGCCAAGTACATTCTTTAGAAATTACTACAGTGATGATCAATTCTCTGTTTTTGTAATATCTGAAAATGCCTTTATTCTCCCTGTGTTGAGAATTTTGGTTTCACCATGTTTCTTCTATTGATTTCAGAGTTATTTTTATATTTTTTTTAGCATTTAAAAAAGATGTTTTGTAGCTGGAAGGTTTTGGGATCTCTATTCTGCCACAGTGCTGAAAGAAAAACAAAGATTACAAATAAATTAATTTGCCGTCCACTGTCAGTCACGACTGTTCCCTGAACTCTTAGTATATTGGGTATACAGTTCTATATTAATCTCAAGTTTATTGATTATAATTCAGATTTTCTGCATCCTTAACTTATTTTTTTTCTCTGTTTGACCTGTTGATTCGGAGAGTTGTTTTGAAGACTCCCATTATGATTCTTGTAGGAGTTTTTGTTCTATTTCTATGTTTAATATATATTTCTTTCTTTAAATGTATTTTTGAAGCTGTCTTATATGCTTAAAGGTTCACAATTCTTATATCTTCTTGGGGAATTGTACCTTTTGGGAATAGATGAGCCATCTTATTATTTTTGCTGTTCATTCTCTTTATATTGCTATACTTGCTTTTTGTTAGCATTTATATGGAATATCTTTTTCTATTCACTTATTTTCGATTTTCTGTGTCTTCTTTAATTATTACTCTTACCATTAGCTTATAGTTGGATTTTGTTTAATTACTTAATCTTTGTCTTTTAATAAATATTGTGGTAAAATAACATAAAATTTATTTATTATTATTATTATTTTTTACCATTTATCACTTTTAAGTATACTGTTCACCATTGTTAAGTGTGTGTACATTGTTGTGCAACTAATCTCCAGAATTTTTTCATCTTACAAAATTGAAGCTCTGTATCCATTACCCCAGCCCCTGGCAACCACCATTCTGCTTTTTGTCTCTATGAATTTGCCTATTTTAGGTACCTTGCATGAGTATCTAATATAGTACCTCATATAGTATTTGTTTTTTTATTACTGACTTATTTCGTTTAACATAATGTCCTCAAGGTTCATTCATGTTGTAGTATGTGTCAGAATTTTCTTCATTTTTATTGCTAATTAATATTCTATTGAATGTACATACCACATTTTGCTTATTTATATATTTGTCAATGGATATTTGTGTTGGTTCCACATCATAGCTATTATGAATAATGCTGCCATGATCATGGGTGTACAAATATCTCTTCAAGACCCTGCTTTTAATTATTTGAGTATATACCCAGAAGTAGAATTGTTGGATCAAGTAGTACTTCTATTTTTAAGTTTTTGATGACCCAGCATACTGTTTTCCACAGAGGCTGAACCATTTTATATTCTCACCAGCAATGCATGAGAATTCCAGTTTCTATACATCCTTGCTAACATCTGTTATTCTCTCTCTTTTTTTGATAGTAGCTATCCTTATGGGTGTGAAATCTTTGTCTTTTAATAGGTGGCTTTAGCCCATTTATATTTATTTTGATTACTGATATTTTGCGGTTTATTCCTGCCATCTTCTTTTGTGTTTTTGATTTCTTTTTTTGAGACAGAGTCTCACTCTGTTGCCCAGGCTGGAGTGCAGTGGTTCGAACTCGGCTTACTGCGACCTCCGGCTTTTAGGTTCAAGCAATTCTCCCATCTCAGCTTCCTGAGTAGCTGGGATTACAGGCCTACAACCACTATGCCTGGCTAATTTTTGTATTTTTAGTGGAGACGGAGTTTAACCATGTTGGCCAGGCTAGTCTCAAATTTCTGACCTAGAGTGATCTGCCCTCCTTAGCTTCCCAAAGTGCTGAGATTACAGGCATGAGCCACTGTGCCCGGCTGGTTCATTTCATTCTCATTGCTGTGTATATGCCATTGTATGTATCCCTAATGTAGATATACATTTGACTTTGATCGGCAGTTGGTTGGTTGCAGTTTTTGACTATTATGAATAGTAAGTGCATGAACACTCTAGTACATGTCTTTTGTTGAGTGAGTATATGCATTTCTGTTGAGTGTGTATCTGGGAGTGGAACTGCTTGGTCGTAGTCTGTGCATATGCTCAGTTTTAGTAGATACTAGCAAATAATTTTCAGTAGTAGTTGCACCAACTTATTTACCCCAGAAATATATGTGGTTGCTCCACATTCTTGCCAACTCTTGGTAATTTCTGTCTTTTCCCTTTTAGTTATTCTGGTGGATATTGTGGTTTTATTTTGGATTTTCCTGATGATAAATGAATTGGCACTGTTTTGGTACCCTTAGTTTTTCACACATATCTAAACATTTTTTTCTCTTGCTGTTAAAAGATAATCTGTTTATGTGAACTCTCCATGAGTAAAGCAAAAAAGAATCTTATGATTTTATTTCTGTTCCATATTAAATTTTTGGGTTTTCATGCATTATGCATTAACAGTTATTTAGGTAAATTGCAAATTTTTCTGTTTATTTGTACATCATTGGTGCTTTTATCTCATTTGTTTTGCTTAGTGAGTCCTTAAGTGATTATTTTGTTTTGTTTTCAGGGATTCTGTGAGTGGTAAACTTTCTGAACCCTTGAATGTTTAAAAAATGTTTTTTATTTTGCTTTTCCATGTGAATATTCTTGACTGGGTATAGGATTCTATGTTAAAACCTCCTGAATTTTGAAGATATTGCTTTGTTATCTGCTGGTATCTAGGAAGAAGTATTTGCAATCTGACTCTTGTTTCTTTGTAGTTAATCTGTTTATTTTCTCTGAAGCTTTACAATTTTTTTTCTTTCTCCTTGGTGTTCTAAAATTTACTATTTGTCTAGGAGTGGATTTTGTTTTTTTGAGATGGAGTCTCGCTCTGTCACTCAGGCTGGAGTGTGGCATGATCTCAGCTCACTACAACCTCCACCTTCTGGATTCAAGCAATTCTCCTGCCTCAGCCTCCCAAGTAGCTGGGATTACAGGTGTGCGCCACCACACTCAGCTAACGTTTGTATTTTTAGTAGAGACGGGGTTTCACCATGTTGGCCAGACTGATCTCAAACTCCTGACCTCAGGTGATCTGCCTGCCTTGGCCTCCCAGAGTGTTGGGATTACAGGCGTGAGCCACGTGCCTGGGCACCACACCGGCTTAAGAGTGGTATTTTTTGTTCTTCCTGATCAGCATTTGGTAGTCCCTTTCATTCTAAAGATTAATACACATTTCTGTGGTGCTGGAAAAGTTTTGAGTGTTTCCTTGTCTCCATTCTATTTTCTGCTTCTGGAATTATTCTTACTTGGGAATTAGAATATCTTGATTTATCTTTCATGTTTCCTGAAATAATCATTTCTTTTTCTCTCAAATGTTCTGTCTTTTTTAATTTAAATTTTTTTTGAGACAGGGTATTGCTCTGTTGCCCAGGCCTGGAGTGTAATGGTGCAGCTCACTGTGACCTGGAACTCTTGGACTCAGGTGATTCCCCTGCCATGGCACTGTGCCCAGCTGAAATGCTCTGTCTCTTTATCTTTATGGGCCATATTCTGGTATGTTCCTTGGGCTGATTTTGCAGGTCACCAATCTAATATTTAGATTTGTTCAGTCAACTCTTTAGCCCATCTCTTGAGTGTTTTAAAATATTGATTATTATATTTTTAAGTTTCTGGGTCTCTACTTTTTAAAATTTAACTTTTGAAATAGGTAAGATAAGCCAGGCATGGTGGCTAATGTCTGTAATCCCAGCACTTTGGGAGGCTGAGGTGGGCGGATCACGAGGTCAGGAGATTGAGACCATCCTGGCTAACGCGGTGAAACTCCATCTCTACTGAAAAAAATACAAAAAAAAGCAGCCAGACTTGGTGGCGGGCGCCTGTAGTCCCAGCTACTCAGGAGGCTGAGGCAGGAGAGTGGTGTGAACCCAGGAGGCGGAGCTTGCAGTGAGCTGAGATCTGGCCACTGCACTCCAACCTGGGCGACAGAAATTCCATCTCAAAAAAAAAAAAAAAAAAAAAAAAAAAAATAGGTAAGATAATCAGTGTTCAAAACCAGACTGTATTAAAAAGGCATAAATGAAAGGTGTCCCTACCATTCCTATCCTCTTACTTCTCTTGCCTTACAAGCAGGTAACCGTTGTTATTAGTTTCTTATGTAGCTTCCAAAGTTTCTTCATGCAAATACAAGCAAATATGAATCAGATTCTCCATTTCTCCTTTTCTGCACAAAGAGTAGCATTATCCTTTCTCTGCCCTTCGCCCTGTATTTTTATTTCATGGTGTATCGTAGAGATCGTCACATACCAACTGCTTGCTCTTCGTAGATATAATGTCCCCTCAGATCTTCCCAAGAATATCTAATAATTTATTCTGTGTGCTCTAGTCATTATCTTCACTTGGGTATGTGTTCTGCTGTTGATTCCGTGTCCCTGCTTCATGATATTGAATAAAAACTTGGTGATTCTTTATGTGTTCATCTTCGAAGTTTGAGAATTCCTGTTTTTCCGTCTGTCTTACTAGCCGTAGCCTGCCTCTTGTGATTGTGGAAGAGCTGTGGTATGCTGCTGAGTGGCGTGTGTATTCCATATGAGAGGGTGTGTTGAGGGGAAGGGTCCAACAGTCCTGGCCATTCTGACTACAGTTCCCCAGTTAATCACCTTGTCAGAGTCCATCTCTGCTCTTCATTCTATCTGCTGTTAGAAGCCTGTTCCCAGAAACCTGTTACCATTTCCCTCTGCATGACAGCCTCCTCCCAAGCTTGTATTGGGCTGTGGTTTGCTTAGGTAATCTGGTTCTGAGTACTTTTTACTTTTCAGAAATTTCCTAGACATTTTAGTTGGCCATTGGCACTCACTCTTGTTTTCCAGGTTTCTTTTGATTTAGTGTTTTAAAAATATTTCTACCATTCCATTGAATTTTAAGACACTTGGAAGGCAGAAGTATGTGTTTAGTTTATTATTTTGGAGACAGGGTCTTGCTGTGTCTCCCAGGCTGGAGTGCACTGGCACAATCATAGCTCACTGTAACTTTGAACTTTTGGGCTTACGTGGTCCTCCTGCCTCGGCCTCCCAAAGCACCGGCATGGGCCACCATGCTCAGTCCTTTCTTTTATAATTTATTTCTGTGTTGGGGGCCCCCAGGAACACGCTCAGATCTGGTGGTTCACTTGGAAGACTCAGCATGTGGTATACGCATGGCTGTAATTTATTACAGTGAAAGGATACAAAGCACAATCAGCAAAGGGAAAGGCAAGGGAAAGGTGCATGGGGTCAAGTCCAAAGGAAGCCAGGCACAAGCTCCCAAGCATCCTCTCCCAGTGCAGTCACACAGGATGTGCCTAACTCCCCCAGGAAGGAGCTGTGACAACGCATGTGAAATGCTGTCTACCAGGGAAACTCACTAGAGACCCAACACCCAGGATTTTTTTGGAGGGCTGGTCATGCCAGCCCCCTCTGCCCAGCACATACCACATTCCACGCTCCCTGAAGAAAAGCAGGAGTTCAGCATAAACCACACAATAACTTAGGCACAGTGAGTCCCTCTTTCCAGCTTGGATGGTGGGAACCCTTCTGAAATCTAAGTTCCTGGATGCCAGCCAAAGGTTAACCATGCTTTTTATGAGACTTTTTAAGAATAACAGTCTTGGGCTAGGCACAATGGCTCATGTCTATAATCCCGACACTGTGGGAGGCCAAGGTAGGAGGATCTCTTGAAGCCAGGAATTTGAGACCAGCCTGGCCAACACAGCAAGACCCTTCCTTCCTTCCTTTCTTCCTTCTATCCCTCCTTCCTTTCCTTTCCTTTCCTTTCCCTTCCTCCCTCCCTCCCTCCCTCCTTCCTTCCTTCCCTCCTTCCCTCCTTCCTTTCCTTTCCTTTCCCTTCCTTCCTTTCCTCTCCCTTCCTTCCTTTCCTTTCCCTTCCCTTCCCTTCCCTTCCTTCCTTCCTTTTCTTTTCTTTCTCTCTTTCTCTTTCTTTCTTTTCTTTTCTTTCTTTCTTTCTTTCTTTCTTTCTTTCTTTCTTTCTTTCTTTCTTTCTTTCTTTCTTAGCAAGACCCTTTCTTTCTCTCTCTCTCTCTCTCCTTCTTTCTTTCAAAAAAGCAGTCTTAGGCCTGCTATGTTAACTCTTTTCTGCAATATTTTCCTCTTGTGTTCCTCAGAAAAGGATGGACGCTGTACCTAGAAATCACTTCTCCCAGCCAGATGGTCATGAATTTTTCACCCTCTCTGAAGAAAGAACACATTTGTGTTCAGGTGGAACTGTCAGTGGAGAACATTTCCTGATGTTGGATAAAGCCATAGCATGGCACATGCTCAGCAGCCTTGAGAGGGTGTCAGTGACAGAGCACAGAGGGACTAGTCAACCATTCAAAATTCTTTTTCTCTTAACTGGTCTTTAATTAGCCACTTACAAATGGTAGTGGCCCATCATCCAGCACAGAGATCTGTCACTTCCCTTCTAGCTTTCCCACAGAGCCACCCTGATCACCACAGTCGGTGTTGGTCTCTCTTCCCCAAACTGCCATCGGCTCTGCTCACAGGGCCGTTCATCACTAGCTTCTCTTCTGCAGTTTTATTGGATAGTTTTTGTTGTCTCATTATGTATAATCTTCCACAAGATTGGGAATTCCTTGAGGAATGAACAGTAAGTCATAGTTATATACCCCATGCCTCCCTGCAGGGCGACATGCATAGAGTTGGTGCTTATTAATGTTTTTGGAAAGAACCGCTAGAAGGAAGTAGGAAGCAGCCTCTTCTTCATTCTAGTCACTGCTTCACATGCAGCTGATTTTTATTCTGTGTTGAGGGTGTTGATATAAAACACCAAGCTGACATTACCTGCTTGAGTTGTCTGAGTTCTGTCTGCAGCAGATGGTGTAATTAAATGTTTTAGTTTGAAAGGCTTTTCAATTTCATTCAACCTGAGTGTGGGCTTAGATTGTCAAATCATCTTTTCTAAAGGCTGTATCTAGTCAGCCTGTATCTAGTTTCCTCCCTTTAACTTTTTTTTTTTTTTTTTTTTTTTTTTTTTTTTTTTTTTTTGAGACGGAGTCACACTCTATCACCCAGGCTGGAGTGCTATGGTGTGATCTTGGCTCCCTACAACCTCCGCCTCCCGGGTTCAAGCAATTCTCCTGCCTCAGCTTCCCGAGTAGCTGGGACTACAGGCATGTGTCACCACACCTGGGTAATTTTTGTATTTTTTGTAGAGACTGGGTTTCACTGTGTTGACCAGGCTGGTCTTGAACTCCTAACCTCGTGATCTGCCTGCCTCGGCCTCCCAAAGTGCTGGGATTACAGGCGTGAGCCACCGTGCCCAGCCCTCCCTTTCCTTGGTTTTAGACCTTAGGTGTGAGAAATTGAATTAATTATATTCTCATTCTTAGCCCTTTATCATCACTGGCCCATGCAAGGCCCTCTGTTGTTTTGCTTGTTCATGCATTTGTTGGTTCATTTTACTCATTCCATTTTATCCCACTCTCATTCTCTTCTCCCCATAGACGACTATTCTAATGAGGTTCATATAATGCTTTTGTGTATATATAGTTGACCCGTGAACAATGAGGGGGTTAGGGGAACTGGCTCCCTGCACAGTTGAAAATCTGTGTATAAACTTTGACTCTCCCAAAACTTAACTACTGACAGCCTACTTTGACTGAAAGCCTTATCCATAGCATAAACAGCCAATTAACATTTATTTTGTGTGTGATGTGTATTATATACCATATTCTTACAATAATGTAAGCTAGAGATAAGAAAAATCTTATTAAGAAAATCATCAGGAAGAGAAAATGTACTTTTCATTAGTTCCTTGGAATTGGATTATCATAAAGGTCTTCATCCTTGTCATCTTTATGTTGAGTAGGCTGAGGGGGAGGAAGAAGAAGAGGGGTTGGTCTTGCTGTCTCAGGGGTAACAGAAGTGTAAGAAAATTCACATATAATTGGACACAGACAGTTCAAACCTGTGCTATTCAGGGGTCATGTGTATACTGTTTTGTGTGCATATATATATATATATATATATATATATATATATATTTTTTTTTTTTTTTTTTTAAGACAGAGTCTCACTCTGTCACCCAGGCTTGAGTACAGTGGCGTGACCTTGGCTCACTGCAACCTCTGCTGCCCAGGTTCAAGCGATTCTCCTGCCTCAGCCTCCCGAGTAGCTAAGATTACAGGCACCTGCCACCACACCCAGCTAATTTTTGTATTTTTAGTAGAGACGGGGTTTCACCATATTGGTCAGCCTGGTCTTGAACTCCTGACCTCATGATCCACCCGCCTTGGCCTCCCAAAGTGCTGGGATTACAGGTGTGGGCCACCACGCCCAGCCTGTGTGCATATGTTTTTAATTTACATGAATGGTGTCATGTTCTAGCCTTTTTTCTGTATCTTAGCATTGTCACTCACCATCCATCCCTGTTACTTGGTGACTCTGGTCTTAGTGTCCACCACATTTTGCCCATCTTGTCTCCTGGAGATGGACACCCAGGTTGATTCCCACTCGCAGTAATGCTGAATGAACCTCTAGTACATATTTCCTTATGGACTTGTGTGAGGATCCTTTGGGATTTAGACCCAGGAATAGGACTGCCTGGTCGTGGTGTGTGCCTGTACTTAATATGACCAAGTACTGCCAGATTGCTCTCAAGGGTGGCTGCACCACTACCTTCCCCAGCAGCACACAAGGATTCCCAAGGCCCCGATCTTCGCATGCACTTGGTATCATTCAGCTTTCTAGACTTTAGCAGTCTCCCTCTATTTATTTATTTATTTATTATATTTATTTATTTATTTATTATTTTTTGAGACAGAGTCTCGCTCTGACGCCCAGGCTAGAATGCAGTGGCGTGATCTCAGCTCACTGCAAGCTCTGCCTCTTGGGTTAACGCCATTCTCCTGGCTCAGCTTCCTGAGTTGCTAGAACTACAGGCACCCGCCACCACGCCCGGCTAATTTTTTGTATTTTTAATAGAGATGGGGTTTCACTGTGTTAGCCAGGATGGTCTCGATCTTCTGACCTTGTGATCCGCCTGCCTTGGCCTCCCAAAGTGCTGAGATTACAGGCGTGAGCCACGGTGCCTGGCAGCAGTTTCCCTCTTTTTATTTGCATCTCTTTGATTACTAATGAACTTGAGATTGCCTTTATATATGCTTGCTATCTTTTTGAGTTTCCATTGACATAAGTTGCCTGTTCATGTCCTTTCCCCATGTTTCAACTGGAATTAGACTGTTTTAGACATTAGCCCCTTGTTGATGTTTTGATGGTGCACGTAGTTTCTCCCGACATGTTACACGTCAGCTTTTTGGTTGGTACCTGTGTTGGATAAAAATCCTTAATTCTATAACCTGAATAGTCAATCTGCCTCATGAACTTCTCTAGTTTTACCTTTTGACATGTCTGTTGACAACATCTAGTATCAAGATATTTCACATAAAAATCCAGATTCCTAGTCTCTCTTGAAAAAGTTAAAGGTATTTCAGTCCTGGCTAGGGTGACTGAGGGATGAGTTCCTGCTGTTGCTAGGGCCTGGGCTGCCTACCCACCTGTCCTCACTCATTCTCTTGACCTCCTGGTCACTAGTGTCATTTGACTTTATGACCAGCTGCTGCTGTATGTGAGGCAATACCTTGAGGATAAACAAGCATGGTGATGATGTTCCCAAGATTGCTTGGATATGGTTATGGGGTGGATGGACTCGACGTTGAGAACACAGTAGTGGCTGCTGCGTCTCATGACACTATTGGATGGGTGTTAGCATGGCAATAGAATACTGATGGACTGTATGCACCCTCTTTCAGCAGTAATTATTCATTCTTTTCAGCCTTTTCTGGATCAGCTCATTCCTTTTTGCCAAAAAAACAAAAAACAAAAAACAAACAAAAAAAAGGTTAGTGAAATTGCATGTGAGCAAGAGTTCTAAACGAGGGATCTGAAAACTTTTTCTGTGAAGAGCTATAGAGTAAATATTTTAGGCTTTGCAGGGCTGTTCGTTCCCTTGGAACTACTCAGCTCTGCTCCTGTAGTGTGAAAGCTGCCATAGGCGATATGTAAATGAATATGGTCTCTTCATTTGGTCTGGATTTGGACTGCAGACTGTAGTTTGCTGATCCATGTTCTAAACCATAGTCTTAGACTTAATTTTGTCTTCCTTCTCTTGTTTTTAGGGTGCAAGGTTATACATAACATTCTGCTAATGAATACATGGTAAGTACCTACTAGGTACTAGGTGCTGAGATTATAGTGATGGACAAGACACAAATCCAGTCTATTCAGCTTAATGTCTGGGTGGGGAGACAGATGAGGGAGCAGGCAGTTACTAAAGAGGATGGCAGGCCAGGACACGGGAGAGCACAGAATTGGGCAGCAGAGATTGGGAGCAGAACATGTCAGGTAAGACTTTCTAGAAGAAGGTGATGTCTAAATGAAAGGGGAAGAGGGCGAGGCAGGAAAAGGCAAAGGTCCTTTTGAACTTCATCTGCAAATTCTATGAGGTGAGAGTTTAGCTCAATGTAGCTGGAAAGTTGAGATTGGGTTCTGTGCTGATAGCAGGAATGACAAGACAGAGACTGAATAAAAAATCCACACATGGAATTGTGAATGCTTAAATAATCCAAGGTTGATGGTGATAACTCCTATGCTATTCAAATGTGTCAGAAAATAAGCAAGAACATGGAAAGCATCTCAGCTAATTTTACAAAGTTAAAATAACCCTGATAAAGAGCAGTATATGGATACTGGGGTTTAGAAATCTTCAAAAAATGAATAAAAAGAGAACAGTATAAGCCCCAAAATGTAAATTATAGACCAAATTTACATGTGATATGTATACAAATATCCTAAATAAAATAGCAAAAGGAGGTCAGCAGAATATTAAAAGAGCAATAAACTTTGACGAAGTAGATTTTACTCTAGGAATTCCAGAATCATTTGCTATCAGGGCATATGTTAGTTTAATACAATGAGAAAGTTTAATAAGTTTCCGTTTTATTAGTTTAATAAAATGGGGTAGCTATATAATCGTCTTGAGAGATTCTGGAAAGGCACTTAGAATTTGACTTTAAATCTTGTCATTTCTTGAAACACTTTCATGCATTGTGCCTTCAGATTGTACAGCATGGCTGACTTTACCACTTTTTAATTTCTCTGGCAAATCTTTGCCCATTATTTCTATAACTTTTCATTCATCATGTCCTTTGTGAATCCATTCTTGTTTACTCTAAGTGGAATAAATTTTTCTCTTCCCTCTAGTTCCATAATTCTCCATTCTTGCATTTCAATTGGAATTTTCAGTTTCTCTCAATTGATTTCCTTTTTTGAGAGACAGATTAGGCACTGCAGATACAAAGATAAATAAGACAGTATTCAGAGTTTTTTCTCTTTACCCTCTGACTCATTTCCTACCCTTCCATATTTGTCTGTCTCAGAGGGAGATGATTCCTACAAACTTCATTTTGCAGTGTCCCTTGTCAACCGTCTCTGGCCAAGTATGGTTAGTCGGAAGCACTAGTGGGAGATTGAAAGGTGGGAGGAAGGGAGAAGCCAGGGATTTTCCCCTTGTTTTCTGCTTTGCACAGGGTCTCTAGGGCGATCCCAGCTCCAGCCAAGGACTCTGACACTGGCTTGTGGACTCTGATACTAGCCCCTCCTCCTTTATCCTTCCAGCTTCATGGGTGGCAGATAGAGTCCCAGTGTTGCCAATCTCTGGGTTGACGCACCATCCCAATTGGCTTTTTAGTGCTGCCCTAAACCTTGTAATTAGTTCCCATATTAAATTCCCTCTATTGAACTGCTTCTCTTGAATTCTGTTTTCCTTATTAAACCTTGCTCAATGCAGATGAAAACCCCACTTTTGTGTGTGCACAATCTCATAGGAAAAGCGGACATTAAAATGACTATAAGTTTTGTGTATTCAGTGTTCTGTCTTCTGTTCTTTTGGAAGTAGACTTTGGGCACAGCAATTGGCCATGACCCAGAATGAGCCAATCAAAATTTGGACATAGGCACACACAGAGAAAAGATGATGTGAAGATGCAGGGAGAAGATGGCCACGTGCAAGCCAAGGAGAGAGGCCTGGGACAGAGCCTTGCCTCAGGGCCCTCAGAAAGAACCAACTCTGCTGACACCTTGATCTCAGACTCCTAGTCTCCAGAACTGTGAGAAAATCAATTTCTATGTTTAAGCTCCCCAGTTTGTGGTACTTTGTTCCAGCAGCTCTGGGAAAGTACTATACTACCTGTCCTCCCAGCCCCACCCAACCACTAATCTACTTTCTGTCTCTATAGATTTCCCTATTCTGGACATTTCCTAGGCATGGAATCATAATCTGTGGTCATTTGTGACTGACCTCTTTCACTTAGCATAAGGTTTCCAAGATTCATCCTTGTAGCATGTAGCTGGATGTCACTCCTTGCATGGGCAGATAATATTCTAGTGTGTGGATATACCACATGTTATTTACGTGTTCATCAGATGGTGGGCATATGGGTTGTTACCACCTTTGCTGTTACGAATAATGTTGCTATAAATGCCCATGTACAAGTTTTTATGTGGATATATGTTTTCATTTTTCTTGGTTATATACCCAGGAGGAATATTTCTGGGTCATATGGTAACTCTATATTTAATAATTTGAGGAACTGCCAGACTGTTTTCCAAAGTGGCTGCATCACTTTACATTCCCAACAGCAGCGAATGAAGTTTCTGATTTTTTCACATCCTTACCTGGCTTTTTATTCTAGCCATCCTAGTGGGTATGAAGTGGTATCTCATTGTGGTTTTGATTTATATTTCCCTGATGACTAGTGATGTTGAGCATCTTTTCATGTCTTTATTGGCTAACTGTGTATCTTCTTTAGATAAGTGTATATTCAAGACTTTTGCCCATTTTCGAATTGGGTTGTTTTGTTGTTGTTTTTGTTCTTGAGTTGTAGGAGTTCTTTATATATTATAGATATTAAATCTTTATCAGATACATATAATTTGCAAATATTTTCTTTCTTCCATTATGTGGGTTTTCTTTTTTTCTTTTTTTTGTTGACATGTAATAATTATACATATTTATGAGGTACAGAGTGATAATTTGATACATGTATGCAATGTGTAGTGATCGAATCAGGGTAATTAGGATATCCATCATCGCAAACATTTATCATTCCTTTGTGCTGGGAACATCCAAAATCTCTTCTAGCTTTTTGAACGTGTACAATAAATTATTGGTAACTATACTCACCCTACAGTGCTATAGAACATTAAAACTTATTCTTCTCATATAGCTGTACATTTTTATCCATTAACTTTTCCCAAGCCTCCCCTTCTAATTCTATGACTCCATTTTCTTTTTAGCACCCATGTCTGAGTGAGAACATGCACTGTTTATCTTTTTGTGCCTTACTTATTTCATTAAATATAATGTCCTCCAGGTTCATCCATGTTGCTGGGAATGACAGAATTTCATTCATTTTAATGGCTGAATAGTATTCTATTGAGTGTATATGCCACATTTTCTTTATCCATTCATCTGTTGATGCACATTTAGATTGATTCCCTATCTTGGCTGTTGTGAATAGTGTTGCAATTAACATGGGAGTGCATACATTTCTGCAGTATACTGACTTCCTTTCCTTTGGATAAATACCCAGTAATAGGGTTGCTGGATCATATGGTAGTTCTATTTTCAGTTTTTTGAAAAACCTCAGTGTTATTCTCCATGATGGCCATTACCAATTTGTATCCCTACCCATGGTGTATAGGAGTTCCCTTTTCTCCAAATCTTTGCCAGCATCTATTATATTTGGTCTTTTTGATAATAGCCATTCTAACTGGAGTGAGAGGATATCTCATAGTGGTTTTGATTTTTGTTTCTCTGATGATTAGTGATGGTGAACATTTTTTCATACTTGTTGGCTATTTTATACTTGCAAGACTCCCAGAATAGCCAAAACAAACTTGAAAAACAAGAACAAAGTATAGGATGACTCATGCTTCCTAATTTAAAAATGTATACAGTAACAAGTAATCAAGACTGTGTGGTACTGGCAAAATGATACTGACATTTGTGTGTCTTCCTTTGAGAATGTCTATTCAGATCTGTTGCCCATATAAAAACCAGATTATTTGCTTTTTTGCTGTTAAGTTATTTTGGTTGCTTGTGTATTCTGGATACTAGTCCCTCGCTGGATGAATAGTTTGCAAATATTTTCTTCTATTCTACAGGTTGTCTCTTCATTCTGTTGATTGTTTCCTTTGCTGTGCAGGAGATTTTTAGTTTGATAAAGTCCTATTTTTCCATTTTTGTTTTTGTTGCCTGTGTTTTTGAGGTTTTAGCAATAAAATCTTTGCCTAGACCAATGTCTTGAAGCGTTTTCCCTTATGTTTTCTTCTAGTAGTTTTATAGTTTTGGATCTTACATTCAGACCTATTTGTTGAAAAGAATGGTCTTGTTGACCTTTCTGAAAATCATTTGGGCTGGATGTGGTGGCTCATGCCTGTTATCCCAGCACTTTGGGAGGCCAAAGTAGGAGGATTGCTTGAGCCCAGAAATTCAAAATTCAAGACCAGCCTGGGCAACATAGGGAGATTCTAAATCTACAAAAAAAAAGAAAAAAGAAAAAAAACAGAAAGAAAAATATAGAAAAGCACTTACCATAGATGTTTAGGCTTGTTTCTGTATTCTCAATTCTATTCCATTGACGTGTATATATGTGTGTATGTATGTATGCGTCTTTGTGCCAGTACCACACTGTCTTGATTACTGTTGCTGTGTTGTAACATTTGAAATTGGCAAGTGAGTCATCCTATATTTTGTTCATGTTTTTCAAGTTTGTTTTGGCTACTCTCAAGGCCTTGCAATTCCATGTGAATTTTAGAATAATTTTTTCAATTTCAACAATGAAGTCATCTGGGATTTTTTTTTTTTTGGAGATGGAATTTTGCCCTTGTTGCCCAGGCTGGAATGCAATGGCACGATCTTGGCTCACTGCAACCTCTGCCTCCTGGGTTCAAGTGATTCTCCTGCCTCAGCTTCCCAAGTAGCTGGGATTATAGGCGTGCACCACCAATGCTGGCTAATTTTGTAATTTTAGTAGAGATAGGGTTTCTTCATGTTGGTCAGACTGGTCTCGAACTCCCAACCTCAGGTGATCTGCCTGCCTCGGCCTCCCAAAGAGCTGGGATTACAGGCATGAGCCACCACCCCCAGCCTCATCTGGGATTTTGATAAGGATTTTGTTGAATTTATAGATCAATTTGGAGAGCATTGCCAATGCTAAGTCTTTTGATCCATGAACATGGGATAGTTTTTCATTTATTTAAACCTTTAATTTTTTTTTTTTTTTTTGAGACGGAGTCTCGCTCTGTTGCCCGAGCTGGAGTGCAGTGGCCGGATCTCAGCTCACTGCAAGCTCCACCTCCCAGGTTCACGCTCTTCTCCTGCCTCAGCCTCCCGAGTAGCTGGGACTACAGGTGCCCGCCACCTCTCCCGGCTAGTTTTTTGTATTTTTTAGTAGAGACGGGGTTTCACCGGGTTAGCCAGGATGGTCTCGATCTCCTGACCTCGTGATCCACCCGTCTCGGCCTCCCAAAGTGCTGGGATTACAGGCTTGAGCCACCGTGCCTGGCCAAACCTTTAATTTCTTTTAACAGTGTTTCATAGCTTCTAGAGTATAAGTTTTGCACTTATTTGGATAAATTTATTTTTGAGTGCTTTTATTCTTTTTGATGTTATTGTAAATGAAATTATTTTCTTAATCTCATTTTTGGGTTCACTGCAAGTGTATAGAAAGATAATAGGTTTTTGTATATTTGTTTTCTATCCTGCAACCTTGCTGAACTTGTTTATTAGTTATCATAGTGTCTTAGTAGTTTCCTTAGATTTTCTAAATATAAGATCGTATCACCTGTGAATAGAGACAGTTTTATTTATTATTTCCAATCTAGATGCCTTTTCTTTCCTTCTGTTGCCTAATTACCCTAATTATGGTTTTAATATGCATTAAAATAGAATAATATGCATTAGAAGAGAAGCTCCAGTACAATGTTTAATAGAAGTGGCAGAGCAGACATCCTTGTCTTCTTCCTCATCTTAGGGGTAAAACATCCTGTCTTTTACTATGAAGTATGATGTTAGCTGTGGGTCTTTAGTACTTTCCCTTTATCAGTTTGAAGAAATTCCCTTCTATTCCTATCACAAAAGGGTGGTGGATTTTGTCAAATGTTCTTTCTATGTCTATTGAGTTGATCATATGACTTTTATACTATTGATATTAACAGTTGACTTTCAGATATTAAACTTTTAAGCCAACCTTTCATTCCTTGCATAAATCCCATATGGTCATGGTATACAGTTCTTTTCACATGTCGCTGAAATTGTTTTGCTAGTATTTTGTTGGGGATTTTCATATCCATATTCAGAAGAGACACCTGTGAGTAGTTTTCTTTTCTTGTGATATCTTTGCCTGATTTAGGTATCAGGGTAATACTGGTCTCATAAATGAGTTGGGAAGTGTTCCCTCCTCCCTCCCTGCAACCTTGCTGAACTTGTTTATTAGTTATCATAGTGTCTTAGTAGTTTCCTTAGGATTTTCTAAGTATAAGATTGTATCACCTGTGAATAGAGATCTGTTCTTTTTTTTGGAGGAGTTTGTGAAGAACTGATGTTAATTTATATTTATAAGTTTGAAATAATTTCACAGTGAAATCTGGGCCTGGGATTTTCTTTGTGGATAGTTTCTTGATTGCCAATTCAGTCTCTTCCCTTGTTATAGCTCATTCAAATTATCTCTTTCTTCTTGAGTAAATTTTGGTAGTTGATGTCTTCTTAGGAACCTGTCCATTTCATCTAAGTTTTCTAATCTGTTGGCACACATTTGTCCGTAGTATTCTTTTCTAAACCCTCATTAGTAATGTCCCCTCTTTCATTTCTGATTCTAGTAATTTGAGTCTTCCCTCTCTTTTGTCCATCTAGCTAAAAGGTTTGTGAACTTGGTTGATTTTTTCAAAGAACTAGCTTTTGGTTTTATTTATTTTTTCTATTGTTTTTTTTTTTTTTTTTTTTTTTTTTTTTGAGACAGAGTCTCGCTCTGTCACCCAGGCTGGAGTGCAGTGGCCAGATCTCAGCTCACTGCAAGCTCTGCCTCCTGGGTTTATGCCATTCTCCTGCCTCAGCCTCCCGAGTAGCTGGGACTGCAGGCGCCCGCCACCTCGCCCGGCTAGTTTTTTGTATTTTTTTTTTGGTAGAGACGGGGTTTCACGGGGTTAGCCAGGATGGTCTCGATCTCCTGACCTCGTGATCCGCCCGTCTCGGCCTCCCAAAGTGCTGGGATTACAGGCTTGAGCCACCGCGCCCGGCCTATTTTTTCTATTGTTTTTCTACTTTTGATTTTATGATTTTTTGCTATAATCTTTATTATTTCCTTCTTTCTGGTTGCTAGGAATGATGCAGCTACAAGCCAAGGAGCACTTAGGGTTCCTGAGAACCACCGGAAGCTGGAAGAGACAAGGCAGGATTCTTTCCTAGAGCCTTCAAAGGGAGCGTGGCCCTGGACTCACCTTGATTACAGGCTTTTAGCCTCCAGAACTGGGAGAAAATACATTTCTGTTCTGTTAAGCCACTCAATTTGTGGTAGTTTGTTACTGTAGCCTGAGGAAACTAATACAAACATTTTAATTCTTTTATTTATTTTTTCATTATGTTTATGTGGGCTACTTTTTACTATCTAGGGTTTAACATGTATATCTTAACTTACCAGAATCTACTTCAGATTTATAATTTAATTCTAGTTAGATATGGAAATGTTATTCCTATGTAGTTCTATTCTCTTCTCCCCTTTTTGTGGTATTTTTGTATCATGTCTACTAATATTACAAACCCAACTGTACTATTGTTGTAATTATTATTTTTAAATTTTTAAAAATTTTATTTTTAAGTTCCCTGTTGTTATATTACTTTGCTATCTATAGTCATTTCATTAGTCTAATAACAGCTTTGTTCCAACTCTCTTTTTTGTGCAGTTATATGCAAATATATTGCAAGTATATTTCTATATATGTTATAGGTTCAACAATAGGCTTTATATATAATATTTTATACAATTGCTTTTTAAATCAATTCAGAGAAGAAAGGAAAAAGTATGCATTTTTAGTGTCATAGTTATAGAATAACCTTTACTGGTATGCTTTGATTTTCTGTGTGAATTCAGATTACCCTCTGGGGTCACTTGCTTTCAGCCTGAAGAACTTTCTCTAGTGTTTCTTCTAAGGCAACGAATTCTCTGCTTTTGTTTCTCTGGGATGTCTTTATTTCACCTTCATTTCCTGTCACTGCCCCCCCCCCCATTTTTTTTTTTATTGTGGTAAGATACATATAAAATTTACCATTTTTTTTTTTTTTTTTTTTTTTTTTTTTTTTGGCGGAGTCTCGCTCTGTGGCCCAGGCTCGAGTGCAGTGGCCGGATCTCAGCTCACTGCAAGCTCTGCCTCCCGGGTTCACGCCATTCTCCTGCCTCAGCCTCCCGAGTAGCTGGGACTACAGGCGCCCGCTACCTCGCCCGGCTAGATTTTTGTATTTTTTAGTAGAGACGGGGTTTCACTGTGTTAGCCAGGATGGTCTTGATCTCCTGACCTCGTGATCCGCCCGTCTCGGCCTCCCAAAGTGCTGGGATTACAGGCTTGAGCCACCGCGCCCGGCCCAAAAAATTTACCATTTTAATCATTACAAAATTTTAAAAAAGTTTTGTGCTCTCATCAGCCTCGGTCCTTCACATCTTTCTCCTTCTCAGCAGCAATCTCTTGTTGCCTGCTTAATTATTTTTTGGTTTTGCTTTTTGTTTTTGTTTTTTTTTTGAGACAGACTCTTGCTCTGTCGCCCAGGCTGGAATGCAGTGGCGTGATGTTGTCTTACTGCAACCTCTGCCTCCTGGGTTCAAGCGATTCTTGTGCTTCAGCCTCACAAGTAGCTGGGATTATAGGTATATGCCACCATGCCTGGCTAATTTTTATATTTTTAGCAGAGACAGGATTTTGCCATGTTGGCCAGGCTGGTCTCAAACTCCTGGTCTCAAGTGATCTGCCCGCCTTGGCCTCCCAAAGTGCTGGCATTATAGGCGTGAGCCACCGTGCCTGGCCTCCTGCTTAATCATTTTTTATTTTTTGAGACGGAATTTTACTGTTATTGCCCAGGCTAGAGTGCAGGACGCAATCTCGGCTCACTGCAACCTCTGCCTTCCAGTTTCAAGCGATTCTCCTGCCTCAGCCTCCCAACTAGCTGGGATTACAGGCGCCCACCGCCACGCCCAGCTAATTTTTTTGTATTTTTAGTAGAGACGGGGTTTCACCATGTTAATCATTTTTAAGTCTACAGTTCAGTAGTATAAAGTATATTTATATTGTTGTACAACCCTCACCGCCATCTGTCTCCAGAACTCTTTTTATCTTGCAGAACTGAAATTCTGTACCCATTCAGCAATAACTCCCCATTACTCCCTCCCTCAGCCCTTGGAACCACTGTTTTACTTTCTATCTCTGCATTTGACTACTCTAGGTATTTCATACAAGTGAAGTAATACAGTATTTGTCCTTTTGTGGCTGGCTTATTTCACTTAGCATAGTGTTCTCAAGGTTTAGCCATGTTGTAGCATGTGTGAGAATTTCATTCCTTTTTGATACTGAATAATATTCCATTGTGTATACATATACCACATTTTATTTATTTATTTGTTGATGGACCCTTGGGTTGCTTCTACCGTTTGGCTATTGTGAATAATGCTGCTATGAACATGGATGCACAAATAACTCTTCAAGACCCCGCTTTCAATGCTTTTGGATGTATATTTTGAAAGATAGCTTTGTCGTATATAGGAATTTTTTTTTCTTTGAGCACTTTAAATATGTTATCATTCATTGTTTCTGATGAGAGGTCAACTGTTTCTATTATTGTGGTTCTTTTATCAGTGAGGTTCTCTTATAACTTTTCCTCTAGCTGCTTTCAAGATTTTCTGTTTTTGACTTGTAGCATATTTACCATGGCGTATCTGTTTGTGGTTCTTTTTGTATTTATCCTACTTGGAATTCATTAAGTTTCCTGATTGTATAGGTTATTGCTTTAAAAAAAAATCTAGGAAGTTACTGGCCATTAGTTGAATATTTTTTCTTCCTCTTTTTTCTTTCTCATCTCCTTCCGGTACTCTCAGTATGCATATGTTAATGTGATTAATGGTGTGCCACATTTTGCTGAGATTCTGTTCATTTTTCTTCATTCTTTTCTCTTTTTGTTTTTCATTTGAATAATGTCTATTGATGTATATTTGTCTCACTAAATTTTCCTTCTGCCAGTTCAAATATAGTTTCAAATATGAATTCAAATACGGTTCAAATATGAACCTTCTCTAGTGAATTTTAAATTTTAGTTATTACCTTTCAACTCAAGAATTTCCATTTTATTATATTTTATAATTTCTATGCCTTTATTGATATTCTCCATTTGGAGTAATATTGTTATGATACTTTACTTTCCTTTTTTAATCACGCTTTTCTTTAATTCTGTGGACACATTTATAATGGTTACTCCAAAGTCTGTTAAATCTGGTAACTGTTTGCTCTCACTTGCAGTTTCCCTTGTCTGCTTCCCCCTGTCATAACCCACCCTATCATAACCACAGAAAGTATGGTTCATACTTCCTTGTTTCTTTTCAAGCCTTATATATACATATATGTATGTGTGTATATATATGTATGCATGTGTATGTGTATATATATACACATAAATTTACGTGTGTGTGTGTGTGTATATATATATATATTTTTGGAATCTTGCTCTGTTGCCCAGGTTGGAGTGCAGTGGGGCGATCTCGGCTCACTGCAACCTCTGCCTCCTGGGTTCAAGTGATTCTCCTGCCTCAGCCTCCTGAGTAGCTGGGATTACAGGCATCCACCACCACACCTGGCTAAGTTTTGTATTGTTAGTAGAGACAGGGTTTTGCCATGTTGGCCAGGCTGGTCTCGAACTCCTGACCTCAGGTGATCCGCCCACCTCAGTGTCCCAAAGTGCTGGGATTACAGACATAAACTACCACTCCCGGCCTATATATATATATATATATATATATTTTTTTTTTTTTTTTTTTTTTTTTTTTTTTTTTTTTTTTGGTTAGAAACTGGAATTTTCAGATACTGTGTTGTAGGAACTCTGGGATTGGCTTCCCACCTCTGGAGCCTCTTGTTTGTATTTGTTTCGTGGACTGCATAGATTATTTTAATGAAGTTGATTTCCCCCATCTTAGTTCATTTGTCTTGCTATAAAGGAATATCTGAGGCTGGACAATTTATAAAGAAAAAAGGTTTATAGGGCTCATGGTTTTGTAGGCTGTACAAGAAGCTTGGCATCAATATCTCCCTCCGGCGAGGGCTTCAGGCTGCTTCCACTCATTGCATAAAGGGAAGGGGAACCAGTGAGATCACATGGTGAGAGAGGAAGAGAGAGATGGAGGAAGGTGCCAGGCTCTTTTTAACAACCAGTTGTTGTGGGAACTGAGAGTAAGAACTCACTAATTCCTGCAAGAATGGCACCAAACCATTCAGGAGGGATATGCCCCCATGACTCAGACTCCTTCCAATAAGGCCCCACCTCTAGTACTGGGGGACAAATTTCAACACGAGATTGGTGGGGCCGAACAAGCCATATCCAAACCACGACACCCGAACAGTGTTAAACCCCTCATGTTGCTCCTCAAGGAGGCACAGCTTTGGGTGTGCTTCTTGTCAGCCTCAAATGACAGTGATATTGACAGGGCTGTCTTCCTCAACAGTTATCACATTGAACAGCTGTTGAGCTCCACTAATTGTTCGCTGATTGCTCTCTTGTGTTTAACAATGCCATGGAGCATAAAAATTGCCTAAAAACTAATACAATTAAATTCTGGCTCCTTTAAATAGTTTCTAAAGTTAGTGTTTGATATTCTTTTTTTTTCTTTTGAGATGGAGTCTCGCTCTGTCACCCGGGCTGAAGTGCAATGGCACAATCTCGGCCCACTGCAACTTCCACCTCCCGGATTCAAGCGATTCTCCCGCCTCAGCTTCCTGAGTAGCTAGAATTACAGACATGCACCACCGCACCCGGCTATTTGTTTATATTTTTGGTAGAGACCGGGTTTCACCATGTTGGCCAGGCTTGTCTCGAACTCCTGACCTTGTGATCCACGCGCCTTGGCCTCCCAAAGTGCTGGGATTACAGGTGTGAGCCATCGTGCCCAGCCTTTTTCTAAATGTTTTATAGATGTACATTTTATATTTAAGTCCTTGAGTCATTTTGAGTTAATTTTTCTGTAGGGTGTGAGATTCAGGTTCATCTTTTTGCCTATGGATGTGCAATGACTTGACACCATTTAATGAGAAACATATCTTCCCCCTTTGAAGTGTTTTAGCACCTTTGTCAGAAATCATTTGGGCTTATTTGTGTGTGCTTCTTTCTTAGTTCTCCATTTGGTTGCATTGATCAATGTCTGTCCCTCTGTCAATATCACAGTCTTGGTTACTGTTGCTATGTAAGTCTTGGAACTGGATAGACTGATTTTTCCCACTTTATTTTTCTTTTCCAATTTGTTTTAGCTACTCTAGTTCCTTTGCCTTTCCATATACATTTTAGTATAATTTTGTCTATATCTATATAAAAATTGTCTGGGATTTTGGTAGTAATCATGTTAATCTGTGTAATAATTTGGATAAAATTGACATTTTTATTACATTAAGTTTTCCAACCTATAAGCATGATATATTTCTCTCTATTTAAGTCTTCTTTGGTTTCTTTTTTTTTTTTTTTTTTTGAGACGATGTCTCGCTCTGTTGCCCAGGCTGGAGTGCAGTGGGGTGATCTTGGCTCACTGCAAGCTCCACCTCCCAGGTTCACGCCATTCTCCTGCCTCAGCCTCCGAAGTAGCTGGGACTACAGGCGCCCACCACCATGCCTGGCTAATTTTTTGTATTTTTAGTAGAGACGGGGTTTCACCGTGTTAGCCAGGATGGTTTCGATCTCCTGACCTCGTTATCTGCCCGCCTCGGCCTCCTAAAGTGCTGGGATTACAGGCATGAGCCACCGTGCCCAGCCTGATTTCTTTTATCAGCGTTTTGTAGTTTTCAGCACACAAGTCCTGCATGTTTTGTTAGATTTATACCTAAGTATTTCATTTTTTTGTAGGCAATTAAAAACAGTATTTATTGTGTTTTTAATTTCAGCATCCGTGTGTTTATTGCTAGTACATAGACAATTTTTTTTTTTTTTTTAAATAGAGATGTGGTCTCATTATGTTGCTTAGGCTGGAGCAGTGGCTATTCACAGGCACTATCATTGTGCATTACAGCCTCAAACTACTGACTTAAAACAATCCTCCTTTGTCCAGCTCAATTGATTTTTGTATGTTCGTCATATATCCTGAATCCTGAAGACTTACTGAATTCACTTATTAGTTTTAGTGTTTTTAAAATTAGGTTGCTTTGTTTTTTTTTTTTTTTAGACAGAGTCTCGTTCTGTCACCCAGGCTGGAGTGCAGTGGCCAATCTTGGCTCACTGCAACCTCCACCTCCTGGGTTCAAGTGATTCTCCTGCCTCAGCCTCCTGAGTAGCTGGGACTACAGGTGCATGCCACCATGCCTGGCTAATTTTTGTGTTTTTAGTAGAGATGGGGTTTCACCATGTTGGTCAGGCTGGTCTCAAACTCCTGACCTCATGATCCGCCTGCCTCGGCCTCCCAAAGTGGTGGGATTACAGGTGTGAGCCACACTGCACCTGGCCGCTTTGGATTTAAGAAAAATCATGCTTTATTTTGTTTATTTATTTATTTTTTTGAGATGGAGTCTCACTCTGTCACCAGGCTGGAATGCAGTGGCACCCAGCTCACTGCAACCTTTGCCTCCCTTGTTCAAGCAATTATTGTGCCTCAGCATCCCAAGTAGCTGGGATTAGACGCATGCGCCACCACATCCTGCTAATTTTTGTATTATTAGTAGAGATGGAGTTTCACCATGTTAACCATGCTGGTCTCGAACTCCTGACCTCAAGTTTTCCGCCCACCTTGGCCTCCTAAAGTGCTGGGATTACAGGTGTGAGCCACTGTTCCTGGCCAAACCATGCGTTTTTAAATTGACAGATAAAATTGTGTGTATTTATCGTGTACAACATGATGTTTTGGAGTAATATACATTGTGGTAATTAGCGTATGCATTACTTCACATAGTTATTTTTGTGGTAAAAACACTTAACGCCCACTCTTTTAGCCTTTTCAAGAATACAGTATATTAAGTATAGTCACCATGTTGTGCAATAGGTATCTTGAGCTTATTCCTCCTGTCTAACTGAAATTTTGTATCCTTTGACCAGCATCTCTCCACTGCCCCTCTACTCCTAGTTGCTTTACATTTTCTATGAGACAGTCGTGTCATCTGCAGACAGAAACAGTTTTATTTCTTCTTTTCCAATCTGCAGGTCTTTCATTTCCCTTTCTTTTTTTTTTTTTTTTTTTTGAGACTGAGTCTGGCTCTGTCGCCCAGGCTGGAGTGCAGTGGCCGGATCTCAGCTCACTGCAAGCTCCGCCTCCCGGGTTTACGCCATTCTCCTGCCTCAGCCTCCCGAGTAGCTGGGACTACAGGCGCTGCCACCTCGCCCGGCTAGTTTTTTGTATTTCTTAATAGAGATGGGGTTTCACCGTGTTCACCAGGATGGTCTCGATCTCCTGACCTTGTGATCCGCCCGTCTCGGCCTCCCAAAGTGCTGGGATTACAGGCTTGAGCCACCACGCCCGGCCCATTTCCCTTTCTTATAGTTTTGCACAAGTCAGAACTTCAGGGCTATGTTAAATAAGAGCAATGAGAATGAACATCCTTGCCTTACTCCTGATCTTAGGGGAAAGCATTTAGTTTTTCACCATTAAGTATAGGTTAGCTGTAAGCCTTTGTAGTTTTTTGTAAGTTTATCAAGTCAAGGAATTTCCCCTCTATTCTTGTTTTTCTTATTAGAGTATATTGAATGGATATTGGATTTTGGCAAATGCTTTTTTCTGCATTGATTGATGTGATCATGTAGTTTTCCTCTTTAGTACGTTCATATAGTGGGTTACCTTGTTTTCAAATGTTGAACCAGCCTTGCATTTCTGGAATAAGTCCCACTTGATCATGGTGTATAATTATTTTTATATATTGCTTCTACTTGCTGATATTTTGTTAAAGAGTTTAAGGAGTTTTGTGTCTATATTCATGAAGGATATTGGTCTGCAGTTTTCTTTTGTTGTTTCTTTTTATTTTCTCCACCACCCTGCCCGGCTAATTTTTGTATTTTAGTAGAGACAGGGTTTTACCATGTTGGCCAGACTAGTCTCGAACTCCTGACCTCAGGTGATCCACCAACCTCAGCCTCCCAAAGTGCTGGGATTACAGGTGTGAGCCACTGCACCAGGCCCAGTTTTCTTTTTTTATACTGCCCTTGTCCAGTTCTTCTTTTTTTTTTTTTTCTAACTGCTCCTGCAGAGCAGAGCTACCCATAGGCAGTGTGTCGAGAGTTGCTGTCCTTGTACAGTTCTAGTATCAGAGTAACACCAACTTCATAAAATGAACTGGGAGATGTTTCCTTCTCTTCAGTTTTCTCAAAGATGCTATGTAGAGTTGGTGGTAATCCTTCATTAAACATTTGGTAGAATTCTCCAGTGAAACCATCTGGGCCCAGTTATTTGCTTATTGAGTGTTAAAAACATTTTAAAAATCCTTATTCTTCAAACAAACTTCTATTTTTCTGAAGATATTTTTCACAGTACATACATCTCTTTAGTTGCAAAATAATTTGTCATTGTTTTTATTTGTTAGGGAAGGGTATAATTACCTTATCTATTATTTATACAATTTTAAGTTTAGTGTTTCTGTTTTAAGAGTTTAAAAATTACAAATTCAATTTTCTCAGTAGTTATCAGGCTATCCAAATTATTTCATATGGGGTGAGTTGTGGTAATTTGTGTTTTTTCAGTAATTAGTCCATTTCATCTACATTATCAAATTTGTGTAGAGTTGTTTGTAGTTATGCTTTCATTCTAATAACTGGTAATCCATGTCTTCTCTCTTGTTTCTTTGTTAGCCTTGCTAGAGATTTGTCAATTTTATTAACCTTTCAAAGAATCAGTACTGATTTTCTCTATTATGTTTCTGTTTTCAGTTTTACTGATTTATTTTTACATTTTCTTTCTTTTGCTTACTTTGGGTTTATTTTGTTCTTTGTCTTCTATGTTCTTGAGATGGGAGTGGAGACTATTGATTTGAAACTTTTTCTCAGCCAGGTGTGGTGGCTCACGCCTGTAATCCCAGCACTTTGGGAGGCCGAGGCAGGTGGATCATGAGGTCAAGAGATTGAGACCATTCTGGCCAACATAGTGAAACCCCGTCTCTATTTAAAATATTAAAATTAGCTGGGCGTGGTGGCAGGCGCTTGTAGTCCCAGCTACTCGGGAGGCTGAGGCAGGAGAATCGCTTGACCCCAGGAGGCGGAGGTTGCAGTGAGCAGAGATCACGCCATTGCACTCCAACCTGGGTGACAGAGCGAGATACCGTCTCAAAAAAAAAAAAAAAAAAAAGAAACTTTCTCTTTTCTAATGTAAGCATTTAGTGTTATAAATATCCCTCTCAGCATTGTTTTAACTATGTCCCACAAATTTTGATATTCATTTTTATTCAGTTTATTTCCTTTAAGGAATTTTAAAAAATGCATTAAACTGAATAAAAATGAATATCAGAAATGAATATCTTTGGCCCATGGATGATTTTAGAAATGTGTTGTCCAGTTTTCAAGTATTTGGAGACTTTTACTTGTTATCCTCCAGTTACTTCTTTCTAGTTTGATTCCAGTAGAGCACACTCTGTATGACTTCCATTCTTTCAAATGTGTTGAGTTTTTAAAAAGTGTTATTGAGATATAATCCACATACCATATGTTTTACCCACTTAAAACGTACAATTCAATGGCCTTTTTTATATTTGTAGAGTTGCGCAAACATCACCACAATCAGTTCTGGAACATTTTCATTATCCCAGAAAGAAATCCTACACTCTTTAGCTGTCACCTTCTCCCTCCCCATTCAGCTCTTCCACTGTCCAGCCAAGCCTTCGGCAATCACTTTGTTTTTTGGCCCAGGGTAGGGTCTAAGGATATGTTCAGTGAATACTTGAAAAGAATGTTTATTTTGCTATTGTTGGGTAGGGCGTTCCGTAAATGTCTATTAGATCCTGTTGTTCAGTGGTGTTAAGTTCTCAGCTCCATGTTGATTTTTTTGTCTAGTTGTTCTATCAGTTGTTAAGAGAGCGTGTTGAATCTCCAAGCAGAATGATTTATTTGCCTGTTTTTCTTTCAGGATCTTTTCTTGATCCTTTTATTCCTCTCTCTTGAAATTTTCTTTTCTCCGAAGTCTATTTTATGTTATTAATATAGCCACTCCTTTCTTTTGCTTAATGTTTTCATGATATATTTTATTCTTTTAATTTCAACCAACATATATTGGTATATTTAAAGCAGGTTTCTTTTTGGTTTTTCAATTGAGATGGAGTCTCGCTCTGTCATTCAGGCTGGAGCGGCACAATCTTGGCTCACTGCCACCTCCACTGCCTGGGTTCAAGCAATTCTTGTGCCTCAGCGTCCTGAGTAACTGGGACTACAGGTGTGTGCCACCATGCCTGGCTAATTTCTTTTCTTTTTTTTTTTTTTTGTATTTTTAGTAGACATGGAGTTTTACCATGTTGTCCAGCTGGTCTGGCACTCCTGACCTCAGGTGATCCACCCACCTCAGCCTCCCAAAGTGCTGGGATTATAGACGTGAGTCACTGCGCCCGGCCTAAAGCAGGTTTCTTATAGCTATGTTTTTATTTTTTTATTTTTTTATTTTTTTATTTTTTTTTTTGAGACGGAGTCTCGCTGTGTCTCCCAGGCTGGAGTGCAGTGGCGTGATCTCGGCTCACTGCAAGCTCCGCCTCCCGGGTTCACGCCATTCTCCCGCCTCAGCCTCCCAAGTAGCTGAGACTACAGGCGCCCGCCACCACACCCGGCTAGTTTTTTGTATTTTTAGTAGAGACGGGGTTTCACCATGTTAGCCAGGATAGTCTCGATCTCCTGACCTCGTGATCCACCCGCCTCGGCCTCCCAAAGTGCTGGGATTACAGGCTTGAGCCACCGCGCCCGGCCATAGCTATGTTTTTAAATTAACTCTGTCATCTCTGTCTTTTAATTGATATAATTAGATCATTTACATTTAGGTAATTATTGATAGGTTAGGGCTTAAGTCTACCATTTTATTTATGTTTTTAAAAAACTTAGTTTGTCCTCCCTTTTTTTCTTGTCTTCCTGTAGTTTATTTGAATATTTTTTAGAATTCCATTTTGATTTATCTAATATGTTTTTTGTTATCTCTTTGTATAGTGTTGTTAGTGTTTGCTGTATTACATTATATATATATACACACATATACACACATATATTTATATGTACTTATATGTATGTGATATGTAACTTTTCACAGTGTTGTCATTTTACCACTTCAATGAAGTATAGAAACCTATACTTTCCCCATTTATAATTCTCTACATACATTTAGAAGCACTTCAGACAGGGTTATAATTTTTGCTTCAACCATCAATATAATTTAGAAGTCTTAAGAGGAGATAGAAATTTTATAGTAATTACATGTATTTTTGCTTACTATGTTATTTCTTTCTTCTTGGTGTTTCTGAATTCCTTCTTTAATCATTTTCGGTCTGTTGCATGATCTTCCTTTTGCCGTTCCTTTAGGGTAGATCTGCTGGCAACATGTTCTCTTATTTTCCTTTATCTGAGAATGTCTTGATTTCCCATTGATTCTTGAAGGATGTTTTTACTGAATCTAGAATTTTGTGTTGACACTTCTTTTCTTTCAGCACTTGAAAACCATTGTGTCATTTCCTTCTGGCTTCCTTAATTTCTGATAAGAAATCTGTCATTTGAATTGTTTTTCCTTATACATGAAGTATTGTTTCACTCACTGCTTTCAAGACTTTTTGTCTTTTAGTCTTTTCAGAAGTTTGACTGTGATGTATTTTGGTGTGGATTTTATTGGGCTTTTTGTTTGGGGTTCAGCATTTTGAATCTGTAGGTTTATGTCTTTTGCCAGATTTGGGAAGCTTTCAGCTATTATTTTTTGAATACTTTTCCAGCTGTGCCCTCTTTGTCTCTTTCCTGGACCCTGATGGCAAGAGTGTTAGATCTTTTATTTTAGTCTCAGAGGTCTTTGAGACTTTCTCCCTCACTCCTTCCCTCCCTCCTTCCCTTCACTCCTTCCTTCCTTTCTCTCTTTCCGTCATTCCTCCTGCTCCTCCTCTTTCTTCTTCTTTATTTTTTGGCCAGTCTATTTTCTTTCTCTTCTTCATATTGGGTAACTTCTATTGTTTTCTGTTGAAGTTCACTGATTATTTTGTCTGCCCCCTCTGTTCTATCCATTCAATTTGGTTACTGTATTTTTCAATTCTAAAATTTCCATTAAAATATGTATCTTTTTTTTTTTTTTGAGATGGAGTTTCGCTCTTGTTGCCTAGGCTGGAATGCAATGTGCAATGGCGTGATCTCGGCTCAGCACAACCTCTGCCTCCTGGGTTCAAGCGATTCTCCTGCCTCAGCCTCCTGAGTAGCGGGGATTACAGGCGTATGCCACCACGCCCAGCTAATTTTGTATTTTTAGTAGAGATGGGGTTTCTCCATGTTGGTCAGGCTGGTCTTGAGCTCCTGACCTCAGATGATCCACCTGCCTCAGCCTCCCAAAGTGCTGGGATTACAGGCCGTGAGCCACTGCACCCGGCCAAAATATACATCTTTTATTTCTTTGCCAAGTTTTTTTTTTTCTTTTTTTTTTTTTTTTCATATGTTTCAAGCACATTTGTAGGTGTTTGTTGAGGCTTTTTTTTTGACGAAGTCTCGCTTTGTGGCCTAGGCTGGAGTGCAATGGCGTGTTCTCGGCTCACTGCAAGTTCCTCCTCCCGGGTTCACACCCCTCTCCTGCCTCAGCCTCCCGAGTAGCTGGGACTACAGGCGCCCACCCACGTCTGGCTAATTTTTTTGTATTTTTAGTAGAATTGGGGTTTCACCATGTTAGCCAGGATGGTCTTGATCTCCTGACCTTGTGATCCACCCGCCTCGGCCTCCCAAAGTGCTGGGATTACAGGCGTGAGCCACTGCACCCAGCCTGTTGAGGCTTATAATATATACTTTAAAATCCTTCCAGGTAATTCTAATATTTGTGCTCTCTTAGTGCTAGTGTCTGTCAATTGTCTTTTCTTTTTCCATTTGAGATCTTCCTGGCTCTTGGTATAAGTCATCCTCAATGGAAACTTCAATGCTTTGGGTATTATGTTATCAGACTCTAGACCTTATTTACACCTTCTGTTTTGGCAGGCTGTTTTGGACACCATTGTAGTAGAAGAAGGAGGACATCAGCTTGTTACTTCTAGATGGTGGTAAATATCCAGGCTTTCTGCTCTGCTTCCATTGACACCCAATGGGTGGGGGACCCCAGTTGCTGCTGGGTGATTGTGGGTATTCTGGTTCCCTGCTTGGCCTCTCTGATACCTCCCTGGCTGGGAGGGGTAGGAGTGCCTTGTAACTGCTTGCCACAGTGCTTTCACTGTCACCATAGGGGAAGAGGGAGGAAAGGTGGCCTCGTTATCTCTGGGAAAAGGTTAAGTCCCTGAATCTCCACTAGACCTCCTCTGACATGACCCCAGCAGGGAGGGGAAGGGGGGGCCTCCTCACTCCTGGGGGGAAGTGGAAGTCCAGGCCCCCCTGACACTGCTGGGGGATAAGGGATGGGCTCCTTATTACTGCCATGAGGGATAAAAGTCACAATCCTTACTCAGCCTTGGCGGGGGTGTTGGGTACCTTGGTACATCCTCATAAGACTGGAAGTCTAGGCTCCCCGCTCAGTTATTGCTGGAAAATGGGCAGTTACTGTCTAAATGTGTTCCGTCTCATTAGACTGTTGCCTTCCTGGTCCTTTGGCTAGAGAGGGTAGGCTTTTCTTGGCACTTTTCAATCTGTGCCCCTTGGGGTTTCAAAGTTGTCTGCTTCTTCAGCTCCAAGTCTGAGATAATGAAGCAGAAAGAAGACCCAGTGAACCCATCCCTGGGTTGTTCTGTGAGCCTTGAGGCACCTGGATAGTCTGGCTCCTCTCTCACTTCCAAAACCTTCTTATATTTTTTTTATATCTAGTGTTGAGGGTTTTTATTACCACTTAGTGGGAAGAACAGGGAACAGTATGTCTGCTCTGTCCCTGGAGCTCAAGTCTACACCTTGCTTTTCATTTGTTGTTTTTGGATAATCAGTTTTGTTTTTAAATGAAACTGAGTTTTCTTTGGAGAGGTCAAGCAAGTTGTCTGGTGGAGCATCTCATGGTCAGAAGGTGTCCAGTTCTTCCCTTGTGATTAGCTTCAAACAGTTTTGGCGAGAAGCTGTGTGGGCGATGCTGTGTAGCTCCCGCATCACAAGGAGGCACATAGTTTCGGGGGACCCGGCTGGGGGTCACGGGAAACTTGATAACATCTTCCTTCCTGTATCTAATAAATTATCTGTGGTGTGAAACTCTGAGATCATGCGAGCATCCTCTTTCCAAGCAGCCTTTTACTCAGTGGTTTTAGCATGTCTAGGTGAATATATTAAGGTTTACAAAATGATAATTTTTCTGATTCTGTCATTTCCTTTACATTTATTAGCTGGTATTCTTCCATGAAGAAGAGTTTTATCGAAAGCCACATCCTTTTATTCTCTTTTTGGTACCAATATGTATTTTAATTCATGTTTTATAATTCATTACTATCATATTTTTCTTGAAATTGTTCCACATAGGGTAAATTGAGCTCCTTCTGGTTCACTCTTAGGTCCATTTAACATGACTCTGTTAATCTTTGGGCATTTCCTTGATTTCTGGGCAACATGAGATGTCCCAGACTCACCATGTGCATTTCATAGTCCACACCTAGAATCAGCTATTTCCCCAAGGAGCCCTGCTTCCTTTTAGTAAGGAATGGTATTTAGAAATGTAGATAAATTTCCAAGGGAGAAGAGTTTTCTAAGGGAAGATAAAGTATTGAATTATAGTAGTTATTTGTAGTCACAACTGCTACTGTATTCTTGGTGACTTAGGCCCTCGTTTGAAGTTAGGGAGGTGGAGCTTTATGTGACAGTGATTTGTGTGCCTGTGTCTCCTCTACCTGGCTGACTTTCTTGGGAGCCAGGAGAGTATCTTTTCCATTGTTATATTCACAGTATTTAACACTGTTTCTGGAACAGAGGAGAATTTAATAACTATTTGGAATTAAATTGTGCTAAACAGACTTCTAAGCCGTGCATCATAGAATCCAAGAAGTTTTCTAGTGTTCTGACTGTGTGGAGAAGACTAAGGATCTGGAACAGTCACAGTGGAAATGTTCTTAGGCTGTGGGCAAATTATTCAGTGTTTCAGAACTTGTTTCTCTTGCTGAATGGGAAGCATTTTATTGGCTTCAGCATGCTAAAAAAAGGCTATAACAAGATCTGAGGCTGTTCTTATGAGGTAGTGGTAAAGTATGGGTACGGGATTCAGTTTGAACATTTAGAGAAGGTGACTTTCTAAGCTGTATATAGCTCACCCTAGAGGTGAATGGTACTGGTTTTCAGCCTCTACTTGGGAAATGTGTGTTTCTTCTTTTGCTGACTCTCTCTGCTACTGTATAGTTTTATGATCTTTAAGTCAGTCAGTTGCTCGATTTCTTTTCCTTATTTTCATCTGGAAAAGAGTGTGATGGTGTTTTGAATTAAGACATAATAAGAAAAAATATACAAAACCCTTTGATATATAGCAATAAAATGAAAGAAGATGTATTATAAGCACGGAACTTGGCCATTATAAGTAGCAACAAAGGAAGCCTAGCGTCAGGTCCTAGAGTTTGTTTTTATTTGAAGGAGCTGTATGTGGCATTTTAATAAGAGTTCCAAATGAAAGGGTAGTTCCATGCTGAGTCTAGCTTTGAGACTATAATGATAATGGGACTGTAAAGTTATATTAAAGTGGGTTTAGGCAGAAAGCACATGAAAAGTACATTTCTTTATAACCGCATTTTGAGTGAATGGATAGAACCTAAAAGGAAAGACTAAAATATTCAACATGGTATTTACTAAGTAAAGGGTGTGTGCATGTGTGCTGTGTGTGTTTATGATGAATAGGAACTCTTTTATTCCATCACCATTTGTTTAAACATGAAGTTTAAAGAAAAGCTTCATTTCCTGAATTTTCTTTTTTCAAAAAGTAATTCTTGCTTGGGGTAAAAATTGCAAACAATAGAGATATACAACTTAGTAAAAGGTCTCAACATTCTGCTGACAGTTTTGTTTCTATTCTTTCAGATGTTTTCTGTGCATCTACTAGATTTTTCTTTTCCCAGAAATTAGCTCATACTAACTAACGTAAGCCCACCCTGCTGCTGCTTGTGTTTGTTTTCGTGTAACACACAGCTTTTTATGTCCATCTGTGGACATCTGTATCACTCTTTTTGATGGTTGAATTCTGTGTATGTACCCTCATGTACCCAGTATCCTATTGAGAGACATATGGATTATTTCTTGTTTTTTGCTATTATAAACAATGCTGCAGTAAATATCATTTGTGTGTGTATCTGCTGTCTCATGTACTTAGGATTGATATCTAGGAGTGGAATTACTGAGACAAAAGTTGTGGATATTTATGTTTTGCCAGTTGTTCTAAAGAGTTGATGAATTTGTAGGGCTGAGGATTCCTCATCTCAGATGACATAAGGTCCTTGTTACACTCTCTAAGTGCCCTGAGTTTCTCCTTTGGAGCACGGGTCAGAATTATATTTTATTGTGTGCTTGTTTTAAAACTTCCCCTCTCTCCTCTTATTTCCCCCCTAAAAATATAAGTTCTATATCGACAGGAACATCATTTCTGTATTATTCATATTCACATCTCTAGCATCCAGCAGAATTCTTTACAAATAGTGTGTACTCAGTAGGTAATCAGTATCTCCCACATCCTCACCAACACTTAGTGTTGTCAGCATTTGTCAGTCTGACAAATATTATATCATAGATCAGTTTTTTACTGTATATTTAAAAATTATTGAGTGAGAAACTTTTTTTTTTTTTTTTTTTTTTTTTGAGACGGAGTCTCGCTCTGTCGCCCAGGCTGGAGTGCAGTGGCCGGATCTCGGCTCACTGCAAGCTCCGCCTCCCGGGTTCACGCCATTCTCCTGCCTCAGCCTCCCGAGTAGCTGGGACTACAGACACCCGCCACCTCGCCCAGCTAGTTTTTTTGTATTTTTTAGTAGAGACAGGGTTTCTCCAGGTTAGCCAGGATGGTCTCGATCTCCTGACCTCATGATCCGCTCGTCTCGGTCTCCCAAAGTGCTGGGATTACAGACTTGAGCCACCGCGCCCGGCCGAGTGAGCAACTTTTTACCTATATATATTAGCCATTCATATTTCCTCTGTGTTTTTTTCCCCCCGTTTTCAAGTGGGCTCTTTGTCTTAGAACGGATTAAAAGAGCTCTTCATATTTTAGTGATAGCAGTTTATTAATCATATGTATTGCAGATTTTTTTTTCCAGTTTTTTGTTTGTTTCTTGAATTTGTTTATGGTGTTTTGGGTCATATAGAAGTTTCAAACTTTGTTGTAGTAGAGTTATAAATCTCTTCTTTATGGCTCTGGACTTCATGCTGTGTGTAAAAGGGCATTTCCCACTCTTTGGCTGTATATTTTCTCCTAGTACTTTTTGATGGTTGTGCTGAATCTACATTGTCAACATATATAAACAATTCTTACTTTGCTGTTTCCCTTATAATAATCATTTTGTCTTAGTCTGTGGGTAAATGTGTATTGAATACTTACTACCAGTCCTTATGGTGAAGTCTCTCTAGACATTTTACTTGGTAAGGTTTGTTTTCTAGGAGAGTCCTCAGGAAGAGTCCACAGCAGTAATATTCCCTGAGTTCTTCCATGCTCATAACAGTTTTATCTATGATCCTTATACTCAAGGGTCTGTTTGGTTGGTTGTAAAATCCATGGCTTATGTTTTATTTGCGTATCTTCAAGATGTTACTCTATTGTCTGTTGCGAAAATCTGATGAGAGTCTAATTTTTTTTTCACTTATGAGGAACTTGGGTTATTTTGCCTAGATGCTCAATGGGTTTTTTTTTTCTTTATCTTTAAAATCTCATATATGGTGGCTGTAATCGGTGGGCATTACAGGTGCCTTTGAGATGGTGTGACCTTCCAGGGACATCTGTATCCCGCAGAATGTCTAAGGTGGTACATCCTAGCTCTGAGCACGTTCCTCCGACTGAGCCCAGACTTGGCAGGATTGGCCAGGTGTGTGCTCATAGTTTGTGGTTTGAGACTGTGGCAGTTTTTCCTACTTTATCTGATATGATGCTTTCTAGCGTTTTTTGGGCTGGGGGGTCACAGGTAAGGTGATGCAAAATAACTCCTACTCTCTTATTTTCAACTAGAAAGTAATTTATATCTTATTTTGTTTTGTCTGGCTTTTCCTCCCCTCCCTTGGAAGATAATGCTTATCTTTCTCAACTTATCGACTTGAGAAATAAATCTTTTGGTTATACCTTTCTAAAAAAAAAATAAAACCATTAGCATAGTAATATTACTTCACACTTCCTGTACCTTTATCTCCAGTTTTTGTGATGCTTTGAGAATTCTTTTTTAAAAATTTAAGTTTTAATTTTTTTTTTTTTTTTTTTTTTTTTTTTTTTTTTTTTTGAGACGGAGTCTCGCTCTGTCGCCCAGGCTGGAGTGCAGTGGCGCTATCTCGGCTCACTGCAAGCTCCGCCTCCCGGGTTTACGCCATTCTCCTGCCTCAGCCTCCCGAGTAGCTGGGACTACAGGCGCCCGCCACCTCGCCCGGCTAATTTTTTTTGTATT
This sequence comes from Macaca thibetana thibetana, assembly GCF_024542745.1. Classification (NCBI taxonomy): domain Eukaryota; kingdom Metazoa; phylum Chordata; class Mammalia; order Primates; family Cercopithecidae; genus Macaca; species Macaca thibetana. The sequence continues at coordinate 1,650,707 of NC_065593.1, read as the reverse complement.
TTTAGTAGAGACGGGGTTTTATTGTGTTAGCCAGGATGGTCTCGATCTCCTGACCTCGTGATCCGCCCGTCTCGGCCTCCCAAAGTGCTGGGATTACAGGCTTGAGCCACCGCGCCCGGCCAGTTTTAATTTTTTAAGAGACAGTTTCTCGCCGTTTTGCCTAGGTTGGGTCTTGAACTCTGGTCTCAAGTGATCCTCCCACCTCAGCCTCCTGAGTAGCTGGGATTGCAGGTTTGAGCCACAGTGCCTGGCAGAATTTTTGTTATTATTATCAAATTAATGTTTTTTTACATTGCTAATTTTTCTTTCTAGGCTTCTTAAAATTATGTCTAATTTTCTATCCATAGTTAACCCAGGCCATGAGATTTAATTCTATTTAGATTTAATTCTGCACCTAACTGGAACTGGTACTATTGCTAGTTCATTCATTGATAACATTGAATACCCTGAACTATGCACTGTTCTATGTGCTTGAGATAAAGAAATGAATAAATAAACAGAAATCCCTGCCCCTCTGGAATTTATGTACTAGAGGGGGTGGATGAATGTAATAAATAAGTAAGTCTTATAATACATTAGAAGAGAACAAGTGCTAAATTGTAAAAATAAAAGTGGAATAGGGTGAGTGAGGTCCATGGGGTAAAGGAGAGTACGTAGAATTTAAATAAGGTGGTCAGGGAGGGCCCCATTGAGATGCTGACATTTGAGCAATGACCTAGAGTACGTAAGGGAGTTAACTCACTGCAGGTGGAGGAGGCGGCCAGAGCCAAGACTCAAGGAGTCGCCTTCCTGATGTGTAGGAGGGGCAGTGAGGAGGCCAGGGCTGCAGGAGACATGGCACAAGGGCCCGGAGGGCATATGGGGTGGGGATTGGGAAGGGCTTTGTAGACCAGTGCGGACTGGAGGGCTCTGACTTGGGTGTTGATGTGGTCACTCTTGATGCTGAGAGTAGACTCCAGGGGACAAGACTGGGAGGAGGCTATTGCAGGAAGGCCAGGCGAGCGATGCTGATAGATGGGACCAGGCTGGTTTGAAGCTATGAAATTCCCACTAGTGAGCACATTATGTACATTTAACTTTTTGGTCAGCTGGATTAGGGCTACATTTTCCTCAAGGATTCTTGAGTGTGAGAATGCTTGCGTTCTTTCATGTCATAAATGCTTGTGTTCTTTCATGTCTTTCATGGCTTTTTGCTGCCTTTAAATAATGCATGACATTCTAACTTGGTAAAGATGTGTTGGGTCACTTCTCTCCCTTCTGGCTGAGTAGGCAGCATTCTTTTGTCTTCAGACTCCAGTGTTCTGGAGAAGACTGCAGATGGTCTGCCTTTTTCCGCATTATGGGCTGCCCACGTCTTTCTCTGTGTTGGTAGAATCGCCAGCCTTGCTAGATGTGTCTTACCCTGATTGGACTCTACTGATTTTTCTTGGCATATGCTGAACCCTTTCAAGCTATAGATTCAGTTACTCAATTTCAGGAGAATTTTCCTGTATTATATCTTAAATTTTCTTTTCCTGTGTCATTTGTTTTGTTCTCTTCAGAATTAGCAGTTGTGTGTCTGTTGAATGTTTATCTCCCATATCTAACTTTCCTTTTTTTTTTTTTTTTTTGAGACGGAGTCTCGCTCTGTCACCCAGGCTGGAGTGCAGTGGTGCGATCTCGGCGCACTGCAAGCTCCGCCTCCCGGGTTCACGCCATTCTCCTGCCTCAGCCTCCCGAGTAGCTGGGACTACAGGCGCCCGCCACCACGCCCGGCTAATTTTTTGTATTTTTAGTAGAGACGGGATTTCACCATGTTAGCCAGGATGGTCTCGATCTCCTGACCCCGTGATCCCCCCCGCCTCGGCCTCTAACTTTAATCACTTTCATAGATTTCCTATATTCCATTTCCCCAAATGAGTCTCCGCTTTCACTGACTTCTTCAGCAATTCCGCTTCACTTCTTGCCCTTCTTCACGTCATGTTCATCAGGGAATGGTGTTCGTGCTTTTCTCCATTGGTGTCCTTGACGTCCCTTATCTTCCTTCAGTAAGGAGCAGGGCCCACAGGGCAGGATAGTCCTTGCTTTAGCCTGTCACTAAGCTGAGATAAATTTGAAAACGGCTCAAGATCTAGAGAAGTGAGTCTTGATTCTTGTCGTCTTCCCTCGATCTTGTTCAGCAAATTCCTGTCTCGGAAATAGCCTTTGTGTCTGTCGTTCAGGGTGGAGGCCATTCTCCACTCTCATTATAGGTTGAATTTCCTTCTCTGTTTTGACTTTAACAGAAGGGGAGAGCAGATATTTTTTCTTTTATAAGAATTCCCAGGGCGGGGTGTGGTGGCTCACATCTATAATCCCAGTACTTTGGAGCTCGAGGCAGGTGGATTGCTTGAGCCTAGAAGTTTGAGATTAGCCTAGGCAACATAGTGAGACCCTGTATATACAAAAATACAAAAATTAGCATGATGGCACGTGCCTGTAGTCCCAGCTCCTCAGGAGGCTGAGGTGGGAGGATTGCTTGAACCCAGGAGGTTGAGGCTGCAGTGAGCTGAGATCGTACCACTGCATTCCAGCCTGGATGACAGAGTGAGACCCTATCTCAGAAAAGAAAAAAAAAAAAAAAAAAAAAAAAAAAATTCCCAGACATATAGCTTGAAAATTATCTTTTGCAAAAAAATAACATATTACAGTATATAAAATTCAACATGTTTAACAGGGGGAAGGAGGGAAAAGAAGATTATCTTCTGCCCCTGTCCCTTAGCTTCCAGTTCCCAGCCCCGGGAAGCACAACCATATAGAACATATTCCTAGAGTGGAATTGCTTTGTCAAAGGATGTATGCATTTGTACATTTGATAGACACTGCCAAATTGCTATCCATAGAAGCCGTCAGTATATATATGCTATCAGCAAAACATGAGAGTGCCAGTTTCCTCACATTCTCACCAACATGATGATGTTCGAAGCGTTTCAAATTTTTGCCATTCTAATAGGCAAAATAGATTTGAAAGTTTTATTTAGCATTTCCTGTTAATACAGGTGGTTGAGGAGCCAGGTGCGGTGGAGCACACCTGTAGTCCTAATACTATCATTTGAGCCCAGGAGTTCGAGCCCAACCTGGGCAACATGGTGAGACCCTGTCTCTCAAAAAATAAAGAAGTAAAAGTCAGTCTGAGCATCTTATGTGCTGAAGAGCCGTTTGTATTCACTGTGAACTACCTGTTCGTTACCTATCACATTTTTATTTTGGGTTAGTGGTGGCTTTTTCGTTGGGTTTATATAGGTACTCTTTATGTGTAGGAAAATTAACTCAGTCTGGATATGAGTCAAGCTTTGTTTTCCCAGTTCATTCAACTATGATTATTTAGTTGTGTTTGTGCTATGTTTTAGGTATGTAGAAAGATTTGGTTTGTATGTAGGTGATTTTCTCTTTTATAACTTCGGGGTTTTTATATTATAGGCATTCCCCATGCTAAGAGTCCACGGATTCTATGGTGTTTTCTTCTGCTAATTGTATTATTTTCATTCTAAAAAAATTTTTATTTATGTATTTTTTTGAGATGGAGTTTCGCTCTTGTTGCCCAGGCTGGAGTGCAATATCTCAGCTCACTGCAATCTCTGCCTCCCGGATTCAAGCGATTCTCCTGCCTCAGCCTCCTGAGTAGCTGGGATTATGGGCATGTGCCACCACGCCTTTCTAATTTTGTATTTTTAGTAGAGATGGGGTTTCTCCATGTTGGTCAGGCTGGTCTCGAACTCCCGACCTCAGGTGATCTGCCCACCTTGGCCTCCCAAATTGCTGGGATTACAGGTGTGAGCCACCACGTCTGGCCAATTTTTTTCTTGTAAATATTTGGTGCTCCTTCAGTTACTCCTGGTGTTGGTAGTAAGGTAGGGTGCCCAAGTATGTTTTTCCAGATGCTTATCCTGCTGTCTGAACACCATTTGTTGGTTCCTTTGGAATACCAGCTGTATCATATATTAAATTCCTGTAATATCATATATTAAATTCCTGTAATTCTTGGTCTAGTCCATGTCTGTTTGTCTATTCATGTACCAATATCAAACCTTTTAAAATTTAGGCTTAAAATATTTTTTAAAATGCAAAGTCAATAAAATCATTTTGGAGGGAAGTCTTATGGGAATATTTCAGTAGTTCCTTCGAAGTAAGATGTTGTAGATGATTCTTCTGAGCACAATCTGCTATTCATTGTTAGGGCATGTGTTTACTTACCTACTTTGAATTGATTTTGCTGACAGAAGTAAGGACTCTTGGATGGTCCTTCTATATTCTCCTACCCTGGCTCCCTGGTAATGTGGAAAATGAATTTTCAGGTAAAATTGGCAGAGTACATTAGGAGTATATTAACATGAACTGGCCCAACGTAGGCTCACACTTGATAGCTTCATCTTAGTAAGCATCCTTCTTTGATTAAATAAACTGGCTGTGGATATTCTCCAGGGAAAAAGCTACTGCTTATTCTTAGAAAACTAATGTATACATGAGCTGGTAAAGAGGAACTTCTTTAAGCACAATTTTAGAGTTATAGAAGCATATATTTGTTGTTATGATCTTGCAAGTTTGCTAAATGCTTTACTGAAAATAGCATGCATGGAAAAACATAGCACAGTATGTCCCAAATAAGCACTTGGTTATTTCTTTTCTTTTTTTCTTTCTTTTTTTCCCTTCACACAGAGTCTTGCTTTGTCGCTCAGGCTGGAGTGCAGTGGTGCAATCTTGGCCCACTGTAACCTCTGCCTCCCTGATTCAAGCAATTCTCCTGCCTCAGCCTCCTGAGTAGCTGGGTTTACACGGACCTGCCACCATGCCTGGATAATTTCTGTATTTTTAGTAGAGACAGGTTTCACCATGTTGGCCAGGCTGGTCTCGAACTCTTGACCTCAAGTGATCTGCCCGCCTTGGCCTCCCAAAGTGCTAGGATTATAGGTGTGAGCCACTGTACCCAGCTAGCACTTGGTTATTTCTTTAAAAAACTTATTTAAATTCTGTCCTGAATTTGTTACATGCTTTCTTTTAAAATGTATGTTTAGGTAAACATCTGTTTTAGTGCTTTTTCTTCCTTTGAATTTTTTCATTTATTTATTCATTCAACAAATATTTATTGATTACTTGCTCTGTGCTAGATAGCGTTTTAGGTACTGATATTCAGCAGGGAACAAAACAGACAAGGACCTTGCTTTTATTGAGTTTATAATCTAGTGGGGGAGATCAGCAATAAATAAAAAATTGTCAGGATGTGATTAGTTTTATGGAGAAAATCAAGCAGGGTGGGGTGAAAGTGATTCACTTTGGGGGCAGCATCTAGTGGGAGGTCAATATAGTTACACTGAGCCTTAGTTACCTTTTATTAGAAAGGCAATGTGGGAAAATAGGAGAAGCATGGACTTCAGAGTTTGATAAGCTCCTGTACGAATCTCAGATTTTCTACACGCAGGTTGTGTGGCCCTGACCAAATTACCTAACCTCTCTGACCCCCATTTCCCCAACTGTCCAAAGGGGAAAAAAGAATACCTGACTCCTAGTGGGTTATTAAGGATTAAATGTGACAACTTCAACAAAAAACCCTAGAAGAATGTTTGACCTGTAATAGTCACTTTATAAATAGTAGCTAAAATATTATCACTTCATCACTTTGTTCATTAAAAGTTTTTTAACAAGTTTACCCATTATTTCATGAGTTTTAATATCATGTGCCTAATAAGATGGTAGGTTTTAACCAAAGCACCCATAAATGGCCATTTGTGCCAAATATCACCATGGTAACTGCTAAAATGGGGGGATTGCTGGTATTAGTGTATTCATTTCCAGGAATTGTCATAGTTTAATGTTCATCTGCAGTTGGTCACATTTTGTTGAGGTCATAACAGAAAAGGAACTACATTTGTATTGAACATTGTATTGGAACAAATTTTAGTACCTCTGAAAGGTCATACATCATAGAATCTAGACATAAAACCAGAGTTCTAGCTCAGAAACACCAGTACTACCACTATTTCATCTGTCCCACGTTGAGGAATATGACAGACTCTGGTTCAAAGGTACTTTAATGCCTTATCCATACTCCTAGAGGCCTAGGCTGAAATTCTACTAGACCACAGGCTGGGAGCAGTGACATCTCCAAGATACCAAGTCTGTCAGGGTCACCGATGGAGATTTCCATAGAGGAGGTTCTCTGGCCTAACTGAAGGCATCACTTCTTAGATAGGTGGCCCAGTCAAACACTATCCAAGGAAGGATCATGGGCTCTAGAAAGATTTAGGGACAGAGTAGCAGATACACCAGAATGCTGAAACCTGGAACAGGCCAGGAAGACAAAACAGCAGTCTGCACATAGCAAAAAGAGAAGGAAGGAAGATACAGGTAACAACGAAATGGATGTGAGATGAGAATCTCAACGTGAGGTCACATCTCTATTCCTAACACACACAGTTTGTTACCTATCCGTTTGCCCTAGAGACAGGGCCACACTAAATAGCACCCATTCTTTCTCATTTTCCTTATCCCTCAAACAAAGAAGGGTCCCTCCCTTGGCCCCAAGTCAGTGGGTAAGGTATTCTGCCAAGACCTTTTTCAACTATCCCCTATCATTTATGTTTTTTACTTCTCCCTGTCTACTGATTTATTCTCCCTCTACCTCAAAACATGCTCATATACTTCCTATCTTTAAAAAAGAAGTCCACCTAAATCTCCTACTCTGACCTTTAACTCAGCAGTTAAAGTTCCTTTCATGGTTCACTTTTCAGGAGGAATCTGACTCCACTTCTTTTACCTTTGAATTCCTCCTTAATTCTGTGATCTCCTTAGTTCTGTGAGCTTCCTCTATTCTTGCTAAAGTCATGACTATCTCTGGGTATGTTCATTGCCTGTTGGACATTTGAATATCTCAGGCATTTCAAGTTCAGCATTAATTGAACCCATTATCCGCTTCCCTAGTGTGATGATTTTAAAATATATCCATGAATTCTTTGACATTTCTTATTTCAAGAGGTGGAGCTTAGTTCCCTTTCTAACTAATAGAATAAGGCAGAAGTGAGAGTGTTAGGAGTAGGTCCATAGTGTTAGGAGTAGGAGGAACACTATGGCTTCCTCCTTGCTCTCTCTCTCTCAGTTCACTCGTGCTGAGAGAAGCCAACTGCCAGATGGGGAGGATGTTCCAGCAATGCTATAGAGAGGCTCACTTGGCAAGCAACTGAGATCTCCTGCCAACAACCAGCACTGCCTTGTCAGGCAGGTGAGTGAACTCATTGGAAGTGGACCCTCCAGCCCCAACTGAGCCTTCAGATGATGCACTCCCAGCTGACATCTTGATTGCAACCTCATGAGAAACTCTGAGCCAGAACCAGCCAGCTAAGCCTATCTTAGATTCCTGACCCACTGAAACTGTGAGATAAGCCTTTGTGTTTTAAGCTGCTAATGGTTGTCAGTGATTTGTTACACACTACTGTATAACCAATACACGTGGCAAACCTTCTGTATTCCCAGTCCTAGGGAAAAAGAGGAAACAACTCCTTCCTCTCCAAGATCTAACTGGTGACCAAGTCCTGTTATTTTCTTCTAGGTATCTGTTGATTCAGCCTGTTCTGATTTTCCTAGTCACTCTCTCAGTTTATTATTTTTCATCTAGACTGTTTCAGTTGCCTCTTAACAAGTTTCTTGCCTCCAGCTTCACTCCTTTTTAATCTATTCCCCATACTGCCATAAAAAGAAATTCTAAAATGTGAATTTGAGCATCTTTCTTCTTTGCTTGAATTGTCCCCATTGACTAGAGTTAATCAAGCCCAGTCATCTTAAGCAATGCAGGCAAAGCTGTTTGAGGTTTGATCCCAGTGTGCTTTCCAGCTCCCGTCTCTCCTGCAGCACTGAGTTTAGCCATCAGAAATGGCTGGTGGGTCCCAGAATCTGCCACGGCTTTTCCTCTTTCTGTGATTGGTGTGTGCAGTTCTCTCTAGTTTTGGAAGGCTTTCACAACTCTTTGACGCTTTCTCTATTTTCTGAAAGTTAAACGTTCCTCCTTTCTTCTGCAGTCCCCAGTGGATACCTGTGTAATTGCTGTGATCACATCACTGTCATTGTCTCTCAATGTCTGTCAGTTAGACCAAGAATTCCACTAGATGAGGGTCGATGCTCTGTTCATCTCTTTTTTGTTGTTGTTCTTGCATATCTGATCTTTTTAAATGTTTGACATACTTTTTCTTTTTTTTGGAGGGGGACAGTATCTTGCTCTGTCACCTGGGCTGGAGTACATTGGCGCAATCATGGCTCACTGCAGCCTTGACCTCCTGGGCTCAAGCAATCCTCCCACCTCAGCCTCCCTAGGAGTGCACCTCCACAGCTGGCTAATTTCTGTGGAGACAGGGTTTCACCATGTTACCCAGGCTAGTCTCGAAGTCCTGGGCTTGATATTCTTTTTTAACTTTACTGTGGTAAGAACACTTAACCACATTTGTTGATCTACTACATTTGTTGATCTACCCTCAACAAATTTTTAAGTGTACAATACATTATTGTTGACTCTAGGTACAGTGTTGTACAGTAGATCTTGAGAGCTTATTCATCTTGCTTAACTGCGACATTATGTTCGTTGATTGGTAACTCCCCATTTCCCTCCCTGCAGCTTCTGGTAATCTCCATTGTATTTTTTGATCCTATGAATTTGACTATTTTTGGTATCTCATATAAGTGGAATTGTGCAGTAATTGTCTTCTATGACTGCCTTATTTCATTAGCAAAATGTCCTCAAGATTAATCCATGCTGTTGCATGTTATAGAATTTCCTTTTTTTTTTTAGAGGCTGAATAGCATTCCATGGTATGTGTATACTACATATTGTCTACCCCTTCGTCCACTGATGGGCATTTAGTTGTTTCCACATCTTAGTTTTACTTCTTTGAGGAACCTGCATACTCTTTTCCATAGCGGCTGCTCCATTTTACATTCTCATAAACAGTGCACAAAAGTTCCGGTTTCTCTACATCCTCGCCAATAGTTGTTGTCTTTTGATTTTTTGGTAACAGCCATCCTGACAATGTGTGTTCTGTTCGTTTTAAATCTCTAGCACCTAATGGGATATTTGAAGAGGGTACCTGAAACTTTTAGTCTAGCAGATAGGGAATTTCATATTAGCAGAGTCAGAATATAAAAATGTAACTTTACCTCTCTATACATGATCATAACTTCACTCTCTAGCCATTGTTTTTCCACTAAAGGCAGTGAAGAGTCTTTGGGGATGAGGGTTCTGGCCCCGTCACTAATGCTTTCATTGGCCACGAAGGCTTTGCCAGTTGTTGGTGCCATCCATTCCTCTGTGTTCCCTTTCTCTTTATGTTAGTCCCACTGGGCCCCCTCCTTTCTGACTGTGAGAATTCTCCAGGCTTGCAGGCTTGTGCTCAGCTGTTTCAGTGCCTCTCTGGGGCATGCACCCTGGGATGTGCTGTGTGGGTCTCAGACCTACCCTTTGGATGCAGGGGCTTGCCCAGGGCTGAGCCTCTTTAGGAGGAATACACTCTGGGAAGAACGAATGATGTATCTGGGATTTCTGTTAGCTAGATCTCTTATAAATTCCAAGTCTTAGTTTGGGATGGAAAGAGGTAGAGGATCTGGACTTTTCAGAGACTTAGCAGCATCTTTTTTTTTTTTAATACTTTATGTTCTACATGTGCACAACATGCAGGTTTGTTACTTATGTATACATGTGCCATGTTGGTTTGCTATACCCATTAACTCGTCATTTACATCAGGTATATCTCCTAATGCTATCCCTCCCCACTAAAGAAAAATACTTAGTTATTCCAGTGGAAAACTGTGGTTCCAAGAGATATCTGCTGTGCATTTATGGGCCTATTTTAGAGCAGAATATCAAACTATTCACCATAATTTAAAAAATAATATTAAATAATTAAAATAATTAAAAAATTGGTACAGCCTGCCAGGAGCTCAGTGTGCAATGGCGACATCAAGCCTGTGAGGCCACCTGGTGCGGCTTGGGAACCCGCAGAGGCCTGCGCTGAAGCAAACCCCTCATGCTAGCTAACTGTGGCAAGGATTGGCATCCGGAGAAGGGCGAGGCTGCTTGTATCATGGAGTGTCAGCTTGCTGGAAGCCGAATGAATTCCGCGATGATATGTGCAGAAAAGAGATCCAGGGCTTTTTCAATTGTGCTTCAAGGGCTTAGGAGGCCCCCCAAATGAGATCAATACAGGAGACCCTGGGAGAGTCTGGGAGTTTACCTCCCAAGAAATTGAATAAGTTGTCACAGAGGCTTCCTTACAAACCTCACCTAAGCTTAAAATGGAGAAGCATTTTCAATGATTTCTGAACTATAGTTTCTGACAATTATGCAGAGGTATTTTACAGACGTTTGCATTGCTATGACCTCTTTGAAGGATAGAATGAGGCAAAATACTTTTTCCAACCTTTGGAATCATAGTATGGGTAGAAGTTATGTTTTATCTTGAAGTAAAATCCTCTGAAGAGAAAAAAGTAGTTTAAAAATTAATTATACTTTTTTATATTTATAAGAGCGATCACATTGTTTGTGATCTTTGATAGTATCTATAGCCCAGGACAAATTTCCAGAGCCATTCCATTTCTTTTCTTATTCTGTTTCCATTGAAATAGAAAGCCGAAACCAGAATGATAGGTCATCAGGAATGATAACAAGTGTTTTGACTCTAACTGATCAATCTGAATGTGCATTCAGGTTAAATATGGATGCAGAGATTATAGTGAATTTTTTTTACTGAAGGCCACTTTCGGCATTCTTTCAGCTGCTGAGTTAACAAGCATGTCACACTTAAAAACAGGAAGGTTGGCCGGGTGCAGTGGCTCACGCCTGTAATCCCAGCACTTTGGGAGGCTGGGGTGGGTGGATCATGAGGTCAGGAGATAGAGACCATCCTGGCTAACACGGTGAAACCCCATCTCTACTAAAAATGCAAAAAATTAGCTGGGCATGGTGGCAGGCACCTGTAGTCCCAGCTACTCGGGAGGCTGAGGCAGGAGAATGTCGTGAACCTGGGAGGTGGAGCTTGCAGTGAGCCAAGATTGCACCACTGCACTCCAGCCTGGGCAACAGAGCGAGACTCCATCTCAAAAAAAACAAAAACAAAAACAAAAACAAAAAAAAAAAACAACCAGGAAGGTTAAGTGTTTTTTGTTTGCTTGTTTTTGTTTTTGAGACAGGGTCTTTGTCTGTTACTCGCCTAGGCTGTAGTGCAGCATGACAACGGCTCACTGCAGCCTTGAACTTGAGGGCTCACGCAATCCTCCTACTTCAACTTCCAGAGTAGCTGGGATTACAAGCATCTGCCACCATGCCTGGTTAATTAAAATCTTTTTTTCATAGAGACAGGATCTTGCTATTGTTGCTCAGGCTGGTCTCCAGCTCCTGGCCTCAAGTGATCCTCCTGGCTTGGCCCCCCAAAGTGCTGAGATTACACATGTGAGCTACCACACCCAGCCCAAGTGTTTCTATTTAGTTGATAATGGCGAGTAGATTCCTAATCCACTCTTCGATTGCATTTGATTCTGGAAAATGTTTCTTTATATCATTTTGCAGCATTTCAGTGTAGTTTTTAAATATGCCAATCATGTATCAAAAAATGTATTTCTGGCCGGGCATGGTGGCTCAAGTCTGTAATCCCAGCACTTTGGGAGGCCGAGATGGGCAGATCACAAGGTCAGGAGATCGAGACCATCCTGGCTAACACGGTGAAACCCTGTCTCTACTAAAAAACATACAAAAAACTAGCCAGGTGAGGTGGCGGGCGCCTGTAGTCCCAGCTACTCGGGAGGCTGAGGCAGGAGAATGGCGTAAACCCGGGAGGCGGAGCTTGCAGTGAGCTGGGATCCGGCCACTGCACTCCAGCCTGTGACAGAGTGAGACTCCATCTCAAAAATAAATAAATAAATAAATAAATGTATTTCTTTAATTTGTGAAGAAAACTGTCGACTGTCGGGGAAGTCAAACTGGTGGAGATTTAGCTGCCTACATTGCAGCTTGGTCATATCATCAGGATATCATAACAGCATTAAAAAATCATGATATTTTGGCTAAGATTCAGGCTGTTCCAGATAATGATTACTGAAATACACTACTTGAGTGAATCACCTGAGATCACAGAAATGGTCTTTATCAGCATTATCAAAGTCATGAAGAAATAGTTTTTTCCTCATTTTAAATATTCCTGCTTTTAAATATCTTTGCAAACACCTTTCTCCTTAGCATCCCATGTATTTCAGTGTGGAAAAGCAGACCCTGGGACTCACTGTCCATACCGCATGTTGAAAAGGCTGATTGTCCATGACTGTAGTGTGACTTAAAATGTTTATCCAGCCGGGCACAGTGGCTCATGCTTGTAATCCCAGCACTTTGGGAGGCCATGCAGGGAGGATCACTTGAGCCCAGGAGTTTGAGGGAGGATCACTTGAATCCAGGGGTTCGAGACCAGTCTGGGCAACATGGTGAGACCCCCATATCTATAAAAAATTTAATAATTAGCTGCGCATGGTGGTTCGTGCCTGTAGTCCCAGCTACTGAGGAAGTTTAGGTGGGAGGATTGCTTAAGCCTGGGTGACTGAGGCTACAGTGAGCTGTGATCATGCCACTGTACTCCAGCCTGGGCAACAAAGCGAGACCCTGTATTTAAAAAAAAGTTTATTCATTTTTTAGCCCTGAATGAAGATAAGATTATTTAGATCAGCGGTCCCCAACCTTTTTAGCACCAGGGACTGGTTTTGTGGAAGACAATTTTTCCATGGACTGGGGTGGGGGGATGGTTTTGGTGTGATTCAGCCACATTACATTTATTGTGCACTTTATTTCTTTTTTTTTTTTTTGAAACGGAGTCTGGCTCTGTCGCCCAGGCTGGAGTGCAGTGGCTGGATCTCAGCTCACTGCAAGCTCCGCCTCCCGGGTTTACGCCATTCTCCTGCCTCAGTCTCCCGAGTAGCTGGGACTACAGGCGCCCGCCACCTCGCCCGGCTAGTTTTTTGTATTTTTTAGTAGAGACGGGGTTTCACCGTGTTAGCCAGGATGGTCTCGATCTCCTGACCTAGTGATCCGCCCATCTTGGCCTCCCAAAGTGCTGGGATTACAGGCTTGAGCCACCGCGCCCGGCTTATTTCTATTATTATTACGTTGAATATAGAATGAAATAATTCTACAACTCAGCATAATGTAGAATTAGTGGGAGCCCTGAGGTTGTTTTCCTGCAACTAGATGGTCCCATCTTGGGGTGATGGGAGACAGTGACAGATCATCTGGCATTAGATTCTCATAAGGAGCATACAACCTAGATCCCTTGCATGCTCGGTTCACAACAGGGTTCATGCTCCTATGAGAATCTAATGACACCACTGATCTGATGGGAGGTGAAGCTCAGGTGGTAATGCTCACTTGCCTACTGCTCACCTCTTGCTGTGTGGCCTGGTTCCTAACAGGCTATGAGCTGGGGGTTGGGGACCCCTGATTTAGATCATCAACTCTGCTCTGAGGAAAACAGCAGTGTTGTAGACGGGCATGAAGTGCAACTTCTTCTACTCTATGTAGCAACCCGTTTTCTTTCTGTTCCTCCTTCAGTTTAGATCCCTGAGACCCTTTTCCACATTGTACCTTGGTCATTGTATATGAACATCAAACATGAAAGGTGCTAGTGAGACCCCATCTCTATAGAAAAATTTAAAAATTAGCTGGCCATGGTGGGCCTGTAGTCCCAGTTACTTGGGAAGCTAAGGCAGGAGGATCCCTTGAGCCCAGGAGTTTGAGGTTGCAGTAGCTCTAATGGTGCCACTGCACTCCAGCCTGGGTGACAGAGCAAGAGCCTGTCTCTAAAAACAAAACAAAACAAAGCAAAATAAACATGAAGGGTGCTGATTCATACCCTGCAAAGAGGTTTCATTCGGCAGCAAGTTGAAATTATCTACTGGTTTGTACATGAGCTAGCACTTCCTCTTCCACTTGGCATGCCATTGATATTCCTTGATGTTCAGTGTTATTTGATAGAGGAATTTGCTAATACCTTGTTCTCTTTTCTCTTTGACGAAAACATTTATCATTAACTTTGGGGCTGTTCTAAGGAATGTCCCATTAGTGTGTGTGTGTGTGTGTGTGTGTGTGTGTGTTGCCTCTGAAGGGTGCAGCTTTCAATGATGCCTCTATAGTTGTGGTCTTTTCCTTTTGATAATGAAATGCATCAGTTTTGCACTGAGAAACGTTATTTTGCCCTTGAGGAATAACTTGGTTGGTTTACTAAAGAGACCATCAAACTTTGAAAGTGACATGGAAAGCTTATGCGGTTTCTGCAACTATTTCAGAAGCTTCATAAACAATAATGAGTCTGGGCTGGGCGCAGTGGCTCATGTCTGTAATCCCAGTGCTTTGGGAAGCTGAGGCAAGAGGTTTGTTTGAGGCCGGGAGTTCGAGACCAGCCTGGGTAACATAATGAGACTCTGACTCTACAAAAAATAAAAAAATTTAGAAAAAACCCACAAAGACAAACAAACAAACAAAAAAAAAATGAAGGACTCTGGCTTTAGGAGCAAATGAATCCAAGGTCTGATAAATTCCAATTTTTTATTATTCACCATTGTGCTTTCTATGTGCACTTCCCTTTTTAAACTGCCTGGGTGGTACATCACTTGATGCACAGGACGTGTGTCTTTCCAGCCTGCAGTTTAGTTCTAGTCAATAGTGAGCCTCCTAATTGTTCAGAGTTGTATTTATGCCACTCACAATGTGACTTTTATACTTCATCAAATCATTTTGCTGTAGCAGTCCTTCTGAACTGATGTGATGCTACAAAGTAGAAAAAGATGAAAACTGATAATTTTAACAGATATAAACACAAACACATATATAAACACCAGTGCATAAATATTGTGAAAATATATTGTGTAAAAGCAGTAACTTGTAGCACTAAGATTAACTACAGTGTTAGTAGTGCAAGTATAAATTTCAAACTTAATGATTATATAAAGAATGAAACAGGATTTCAGTGACCATAATACCTTTAACATTTCAAATTTATGAAATATATGTGAACAAAATTGTTTCATTTGTTTCTTTGTTTCTTTTTGAGACAGTCTTGCTCTGCCACCCAGGTTGGAGAGCAGTGGCGTGATCTTGGCTCACTGCAACCTCCACCTCCCAGGTTCAAGCAATTCTCCTGCCTCAGCCTCCTGAGTAGCTGGGATTACAGGTACCTGCCACCATGCCCCAAAGGCTAAATTTTGTATTTTTGGTAGAGACGATGTTTCACCATGTTGCCCAAGCTGACCTGGAACTCCTGACCTTAAGTGATCCACCCACCTGGGCCTCCCAAAGTGCTGGGATTACAGGCATCAGCCACCACGCCTGGCCCATTTGTTTCTTTTGAAATAGGAACTCCCAGTGTAGCTTTTGATGAACTTCCATGGGCCTCCATGTGTCCTCCATCCTCAGGTTGTGTGTGCATTGGGCTGTAGCCATCTGGTGACAAGGACCATGCTAGAGGCCAGTCTGAGAGTGCACCTGGTAGATCCTTAAAGATGGTAGATCCTTAAAGATGCAATCTTTGGGAACCTTGACCTTTGATTGCTATAAGCAAGTAAATCCCCTAGTTGATCATCACGCGGCTAAGCAAGGCCTATGAGGAAATTGATTTCTTGACAGAAACATTTGGAAGGTCTTCAAGTTACTTCCCTTACCAATCACATAACATTTTTAAATGTTTTCTATAACTTACTGACTTTGGTCCCATTTTTCTTTCATTTGTTCAACAAATACGTATTAAGGGCTTCCTGTGTGCTAGGCACTCTGCAAAACAAGCCAGCATATTTGCCCTCATGGAACTAATGCTTTGTATATATGATTTTCTCCTGTATCATATCCAGTCTATACTTTGCTGCTTATTTTTCTAATTTTCCTTTCTTACCTATAATATTTCAGATCCATAAACTATTTTGTCTATGTCCTTATTTCAAATTATTCTGTGGCCGTGCATGGTCACTTACGCCTGTAATCCCAGCACTTTGGGAGGCTGAGGCGGGCGGATCACAAGGTCAGGAGATTGAGACCATCCTGGCTAGCCTGGTGAAACCCCGTCTCTACTAAAAAAAATACAAAAAATTAGCCGGGCATGGTAGTGGGCGCCTGTAGTCCCAGCTACTTGGGAGGCTGAGGCAGGAGAATGGCATGAACCCGGGAGGTGGAGCTTGCAGTGAGCCGAGATCCGGCCACTGCACTCCAGGCTGGGCGACAGAGCGAGACTCCATCTCAAAAAAAAAAAAAAAAAAAAAATTATTTGTTCTCCAGTCCAAACACACAGTAACAGTCATAGCATTAACCTTTATGCATTAAAAGGCTTAAAATTTCCATCCAAAATATTTCAGGTATTTTTATTTTAAAATTAAACAGGATCTCCCTCTTTCATCCAGGCTGGAGTGCAGTGGTGTGATCACGGCTCACTACAGACTTGAATTCCTGTGCTCATCTGATCCTCCCACCTCAGCCTCCCGAGTAGTTGGGATTACATGTGCCACTGTGCCTGGCTAATTTTTAAAAATCTTTTGTAGAGATGGGGCCTTGCTATGATGCCCAGGCTAGTCTCAAACTCCTGAGCTCAAGTGATCCTCCTGCCTCAGCCTCCTAAAGCGCTTTCCTACTGGCATGAGCCACCAAGCCAGGCCCAAATTTCAGGTATAATGCAAGAAACACATTTTTTTTTGAGACAGAGTCTCACTCTGTCACCCAGGCTGGAGTGCAGTGGTGCGATCTTGGCTCACTGCAACTTCCGCCGCCCAGGTTCAAGAGATTCTTCTGCCTCAGCTTCCCGAGTAGCTGGGATTACAGGTGCACGCTACCATGCTCGGCTAATTTTTGTATTTTTAGTGGAGACAGGATTTCGCCATGTTGGCCAGGCTGGTCTCGAACTCCTAACCTCAAGTGATCTGCCCACCTTGGCCTCCTAAAGTGTTGGAATTACAGGCGTGAGCCACCGTGCCTGGCCAAGAAACACATTCTTATAAAAAGCCAAATATATAGAAATAGAGTAAATATGAAGTCACTCCTTATAATTCCTATCCCAACTGCCTCTCAAGAGCCATGAAAGAGCCTATTTTCTACATTTTTGCTAATAGTCTTATCTCTTTTTAAAATGTTAGTCTGCATGATGGATTTAAAAATACCTCATTGCTTTAGCTCATATTGGTTCCTATTAGATGGGTTAAGCATCTTTTCTTATGTTTAGCCGTCATTTGTATTTTTCTTTTTTGTGAATTGCCTTTTCATGTCCTTTGCCTTTTTTTCTGTTGGACTGTTTGTTTCTTCTTGAGTTAATTTTGGTAACCTATGTTTTCCTAGAAAATGATCTGCTTTGCCTAGTTTACAAATCCTTATATGTAATTACGTCCTCTTTCTTGTTTCTAATTTGGATACCTTCCTTTTTTCTTTCTTGATTAGATTTGCCAGGGTTCTATCTTGTTAGTCCTTTCAAAACATCAACTTTTCATTTTATTAATCTTCAAGGTCATTTAAAAAATGTTTTCTGTTTAATTAATTGCCGCTTTTATCTTTATCCATTTCTTCATTCTACTTTCTGTGGACTCAGAGAAGACCCCTTCATGTAGAGGAAGGTGGGAACAAAGGTACAAAGATAGTTGTCAGGGGACCGGAAAACAATTGTTGGCATCATTCCCCTTCACCTCCTCACCCCCAACTGCCATCGCACATACAGGCAGTTCAGAATCCATCAAGAAGTGAGAGTCAGGAATCAGGCAGACTGAATCGGACTATCAGCTTTGTTAATAAGGCTAAAGTAGAGAGTAGTGCTTGGCCTAAGATCCCAGTCAGGCTAGTAACCCTTCCCTCTGAGTTAAACCTAACCAACAGAACAAGGCATTTAGAATGCCTTGAGAGGTTTGATAAGAAGACAGTTAGAAATGAATAAATCAATCACTTAGAGGTACTGAGGGCCAAATGGCCTCAGGGCAGTTCAGTTTTTCAGTTCTGTTTGGAGACCTAGATCAGGAATGAAGAAGAATGAGTTGGCAGTCTCTGGTTGGTGGCTGAGTAAGCAGGGCCCGAGTTGGCAGAGGGAGGTGATCCTGGGGCTTCACACTAGTCAGCGAGGTTAAGTGAGACCAGCAGGGCATGGAAGAAACCAGGAAGAGGCAGGAGTCAGGGCTTCAGCTTCTTGTGAGCTTGCAAACCCAGCTCGGAGGGAGTGTGATGCTGGGACAGCCAAAAGAGGAGCAGCTGGGGGCCAGAGAAGGGCATTGCACATCCAGAACCCTGATGGCAGGAGAGTCGAGAGAATGGGCACACCACCAAGTGTGATGAAACTTGTGGGGGATTGACGATGAGTCATTCTTCAGACTCTCCGGGACTCTTGTTCTTTCCCCAAATTAGGTGAACATCTGCTTTGGAATCAAAAGGGTAACTGCTTTTCTCTTTCTGGCTAATTAAACAAATGCAAATGTGTGCATAGCCTTACTGTATCCTCACACAGCCTGGGAGGGAAGCACAGTGTGGGTGGCAGGTACATGACGCTAGAAGCAGAGGGTGTTCAGTGCTGGGGTGGGAGGACAGCAGGAGGATCTGTCCCGGTGCCAGGCATCTTCCATCCCTACAGGACCTCTCAAGGTTGTGCTACGTGACCTTCGGCGTATGAATTCACCTGGCACCACAGTATTGTTTTTAAAACTGAAAATATACCAGCGTATTGTAACTTGTAAGCCCACGAACTTCTTGTTTCTAGCCATGTACTTACAGAAAGCCCTTGCCATTATGTTTTCACAGGGAGGGCATGATGAACCTTGTCTTATAGCTCATGAGAAGGCCAACTGCACTAACCACTCCTTGCCGGGTGTGGTATGTTTCCCTCTGTAATTAGTTCTCCCTGTGTACTTTCTTATGGTAAAATTTTATGCTTTAGAACAAAAATTAAAAAGTCACCTAAAGAGATGGTTTGGTTAACATGGAAGTCAAATTCCTCTTAGTAGAAATGAGCAGTTATAGTCAGACCTTATATATATTACAAAGAAGAGCAATATATTTCTAAACTACATGCTTATGTCACATTTCAGATTTTGTTTAGCAATTTGCATATTCATTATGATCTGCTAACCCACCTGTTTTGGAAAAACCCACTCAAACTGGGGTTTTTCCTCTGCTCTCACACCACAGCAACAGTCATCAACATGGAAAAAGACTTCTGTGACCAAATGTGTGGGGATTTCTCTCCAGAAGCAGTGGACACCAGCTGGGTGTTCTCCAGTTCAACTCTGACGCTATCTACCTGGAGAGAGCATCAGATCCCACAGGGTGAGACTCAGGCCCCAAGGCTGCCCCCTTCCGCAGACACCAGTCTCAAGTCTGGGCCTCTGGAACTTCTGACCAACTGGCTTCAAGTTGGGGTTCCCATGACTCCTTCTTTGGGTTCAACTAATTTGCTGGAGCACCTCACAAAACTCTAGGCAACACTAACTTACATTGATCAGTTTATTATAAAGGATATCGCAAAGGATACAGATGAAGAGAAGTGTAAGACAAGGGATGGGGAAAGGGCATAGAACTTCCACTCCCTTCCTGGGTGCACTACTTTCCAGAAACTTCCAGGTGTTCAGCTGTCCAGACGCTCTCTGAACTGTGACCTTTTGGGTTTTTGTGGAGGCTTCATTGCATAGGCACCACAGCCATGTAGAAATGTGATTGGACGAAAAGTACATGATCTAAATCCAGCATGCCCATCTCTCCAAGACTTTTCTTGGCCTCTCTGTGTAGCATTCCTTCCTTTAGGGTATGGCTAGGACTCTCTCTAGATTGAGGGACTTCTGACCCATAATTAGATTAGGGTCCTGTCTCGGGCAGGTGAAAGGACAGGAGAAGTTCAGAGAGAGAGATTCTGTTTCCTGAGGCCTAAAGGGCCCTGAAACTATAAGAAGAACTATAGGCATCAGGAGCCAGGAACAGGTTCCTAATGCCCATAGCCCTTGTTATAATTTGTTATCTATATCTCTATCTGTCTATCTATCTATCTATCTATCTATCTATCTATCTATCTATCTATCTATCTATCTATCTGTCTGTCTGTCTGTCTGTCTGTCTGTCTGTCTGTCTATCTGTCTATCTATCTATCTATCTATCTATCTATCTATCTATCTATCTATCTATCTATCTATCTACCTATCTCTGTCTGTCTATCAATCAATCATAACACCATACCATCAGATAAATAATTTCTATTCATACCCATTTTCTGGTAATAAAAACTGGATCTGTGGCTGGCTAGGTGAAACTCCAAAACCCATGAAGCTTTTTACCTTTTTTACCTCTGGGAGTGTGCCCTTTCATCCAGAATCATTAAGAGTCTCCTGGGTACCCCTCTCTGAGGACTCTTATTCTAACAGCCTTTGCAAAAATTAGCCAAACATCTGTTTGAAACTCACTCAGAGTCATTTTCATCTTTGCCTTTCTCCTAGTTATTTTTAGGGTTGATAAATTTGTTTTCCAAGAGCAAACAGAGCATTTTTAAGCTTTGATTTTTGGCTAGCATTTAGGAATTCTTGTTCTGTGGAGAGCGGGCCAGATGCCCACTGAGGAACTTAGCCTGCACAGAGATTCCTTCAGTGGAAGAGCACTGGTGTGGAGTCATCCATCCGGCTCCTAGAGCTTGGCTACCCTGATGCTGCCCGGTCTCCCTGCAAATGAACACCTCAACATGCCATTATAGTCGATCATCTTACTCTGTTCTTACAGAATCCGGGAGGAGAGATTTAGAGTCCCTGCAAAGGATGTCTTGTGCAGGGTTTAATTATTTCTACAATTAAGAAAGCCTTCCTCAGGTTGAATGGAATTTATTTTCTGCAATATAAGCCATGAATTTACAAATAGAGTCTGATGCTGTCAGGATACATAATGGTTGTTATGCTTAAGTAGATTTTTTTTTTTTTTTGAGATAGAGTTTTGCCCAGGCTGTAGTGCAGTGACACAGTCACTGCTCACTGTACCTTCAACCTCCTGGGCTCAAGTAGTTCTCCCATCTCAGCCTCCCAAGTAGCTGGGACTACAGGTGCCATACCACCACACCTGGTTAATTAATTTTTTTTTTTTGGTAGAGATAAGGGCTCTTATGTTGCCCAGGCTGGTCTTGAACTCTTGGATGCAAGTAATCCTCCTGCCTCCCAAAGTGCTGAGATTCCAGGTGGGAGCCACTGTGCCCAGTCTTAAATAGATTTTTAAAAATTACAAAACTGTTACATGTTCATAGTAAACAGTGTAGAAAAATTTAAAAAGCATAAAGAAAATTAAAATTTCCTATTATTCCACCACCTAGATAACCATTCTTTTTTTTTTTTTTTTTTGGAGATGGAATCTCACTTTGTCACCCAGGCTGGAGTACAATGGTGCGATCTCACTGAAACCTCCGCCTCCCAGGTTCAAGTGATCCTCCTGCCTCAGCCTCCCGAGGAGCTGGGACTACCGGTGCACACCCCCAGGCCCAACTGATTTTTGTATTTTTAGTAGGGACAGAGTTTCACCATACTAGCCAGACTGCTCTTGAACTCCTGTCCTAAGGTGATCCATCCACCTCGGCCTCCCAAAGTGCTGGGATTTCAGGTGTGAACCACCACACCCAGCCTAACCATTCTTAATATACAGATTTTTTTTCAGTCTTTTTTATATACCTAAATGTAAATATGAGCTCCTACTGCAAACACTTTACAATTTGTATTTTCCACCAACATATATTGTCATCATTGTTCTAGATCACTGGATATTTTATAGTATCACTTTCTATATTGAGATGCTGTAAACTCACATATATTCACATTTATGTAAATGTTTACATATTTATAATATTTTTAACATATTTATAGTATATATAATATTTCTATAGAGATAGCATGTATTCACTTAAATTCACTGCCATAAAATTCATACTTTGAACAATATGGTGATTTGTCTGTATCTTCACAAGGTTATACAACAGTCACTGCTATCAAATTCTAGAACATTCCATTACCCCCCACCCTGAAAACCCAGGGCAGTTACCACCCTTCCATCGCTCCTTCCCTCATCCTGTGGCAGCCACTCAAGTACTTTCTGTTTGTCTGAATTCCCCTCTTCTGGACATTCCGTAGAAGTGGAATTATACAATATATGGTCTTCTGCGTGTGGCTTCTCTTTTTTTTTTTTTTTTTTTTTGAGACAGGGTCTTGCTCTGTCACCCAGGCTGGAGTGCAGTGCTGCAATCTCAGCTCACTGCAAACTCTGCGATCCTCCCACCTCAGCCTCCCAAGTAGCTGGGACCAAGATGTACACCACCATACCTGGTTTGTTTTTTTGGTAGACAGGATTTTGCCATGTTGGCCAGGCTGGTTTCAAACTTCTGGGCTCAAGTCATCTGCCTGCTTCAGCCTCCCAAAGTGCTGGGATTGTAGGCGTGAGCTACGGTGTCCAGCCTGTGTGGCTTCTTTTGTTCAACATAAGGTTTTCAGGGTTCATCCATGTATCGGTACGTTATTCATTTTTACTGATGGATAGTATTTCACTGTGTGGATGTACATTTTATATTTATCCATTCATCAGCTGATGGCCATTGGTTTTTTTGGTCTGCTTTATGGCTACTGTGAAGAGTGCTATTGTGAACATTTGTCTGCAAGTTTTTGTTTGAACTTCTGTTTTCAATTCTTTTGGATATATACCAAGGACTGGAGTTACTGGGTCATAATAGTAAAGGTGTGTAACTTTTTGAGGGACTCCCCAAACTGTTTTTCACGGTGGCTGTACTTTTTCACATTTACATAAGCAATGTATGAGGGTTCCAGTGTCACCACATCCTCACCAGCACTTGTTAATATCTGTCCTTTTGGCTGGAGCCATCCCAGTTGACGTGGAGTGGTATTTCCCAGTGGCTTTGATTTGCAGAATACCTAATGATTGATTTGTCTAATATGGAGCTTCTTTTCACGTGCTTGTTGGCCACTTGTATTGTATAGTCTATTTGGAGTAATATCCATTCAGATCCTTTGCCCACTTTTCAGTTGGGTTATTTGTCTTTTTGTTATTGAGTTTTAAGAGATCTTTACACATTATAGATAGTAGACCCTTATCATATATAGGATTTGCAAATGATTTCTCCCATTCTGTGGGTTATCTTTTCATTTTCATTTTGTTTAAAACTTATTTTAGGTTCAGGGGTACATGTGAAGGTTTATCACATAGGTAAACTCATGTCACAGGGGTTTGTTATACAGATTATTTCATCACTCAGGAATTAAGCCCAGTACCCAATAGTTAGCTTTTCTGTTCCTCTCCCTCCTCCAAACCTCTACCCTCTAGTGTCTGTTTCCTTCTTTGTGTTTATGAGTTCTCATCATTTAGCTCTCACTAATAAGTGAGAACATGCAGTATTCGCCTGCATTAGCTGGCGGCTGAGGATAATGGCCTCCAGCTCCATCCGTGTCCCTACAAAGGACATGTTCTTTTTTATGGCTGCATATCCTTTCATTTTCTTGACAGTATCTTTTGAAGCAAAAGGTTTTTAATTTTTGTGAAGTCCACTTTATCTAGTTTGTCTTTGCTTACTTCCGCTTTTGATGTCATCTCTAAGAAAATACTGTCTAATATAGTCATGAAGTTTTATAGCTATGTTTTCTTCCAAGAGTTGTAAAGTTTTAGCTCTTGTACTTTGAGGTGATTTTTGTATATAGTATGAGGTAGGAGTCTAACTTTGTTCTTTTGTATGTGGATATCCAGTTATTCCAGCATAATTTGTTGGAAAGACTGTCTCCCATTGGATTGTCCTAGCATCCTTGTTGAAAATCAACTGACCATAAATTTATGGGTTCACTTCTGGACTGTCAATTCTATTCCATTGGTCTATATGACTGTCTTATGTGAACATGGGATGTCTGTTTATTTACTTGATTTCTTTAGTTTTTTCAATGACATTTTGTAGTTTTCAGTGTGTAGATCTTCTACTTACTTATTCATACATATTTATAAATATTTTATAATTAAACATATTTATAAATATTTTATAAACATATAAATATTTTATTCTTTTTGATGATATTATAAATGGAATTGGTTTCTGAGTATATTTGGATTATTCATTGCAAGTGTGTAGCAATACAATGGATTGATTTTTGTAACATCTTGTGTTCTGCAGCCTTTCTGAACTCCTTTATTAGCCCTAAGAGCTTTTTTTGTTGTCAATTCCTTATGATTTTATACCTACAAGAGCATGTCATCTGTAATTAGAATTAATTTTACTTTCTTACCAATCTGGATGCGTTTTCTTTCTTTTTCTTGCCTAATTGTCCAGACTGAAGCCTCTGGTATAATGTGGACGAGAAGTGGTGAGAGCAGAGACACGCTTGGCTAGTTTCTGATCTTAGGAGAAAGCTATCAGATTTTCACACTAAGTACAATGTTAGTTGTGAGTGTTTTGAGCTTGCCCTTTATCAAGTTGAGGAAGTTCACTTTTATGTCTAGTTGTTCAGTGTTTATATTATGAAAATCTGTTGGATTTTGTCTAATGCTTTTTCTGCATCTATTGAGAAGATCATATGGTTTTGTCCTTTATTCTATTACTATGGCAAATTACATTGATTTTGACCAACTTTGAATTTCTGGGATAAATTCCATTTGGTCATGGTATATAATCCTTTATGTATGTTTTTAGGTTTAGTTTGCTAGTGTTTTGTTGAGGATTTTCCTATATCTTATCTATATTGTATCTATTATCACTTTTAATGGCTGCATAAGGCTTAATTATGTGGATATACCATAATCTAACCAATTAGACTTTAAGTTATTTCTTTTCTTGCCATTGTTGTTGTTATAATCAAGGATAAGCTCATCACTCCTGCTCAGATAGCTTTGTATTCATTCATGAGTATTTTTGTAGGATACATTCCTACAAATGGAATAACGGAACCAAAGGTTATGCACACATGTTTGTCTCATCTTGTCATTGACATTTTCAAGTTGTTTATAGTGGGTTTTTTTTTTTTCAGAGGTTTTCAATTTTCAAGTAAGTCACATCTGTTTTTTCTTTATGTATTCTGCCTTTGCCTGTAGGCTCAGAGAGGCCTCTCCTACCATATTCAGGATAATCTCCTATATTTTCTTTCTTTTTTCTTTTTTAATTTTTCGAGACAAGATTTCACTATGTTGCCCAGGTTGAAGTGTGGTCTTTTTTCTTTTTTAGTTTTTTGGGACAGGGTCTCACTATGTTGCCCAGGCTGGAGTGCAGTGGCTATTTGCAAGCACAATCATAGTGTGCTACAGCCTTGATCTCCTGGGCTCAAGCAATCCTCCCTCCTCAGCCTCCCAAGTAGCTGAGATTACAAGCTCACCAGCTATTGTGCTCAGCTAAAACAATCCATTCTTTATCCTAGATTAGTCATGCCATCTTCGTCATAATCTAAATTCTTATTTCTGGGCTTTGCCATGATCCAGTGCTCTTCTTTGTATTCCTAAACCTTGCCATTGTAATTTTTTACTTTTCTGATCTATTTTACTATCTGGTAGTACAAATGGTTTGTGTGTGTGTGTGTGTGTATGGAATTTTCTTCTTTAGAGAAGAATCAAGTTATTTCATAGCTTCTTTTTTTTTTTTTGAGACGGAGTCTTGCTCTGTCACCCAGGCTGGAGTGCAGTGGCCGGATCTCAGCTCACTGCAAGCTCCGCCTCCCGGGTTTACGCCATTCTCCTGCCTCAGCCTCCCGAGTAGCTGGGACTACAGGCGCCCACCACCTCGCCCGGCTAGTTTTTTTGTATTTTTTAGTAGAGACGGGGTTTCACCGTGTTAGCCGGGATGGTCTCTCGATCTCTCGACCTCGTGATCCGCCCGTCTCGGCCTCCCAAAGTGCTGGGATTACAGGCTTGAGCCACCGCGCCCGGCCATTATTTCATAGCTTCTATAGAGAATAATCAATTATTCTACCAGATGAATTTTAGGATAATTTTATAAATAATTTTCATCATATTTCTAATCTGATTAGAATTTTTATTGGAATTACATCACATTTATAAAATTGTTTACAGAGAATGAATATCCATTGGGAGAGCATGGTATGCTTTTCATCCAGTCTTCTTTTTTGTCATTCAGAAAAGCATGAATTTTGGGGGGCGACTGTAACTTTCTTACCAGGTCTATTTATGGATAGTTACTATTGTAAGTAGGATTTTTTTAAACATGTGATAACTTATTTAGGTATATTATTTTATTATAAGGTTAATAATACTTATTTGAGAAAATTTAGAAGCTACAATGTGAATTTAAAAAGTAAATGACCCTCAGTCTGAGAGATAAGCACTGTTAACATTTTGTGTGTATCTTTCTATTGATAGATTTACAGTGTAATGAGGGAAGTAAGACATGATCACATGAAAGGCTTAATAATCCGAGACGCTGTTGAGTGACTAGCTTGTACTTTTTTTCTGCCTAGCTTTTTTTCTCCTTTTGGAAACTGCTTTTCCCATAACTAGTGGAGCTGCCAATCATCCAGGTCCCTCTCCACTGCGAATGGGTTGGACGGTGTATCACCTCAGGCTCTTTTCTGGGAGAGACTCTCTAATCTGGAATCTCAAATGCTAAAGACCTCTAGTCCTGCAGTGCTGCCGGGCAAGGCCTTCCTATCCTCAGAGCACCCCTGTTTGAATCATACTAGTTTAGAAGAGTGAAGTTACAGGTGATTCAAAACCATTCCTGATGACATCATTGGACCTCAAGGTCTAGCTGGCTTAAAGCCAGCCTGAATTCATCCTAGACTTTCCTAAATCAGTAAAGCCAACAAACTCACTATTTTGCTTAAGCAAACTTGAGTTAGGTGTCTGTCATTTGCAGAGTCCCTACCACTACCACCTCCTGTGTCTATGCCATGGTGCCACATGGGGAGTCACCGAGATGAGTTAGGACCCTGTATGCCCCTTGCCCCCCAGGAGGATGGGTGTTCCTCAGTGAGAGCAGGTTCAGTGCATTGTGCCTGTTGTCTCCTTCAAGGCAAAGCGGGATGGCCATGAGAGGCAGCAGCCTTGGCCAGGTGGGGCATGGGGCTGCCGTGCCAGGCCAGACTGGCTCTGAACTGTTCTTTACTGCACTCTGTCCATTAGAATGACAGAGTCTGAGTCTGGAGTTAGAATTATAGTGAACATGGGGGATTCTGTGTCACAGAGGCTCTGCAAACCCATGCCACCTGCTATATAAGAGCTCTCTGCCATGCAAGAGCAGACTGGCTGCCTTCCACACCTATTATCCAGGAAAATAGCAGTAAAAATGCAGCTTGTGGCAATGACTAAGCTTAGCCCAGGCCTGCTGATGGAGTTCTTGGTGCCTGTGGATATAACACATGTTGCTCGTTTACCTTCAGAACATTTTTTCGGTGTTTTCTGGGCAGTGTATTTGCTCCCTGTTGCAGTAGGTCATTGTCACTGGGGCTGACTCTAGGCCGTCCATAGTAGCAGGGAGCGTAGACCCCAGGTTTTGTGAGGATGCCCATATCATTTTGGAGCTCCCTGAATTCAAAATTAAGTATGAAAAGATTTATTTGGAATGAAAAAAATTACAACAAATTATTGAAGCCTAGGAGTTTCAGATGCCTACCTCTGAGATCCCTTTAGTTGGCTCACCAGGAGCCCCTGCTGCGATATGCTTCCTGGTCGCAGCCCGACTTCCCCTTCCCACCTAGAACTCGCAGTGCTCACAGGGTCATGGCAAGGTGGTGGGGCACGGCTGAAGCTTCAGGGTAAATGCATTTGTGGAGAGCAGACTGAGTTTTTGTTTTTGTTTTTATATCTGTTCAATGTCTCAGGGAGCAATCAGCAAAAAGCTAGCCAGCCTACATCTTGAAACCCTTACATTTTGGAGACGTACAAATTAAGCATTGAGGACCAAGTAGGATGGAAATATGATTTTGCACTTTGTGCATGTGTGCGTGTAAGAAAGAGAGAGGAGAGAGAGACATTGTGAGAGGCAGGAGAGAGAGGGGGAGAGGCCATCAGAACTTGGGGAGAGCAGAGCCCGCCTGCTTCCTGAGTGAAGTGTTGCTCAAGCGCTCTCTGCCCAGCCCCCTCCGAGTGTGGTTTTCCTCCCAGGCCAGCACCAAACTCAGAATAGAGTGGCTGACTTGCTGATTGAGGTCGGCAGCTCCCGAGAAGCAGGAGAAGCAGAGTTTTGCAGTAAGTACATGGTTGGTTATTATTTAAGACAGAGATGGAAAATCTTAGGATAGCTGGGGAAGAGGTGCTTCTGCTTTAGGTACAATGTCTTACAGACCCAGTGGATCTTGGTGTGACTAAGGCAGTATGAATACATTCTCCCGTGGTGCATGGACTGGATAAGTTAATGACACATGCATGATTTTGGGGGGGCTGAAAAAGGATTTGAAACCCATCTTCTGATGTCTTGAAAGAAAATGGTCTTCTCGCTGCTTGTCACCTGTTTCATCTTGCAAGGAAAGGATGATTAATGCCGACTTCAAGTAAATATATGAAGTTCTTTAGAAAAGAAGCGCTGTGAGTACTAATTAGTAGCAGTGTGTAGATTATTTTCCCATCCAGGGTGAATAGGGCTGCTTCTGTGCATTCTTTTTGCCAAGTGTGGGATGTCTAAGGTCCTGTGAAGAGAACCACCCACTTAACTAGTGCTTAGCCCCTGGAACGTTCTCGAGTCATCTCCCCTTGGAGATCAGCACTGTAGTGTGCCCTGTCATCTGGCAGAGGGTCTGATAATGTCCCAGTGCTCAACATCTGGGCAATACATGCGTCGTGTTAGGGTCTGAAATGAGATGCTTGTGAAACCCAGATGGCAGAATTTCAAGCAATAATATGATAAAGTTGGCGGCTTTTCTGAGAAGTTATTTATTATATGGTTGCTTGAGACCGTTTTCCTCCATACCCCCTCACAGGGCTGAAGATACCTTAAAATCTCTCTTACCCACTCTGTTTCTAGAAATTAAGTTTTTGCTTTTTATTTCCTTATCCCACTGACTCTAGTTTCCTATTGGAATAAAATGTTTAGCTTAGCGGTGCAGGAGGTCCACACTAAGTTTTCTTGGGAAATGTGGCTTCTGCCCCTTCTCGATAGAATGCGAAGGTGCTGCTCCTGCTGCAGAACTCACTGGTGTGGCTGCTTCTGCTCCTTTACAGCTCAGCTCCGTGGACTCTGTGTCTCTGTGGTTCTGTTTTAGAGTAGCCGTGTTTCACTTCCTTTAACCTTTCCTTTACCAAGTGAGTTAACATGCAAGGCTGTCCAAACGGAGGAGCCCCCAAGGCAGGAGAGGGGGTGCAAAATAAGCAATACTAAACTCATTTGAAAATGTGAAATTGAAATAAACCACCACTTGTGAAGTATCATTCCTCATTCCAATTTTATTTTTCCAATGTGTTAACTTTTTTTTTTTTTTTTTTAGACGGAACCTCGCTGTTGTCACCCAGGCTGGAGTGTGGTGGCTTGATCTCTGCTTACTGCAACCTCTGCCTCCCGAGTTCAAGTGATTCTCCTGTCATAGCCTCCTGAATAGCTGGGACTACAGGCACATGCCACCACGCCCAGCTAATTTTTGTATTTTTAGTAGAGACAGGGTTTCACCACGTTGTCCAGGCTGGTCTCGAACTCCTGACCTCAGGTGATCCACCTGTCTTGGCCTCCCAAAGTGCTGGGATTACAGGTGTGAGCCCCCGCACCCGGCCGCATTACGTTAACTTTTTTTTTTTTTTTTTTTAATGATCAAAGTAATTTTGAGCTCTCACTGTACGACATCATCTCATTTGATTCTCCCAGCAGCCCCATGAGGTAGCTACCTTTATGGTCTTCAGTTTATAGCTGAGGATGCAGAGGCCTAGAGAGGTTATGTAACTTGGCAGAGGTCAGAGAGATGGGTGGACAGGTAGGTGAGTGGTGCAGCCAGGATGGGAACGCAAGTGTCTCTCAATCCAGAGCTCGTGCTCTGATATGGCATTTCAGTAAATTCGGAAATTGGAGAAAATAGTAACTTAATCCCACACCCTAAACCAACTGTTAAAATTTCTGTATTTCTTGCTGGGTGCGGTGGCTCGCACCTGAAATCCCAGCTACTCAGGAGGAGAAGAAGGAGGATTGCTTGAGACCAGGAGTTCGAGACCAGCCTGGGAAACATAGCAAGGTCACTGTCTCCAAAATAAAAAGAAAAAAAAATTAGCCAGGGCTGGGCACGGTAGGTCATGCCTGTAATCCCAGTACTTTGGGAGGCTGAAGCAGGTAGATTGCTTGAGCTCAGGAGTTCAAGACCAGCCTGGGCAACATAGTGATAGCTCATCTCTACAGAAAAATCAAAACACAAGCTGGGTGTGGTGATATGCACCTGTAGCGCCAGCTACTCAGGAGGCTGATGTAAGAGGATCGCTTGAAATCAGGAGGTTGAGGCTGCAGTGAGCTGTGATCATGCCACTGCATTTCACCTTGGCCAACAGAGCAAGACCCTGTCTCAAAAAAATAAAAATTAAAATAAGAAAATAAATAATTAGCCAGGTGTGGTGTTGCATGCCTGTAGTCCCAGCTACTCCAGAGGATCACTCGTGCCTAGGAATTCGAGGTTACAATGAACTATGATCTCACCACTGCATTTCACTCTGAGTGACAGAGTGTGATCCTGTCTCTAAAAAAATTATATATTTCTTTCTACCTGTACAACTAGACATTATAGCATAAGGCTTTAAAAATGTTATGTAGTTTCACAATTATTACTCTATTATACTTTTGAGACAGAATCTCTCTCTGTCGCCCAGGTTGGAGTGCAGTACCGCGATCTCAGCTCACTGTGACTTCCGCCTCCCAGCCTCAAGCTACCCTCCCACCTCAGCCTTCCAGGTAGCTGGGATTACAGGCGTGTGCCACCATGCCCAGCTAATTTTTGTATTTTTGGTAGAGATGGAGTTTCACTATGGTTCCCAGGCCGGTCTTGAGCTCCTGAGTTGAAGCGGTCTGCCTGCCTTGGCCTCCTAAAGTCCTGGGATTACAGGGATGAGCCACTGCACCCAGCCTAGTTTGACAATTATTTAATGGCGTAAAATATTTTATTAAGTGATTGGTCCATAAATTATTTAACTCTTCCCTGTTTTTTAAAATTAGGTTGCTTTTTTTTTTTTTTTTTTTTTTTGCTATTATAAGTAGTAGATTAGTAACTGTCTTTGTCCATGGAACTTTCCTTATGTTTTTGGATTGTATCTGTAGGGTAGAGTTTCAGATGTGAGATTACTGGGTAAAAGGGCATAACCATTTTAATGGTGCTTGGTATGTGTTGCTAAATTACTTTCTATCAACACAGTGTGTTGGAGCATTCATTCAATTTCATCCATTCCACCAGCCAACAGCATCATGGGGAAAAAAGAGTAAGAAAAACAGAACCGAACCTCTTTATGGTATTTTGCATTTCTTTTAATACAGCTAGGCTGAACATTTTTTACGTGCTTGTTTATAAGTTGTACTTTCTCTTTTGATAATTTTATGGGATCATAATGCTGGCTTTTTGGGGCCGATTTATATGGGTAAGATTTATTTGCCATATTTTTGTCAGTTATTTTCCCCAGTCTATTGTTTACCTTTTTAAAATGAGTTTTTAAAACACATGCAGTCATTTAACATTTTTATATAGTCAAATTGGTTCATTTTTTTTGGTAAGTCTTCTATATTAGAGATCTAATTTCTCTGTTTTTAAGTCGTTTATTTTCTTCTAGTATTTTCTTTCACGGATGATGTGAAAGTAAATTTAAACTGACTTTAAAAAATGCTAACCAGTTTTTCCAGTATCATTTATGAGCCACCCTTATGTTTTCTAATATTTTATGATTTTTTCTTTATATATCTCCAGCTTTTCTATTATATGATTTTTCTGGATTATTTGATTATTTACAGGAGCAATCTATTTCTACTCCATTATCACACTGTGATAACTTTTGTTGCTTTTTTTTTTTTTTGAGATGGAATTTTGCTATGTGGCCCAGGCTGAAGTACAGTGGTGCAATCTTGTCTCACCACAACCTCTGCCTCCCGGGTTCAAGTGATTCTCCTGCCTCAGCCTCTTGAGTAGCTGGGATTACAGGTGCCCGCCACCACGCCTGGCTAAGTTTTGTATTTTTAGTAGAGATGGGGTTTTGCCATGTTGTCCAGGCTGGTCTCGGGCTCCTGACCTCAGGTGATCCACCCGTCTCAGCCTCCCAAAGTGCTGGGATTACAAGCATGAGCCGCCGCACCCAGCCTGTTGCTTTTATGATATGGAGAGAAAATGAGTTGTGTGGAGTAGTACTGAGTGAACATAGGATTCTGGTTAAGCCCATGGGCACTGGAGGCAGATGGCTCAGCCTTAACTTATCTGTCCCTCAGTCTTATTATCTGTAAAATGGGGATAAAATTAATAATAGTATCTATTCCATAGGGTTGTTGGAGTGAGGAAATAAAAGCTAAATTAAAACACACACACCGAAAAAGTATTGGTGTAGGTAGATGTGTAGAGAGACTATCTGAGGCATATAGAGATGACTTTATATACATGAGTATGGATTATATTACATATATACGTAAAAATACATTCGTATTTTTGTAGAGTCAAACATGTCATTCTTTCCGTCTATGGCTTAAGACAACCTTTCATGTAATCTTGGGAGACAGGAAAGGTTGTGTTAGCCACAGAGGGAAAGAATGACACGTTTGAGTCGCCGTATGCTAAAAACTTGGTACACTGAAAGACAGGTATGTGGCCGAGAGAAATACATGCAGCCCACATACCACAAAGAGTACTACTCATAATAAATGATTCCAGCAATCAACTAGAAAAAACACACCAGAGAAAAATGGGCAAAGGTTATAAAAAAGCAATTCCTAGAAGAAGGAATATAGAAGGCCAATAAACATACAATGTTCAACCTCATTAATAGTCATAGAAATGCAAATCCAAATACTCATGAAATGTCATTTCCCATGCAACATATTGGCAAAAATGGAAAATATGAATAATATTGCAGTGTGGAGAGAACATAGGAAGATAGGCACTGGCAGTCATCACTAATGGGAACAAAAATTAGTAAAGCTTTTTTGTATGGCAAATTTATAAAATCTATCAAAAGGTAAAATATGCTTACCTTTGATTTGTCTTAGAAAAGCACTGTACATGTTTTTAAGTAAACATAAACAATATAAACATATTTATGTTACAAATATAAGCTATATATTTTTATTTGTTTGTACATAAAAATTCATTTAATAAAAAGCAATGGATGTGTGATATCAAACTGTTGTTTCCTGTGTCACCTCTGGAGAGGGAAGTAGAATTAGGGCAAGGTTGCTTTTTCCTCTTGCTAGATATCCTCCTGTGTTTGAATATTTCATGAGTCTGAATTTGTGTATTTGTATAAAGTAAACAAACAGACAATTTTCCAGACCCACAGGCAAGAAGAATCTTGGGAACAGGATGCTAGCTGTAGAAGCTCAAGGTTGGGAAAGCGAGTGACAGATTTTGGGAAGAATAAGCCTTTGGTGGCAGTGTTTAAAGATGCTTTAAAGGCCTTAACTTATGTTTTAGAAAAGGAAGCCACCCAAGAGGCATGGAGGAAAAGCTGCTTTATTGATGGGTGCTGACCTCTTCCATCTCCTGTCCCTGTTTTCAGGTTTTGTGCAGTTGCGTTCCCACACACGGCTCGTAGACGCCCCCCGAGGCACTGTTCTCCTCATTTTCTTTTCCATCCTGTGTTCCTTTTTTTTTTTTTTTTTTTTTATTTTTTTTATTTTTTTGAGACGGAGTCTCGCTCTGTCGCCCAGGCTGGAGTGCAGTGGCCGGATCTCAGCTCACTGCAAGCTCCGCCTCCCGGGTTCACACCATTCTCCTGCCTCAGCCTCCCGAGTAGCTGGGACTATAGGCGCCCGCCACCTCGCCCGGCTAGTTTTTTGTATTTTTTAGTAGAGACGGGGTTTCACCGTGTTAGCCAGGATGGTCTCGATCTCCTGACCTCGTGATCCGCCCGTCTCGGCCTCCCAAAGTGCTGGGATTACAGGCGTGAGCCACCGCGCCCGGCCCATCCTGTGTTCCTTATCTCTGGTTTATTGATTTATTATTTTTGTATTTATTTTTAGAGACAGGGTCTCTTCTGTTACCCAGGCTGGAGTGCAGTGATGAGATTATAGCTCACTGCAGTCTCAACCTCCTGTGCTCAAGAGGTCTTCCCACATCAGCCTCCTGAGTAGCCTCCTGAGTAGGGACTACAGGTGTGCACCACCATGCCTGGCTTATTTATTTATTTGTAGGTATAGAGGCTTTCTACAGGCTGTTCTTGAACTCCTGGGCTCAAGTGATCCTCCCACCTTGAACGGTCATCTGAGGTTCAAAATAAGCTCTTCATCCATTATCCACCCAGCAGACATCCAGCACCCAGTCTGAGCTGGGCAGTGTGCCAGGCCCTCGGGAGATAAGGGTGAGCAAGAGAGAACGTGCCAGTCTCTAGGGACCTACGCATGGGTTGGGGAGGAGGGACAGTAAATACTGATGAATTATATCACTGCCTGTGATGGTAGCTGCGAAGCTGCTGTTGGGGGCTGTGGTGGAGAGTCACAGAGGAGGGATCCTTTCCCTGGGTGGTCAGGAGGCGCAAGGAAACTAGGGTCCTCTGAGGAGAGCCTGCGTCACCCCAGTCTCTCCCATTCCATCCCTTTCTCCACACCCCTACCGCCATATCTTCATTCCTTTCACTGGGACCCCTGTTTCCCAGATTTTGGTTCTTTTATGCCTCTTTTCACAGTTGTTGCCATTGTCAACTACCATTACTTATTACAGTTCCTAAAATTGACTTAACATTATTAATGGATCTTTAAAGGACTTAACCGTGAGAAACAATGAAAATGAAATGATGCTAAATTTGCAAGTGAAGATGATAAGTAATGAAGGCAAAACTCTGAACGTGGTCTAGAAGGCATGGATGGGGTTGCTTTGATCACAGAGGGATGCTATTTATGTGGGAGAAAGGGAATGTATTAGGATTAGATATTGTCAGTGAACTCAGGGAGGACACTGTAGGAAAGAGATCACCGAAAGAGGGAGAGACTGCAGAGCATGTATTTATTTTGTTTGATTACAAGAATGAGATAAGCCAGCAACACATTACAACTCAGGGGATCAGAGGGCCCCTCTGAGACAGACTGCGGGAGCCACACCTGGTTGCTACGGTAACGGGCCTCCTTGTAACGAAAAGAGCCACAAGTGCCCACAATAAATGGCTTGGGGCAGAGGAGCAACAAGGGGCCTGCCTTGCTGCCTGCTGGGGAAGGCAGACTCGGGGAGGTTTCGCGGTAGGTAAAGAATGCGATCCTCGGGGGAGGGTCTCGGGTTGTCTTGAGTCTGGGAGCTTGAGAGCCTCTCTGGGTCTCACTGATGAGGTCTGAACATAGGGAAAGGAAGTCTTCCTGGCTTCTCCTGCGCTGCCTGCGAGCCTTTGCTGCATGGGAGGAGCCCCAGGACAAGAAGCGGTCCAGCGGCTTTTGTGAGCTGGCTTGGGATGCTGAGAGATTTGGGCATCCCCTTGGCCATCCTGAGGAGGGCCGGGCCCACATGATGGGATCAGTGCAGGTGGGGGTGGTCCTGCTCACCGGCCTCACCCCTGTAGCTGCAGGAACTTGAAATCCCCACCCCACACTTGCTTTCTCCTTCCTGCCACAGTATCCCTCCTCCTCACTTTGCTGTTCCCTGTGCCTGTGGGTTTCTGTCCCTCTTGTCATCCAGTTCATGCTTATTATCCTGGGAGGGTCACCAAAGGGTCTTTTCCTCCCGCCTGGGTCCTGCGCCCCTTGGATAAGCTCTAAAAAGTCACACAGTGCCTTTTTTTAGTAGAGTTTTCCCAGTTGATATCTGGTATTTCCAAGGCCATTTGATAGTTCCCTACACCGGATGGTGAGCCCCAGGTGGGGAGGGGTGGTGTTTGGTTTTGCCCATCCTGTGTCCTGGTGCCTACTGCAGTGCCTAGGTACAGGAGGTGCTTCCAGAATGATTCTCCAGCTAACAAATGAATGAGACAGTCCCCAGCTGTTTGTGTAAACGAGTGAATTCCCATGACTCCTTTTGAGCCTGGTGTTTCTTTCCCAGTGCAGCAGGGCACTGGGAGTGAAGGGGAGAAGAGGGTCTGGGGAGTGGGGATGCGGGTGTGCGTGTGAACCATGGTAGGAAGCCTGGGTTTTATTCCAAGGGACACAGGGACCCACTGGAGGGCTCTGAGCAGAGGAGTGATGGGATCTGACCTACATTTCTAAAGGATCACTGTGGTTAGTGTGGAAAGATTAGCCAGGTGGAGGGAGAGGGCTGAGGAGAGGATGGAGGTGAATTAGAGGGGTGGTGGCATCTGGAAGATTGGGGTGGACTGGGATCTGTCCGGAATGTAGAGCCCACGGGTGCAGCGTTCTGGGCCTCAGGATCTCGTGATGTGTTTGTTGCTCTGATCTGTGCTCTAACTTTTCACAGGTGAGCCGTGCTGTGGCCCTGAGTTTCCCACATTATAACACACACATAACTTTTCAATCAACAAACCTTTGCTGCCCCCAAAGCCACCCCAGGAGCCCCTGGGGCCCATGTGTGCCAGTTTAGGCCGCGGTGGCCCCACCTGCAGCCGGCTAGCCGTTCAGACTCCTCCTGCTGCACCCGCTGCCTCCTTCCATCACAGATGATACTGAGTTGCCACCAGTCACATAAGGAAAAGGCACCCTCAAAGTCTCAGCTCTTTAACCTGCCATTCTGGGCCTCTGCCATCCGCTGCCACCCTGTTTTCCAGCACTATTCTGCATAACTTCCACCGTGCTCGCCCGCTGTGGCCAAACAGCACCGCTCCTTGCCTGCTTTTGGGGGTGCTCCTCTTCTTACCTGGAATGCCCTCTCCTCCAGTTTTCACATGTCAACCTCCTAGCCATCCTTCAGAGTTGTGCTAGTCTGCTTGGTCACTCACAACAAAGTATCACAGACTGTAGGTCTTAAACAACAGACAGCAATTTTCTCACAGCACTGGAAGCAGACATTGGAGTCAAGGTCAAAGTGTTATTTTGGGAGGCTGAGGCAGGAGAATTGCTTCAGCCCAGGAGTTTGAGACCAGCCTGGGCAACACAGTGAGACCCCATTTCTAAAAAAAGAAAAAAATGAGCCAGGTGTGGTGGTGTGCACGTTGTCCCAGCTATTCAAGAGGCTGAGGTGGGAGGATCGCTTCAGTGTTGAGTTTGAGGCTTCAGTGAGCTATGATCATGCCACTGCTCTCCAGCCTTGGCAACAGAGCAAGACCCTGTCTCAAAAAAAAAAAAAAAAAAAAATATATATATATATATATATATATATTCACCTTGTATCTTCACACGGTTATCCCTCTGTGTGTGCCTGTGTCCTAATCTTTTCTTAAATGGACACTAGTAATATTGGATTAGGGCCCACCCATATGACCTTAATTACCACTTTAAAGACCCTCTCTCCAAATACAGTTACATTCTGAGACATTAGGGATTAGGGCTTCAACATAGGAAGGGGGTGGCGGGGAGGGACGCAGTTCAGCCCGTGACGAGGGTCTCACTGAGATACCACTTTCCCCTCTAGCACCCACTGTGCTCACACACCATAGCCTGTTAGTGGGCTTCTTTCTAGCACTGGTTGCTCTGTCCTTTGGTGTTCATTCATTCATTCATCTAAAATAGTATTAAGAGACCATCTCGTCCAGACTCCTGGGCTGTATTATTCTTTGAGTGCTGACCACACCAACTATATCTGACACAGGTCACCTGGGACATTTAATTTTTTGTTAATTCATCAAACAGAAAATTTCTGAACACTTCCCATATGCAAGGCATCGATCCAGATGCTAGGCAGCAGGCACAGCAGAAGGAGTCTGAATGCCGGCCAGCTGCTGGTGAGGCCGCTGATCTGCCTTTGCTTTTAAATGCAAAGGTGAATCATAGTTGGCGCTTCCAGTTAGTTAGAGAGACATGATAACTGGCATATACAGTCATACAAGAGAGGACATAGACAAAATGTTTGGAATTTAGAGCAGCACCAAATCACGTTGGTCTTTTTGTAGGTGTGGGGAGATGGCAGATAAAACTACAAGGGAGAAGTAACATTTGATCTGGGACTTAAAGATGGATAAGATTTGTGTAGATAGTAAGTAGGCTTTTGAGTTTAGGCTTTTTTCACTTAGCATAGTGCATTTGAAATATATCCTTTTTGTGTGTGTGCTATTCATTCACTTTTATTGCTGAGTTCATTCTATTGCTGAGTACTAATCTAACATGGGGATGCATCAGTTTATTTATCCACTCACTGTTGAGGGAGAGTTAGGTTGCTTGGCTTTTGCTGTTACGAATCCAGCTGCCATGAACATTAGCATTACAGATGTTTGTGTGAACACAAATTTTTATTTCTCTTGGATAAATACTGAAGAGTGGGATTAGTGGATTGTATATGTTTAATTTTTAAGAAACTTCGGCACTGAGCACTCTCTGAGAGCTCCAATTTCATCTGTCTGCCATCGGCGCAGTCCTGCAATCTAAGCCACAATGGTGCGCATGAATGTCCTGGCTGATGCTCTCAAGAGCACCAACAATGCCGAAAAGAGAGGCAAACGCCAGGTTCTTATTAGGCCGTGCTCCAAAGTCATCGTCCGGTTTCTCACTGTGATGATGAAGCATGGTTACATTGGCGAATTTGAAATCATTGATGATCACAGAGCTGGGAAAATTGTTGTGAACCTTACAGGCAGGCTAAACAAGTGTGGAGTGATCAGCCCCAGATTTGATGTGCAACTCAAAGATCTAGAAAAATGGCAGAATAACCTGCTTCCATCCCGCCAGTTTGGTTTCATTGTACTGACAACCTCAGCTGGCATCATGGACCATGAAGAAGCAAGACGAAAACACACAGGAGGGAAAATCCTGGGATTCTTTTTCTAGGGATGTAATACATACATTTACAAATAAAATGCCTCATGGACTAAAAAAAAAAAAAAACTTCGGCACTGCAAAGTGGCTGTACCATTTTGCATTTCTACCAGCAGTGTATTAGAGTTCCAGTTGCTCCATATCTTTGCCAGCACTTGATATTGTTTTGTTTTTTTTTTAAATTTTTAGCCATTCTAGTAGGTATGTAGTGATAGCTCTTATGGCTTCATTTGCATTTTCTTAATGACTAATGATGTCAAGCATTTTTTTATGTGTTTATTTGCCATCCAAATATCTTCTCTGGTGAAGTTTTTATTTAAATCTTTGGTCATTTTTTATTGCCTTGTGCTTTTTATTATTATTCTTTGTTGTTAATATGGACATCATTTTGTTATTTTTAACAAAAATAACAAATAGGCAGGGCACGATGGCTCATGTCTGTAATCTCAGCACTTTGGGAGGCCGAGGCCGGCGGATCACCTGAGGTCAGGAGTTTGAGACCAGCCTGACCAACATGGTGAAACCCTGTCTCTACTAAAAATAAAAAATTAGCTGGGCGTGGTGGTACACACCTGTAATCCCAGCTACTCGGGAGATTGAGGCAGGAGAATTGCTTGAACCCGGGAGGCTGAGGTCGCAGTGAGCCGAGACCGCGCCACTGCCATTGCACTCCATCCTGGGTGACAAGAGGAAGACTCCGTCCCAATAAATAAATAAATAATAAATAAAAGTAACAAATAATAACAAAAATGGTTATTATTTAATAATTCAAGATTCAAGTACTTTATCAGTTTTGTGTTTTGCAGATATTTCCCTTCCAGTCGATGGCTTGTCTTTTCATTTTGTTGACAATGTCTTCTGAAGACCGTACGTTTTAAATTTTGACAATATCCCATTAATCAGGTGGTTTTCTATGTTTTTTGTCCTATTTTATTGCTCATATTTTTGGTGTTGTAACTAAGAAATCTTTGCCCTACTCAAGGTCACAACAGTTTTCTCCTGTTTTCTTCTAGAAGTTTTCTAGTTTCAGGTTTCACCTTTAGGTCAATGATCTATCTTTAATGTGGACCAGACACTGGGCCCACAGGTGTGGAACCACAGAGGAATGAGACAGAGCCCTTCACTCAGGGACCGTCTGGGCAAAGGAGATGGGGGTGGGAGTCACACAGAGAAGCAGTGTTCGTCTCGTGTAAGGCCTGCTGATAAGCCTGGGTCCAGGGTGCTGTGGACACACTGTGGTGTGGAAGCATGTCTGTGCCCCAGACAAGGGGCTGTGAACTGAGGTTTACCAGACAGTAGAGGGTAAGTGGAAAGCAGGAGTCCGGGCTGGGAAGCCTGTTCTGGGCTCAGAGTGGCCTTGGGCAGGCCTGGAGGCTGGATGATAGAACTCAGCATCCCTGCAGCTGCTGGTCATTTGCTCTGCCTGGGCTCAGAGTGCAAGATGGCTGGCAGGAGTGGGCAGAAGGGAGCAGGGGCCTGAGCACTCCGTGTGCCTTACACTGAAACAAAGAGGAGGTGGAGGTGGCTTCATGGCATGGCTCAGGTTGTGCTCTTTGAGGGTCGGGGGTAAACTGTCTCGCTTCATTTTGAAAGTCAGATGTGTCTGTGTCATAAAGGGCCCATCCACAGGGGGCAGCGGAAGTGCTGTTATGTAACCGTTTCTGTCCCCCACTCTGGAAACAGATCACATAGCAGTTGCTGTACTTGCTGTTCCTTGTAGACTTACTCCTGTGCAAGGAACGTGTAATGACAAGGTAATCCCAGGAGCAGCCTGCAAAATTATCCCTCATATTTGTGGTTCCTGTGTATATTTAAAACACAATGCTAGAAGCGATTGATGCTGACGAAGGATAGGGCATATTCCAGGCACTGAATAAATTAACCCTGCAAAGCACAGCAGTTGCTTTCATTAGCCAGCTGGCACTGCAGGAATATAGCTAAAGCCTGTGGGTTAGAAAAGAAAATCTCAGGAATGCGAGAACAAAAAGGAAATCAGCTGCATTCAGTGATTTAACTTTATCTGACAACAATAAGGAAATCCAGAACTCACGGTGCTCTGAACAATGGCTGACTCCCACTGGGTGTGCGAGGAGACAGACGTTCCCTGTTCTTCTCTCTTCAGCGGAGGGGATATTCACCACGACTCTGGGTATCCACGGCAGGATGCAAGCGTGAGTTAGGGCCATGCAGAGATGGTCCAGATTTTGTTCCTGCATCCTCTGCGACTAGAGATGCTCCAGCAAAATTCTGTGTTCCCTTCCTTTCTTCCTGATGTCCCCAGGAGCCAAGCAAATGAATAGGCCTAAGCTGATGTGCCACCTCTCCCTTCTCTACCTGGCCAGGCACTTTCTGGGATGGCTGCTGCCATCATGACCATGGCACTGAAGGCCTCTGCTGCCCGCGGTCCCACTGCTGCCTCCGCCACCCTGGGCACCACTGCTGCCACGTTGCCCTGTGGCTGTGAGGTGCCATAGTGCCAAGTCTTCAGCACGCCCCA
Source organism: Macaca thibetana thibetana (assembly GCF_024542745.1). Taxonomy (NCBI): domain Eukaryota; kingdom Metazoa; phylum Chordata; class Mammalia; order Primates; family Cercopithecidae; genus Macaca; species Macaca thibetana. Next base: position 1,609,301 of record NC_065593.1, on the reverse strand, counting down.
GAAGGCCATGATGAGTAAGGTGGACACCTCACAATTTCTTGGGGAAGTAGCTCTTTCCATGTTGCCTTGATGGCCCTGTTCCCACCTCCTCTCTCTCCCCCCATGCCGAGTGTTATCCCAGGAGACCCTTCACTTCCACAGACAGACAGACAGACTGCCAGGGACCCTCCTCAGCCAGCCTCGTCACATGCCGAGGCCACAGCACTCAATGTGGTTGGGTCCAGTTGAGACCCTGCGTCTCACGACTTAAGGCTTCTGTGCATCGAATTAAGCCACTAGGGGATTTATGAGATCACCCTCTGGCTTCTCTTGTTGGGTCCCATACAGCCAGTGTGTGTCACCAGGGGCATGCGGCATTTGTAGCCTGCCTCTCCTGAGTTTGCAGAGCCGGGCTGGCTCCTCCTTGCTTTTATCTTCCTCTGGTCAGAAGGCCAGAGTGACTGAAGTATAGTGAGCTGAGGGAGGGGCAGTGGACGTGATGAGGGACCAGACCTCTCCACCCGTGGGTGGGGGCTCTTGCTACGGAGGGTCCTTTTTTTGCATCTGTGCTCAGCAGTGCTGGGCAAGAGGATTTGTCCCCTCCCTCCCAGGTCCTCATCGTTCAAATGCACGGAGGCATGGTGGAGCACACGGGGTTTTGCTGGGTGGGTGGGGCAGCATGCCCTGCAGTTCTTGCATTGTTTCTAGAGGAAATAGAACAGAATGAAACAGAACTGGCCTGCCTGTTGCCTGGGAAGCTGTGCCCCTGACATCACAGGGCTGTGCCCATATCCCCACTTGGCTTAGGGGCCCCTAAGTTAGGAACAAAGAAGCAGAAAAGGTTGGATAAAAGATAAGGTACTCAGACTTGATACTTTAAATTATCAGGTTCCTAAGTCTATGGTTACCATCCGTTCCCACTTTACAAAGCATTTACTAACATAAATTCATTTATTATGTTTCTGTGAAGATGCCTGGTTAAATCTGAAACCATAGCATAGGAAAGTGTTGTTTACTATTTCTGTGAGACTAAGGTGTAAACCAAAAGTTTTAAAAGTCATCCTTCAGGAATAAATTTAGGACTATTTCTCAGGCATGACTGTGAGTTAACAAGATTAAGTTTTATAACACTAATGCTTACACATCAACATGAATGTTTTCAAGGTAGTAGTGCTGGAAGGCTCTATGTTCATGTCCATGGGGCTCTCATCCTGAAAGCAGTCTGGGGACTTTATTTTTTTTTTCAACTGTTTAGAGATATTTATAAGTCTTATGAGAGAAGGATTGTCATTGCCTTCCAGTTCTCTTTTGTGCTTGCCTATTAATTCAACACCTATTTAGCGAGTGGCTCCTGCCTGCTGGGACCTGTGTACCTTTGTAGGAGCTCCCTGGCTGGTGCGGCAGGGGCAGGGAGACACCCATATGCATGTCTTCAGTGAAAGCCAGAATCTAAATATTCATTAAATATTCATTAATATTTTTTGAGCACCTACTATGTGCCAGGAACACGATGGTGAACAAGGGAGGTAAGGCCCTGCTATCATGGACCTGCCCTAGTGGCGCAGGAAGGCAGATAACCCATGACAGATAATCAATGGCAGATAATCGATGGCAGTGAGAGTCTTTGTTTGGTGATAAAGGCTCTGAAGGAGTAAACCGGGGGCTGTTTGGTGAGGTGGGAGAGCTACTTTAGAGGCACAGACTGACCGAGGAGAAAGGAGCCTGCTGTGTGAGGAGCTGGGGAACGTTCTGGTCAGAGGGAACAGCAGGGGCAGAGCTCTTCCTTGGGAACTAGCCGCTCATGCTCGGAGCTGGGAGCGGCCCACGTGAAGCATGGTGAGCTGGGGAGAGTGATCAGAGCCAGGCGAGGAGGTGGGCAGGGCCAGGCTGCCTAGGATCTTGGGGCTGGGACGAAGACCTTGGGCTTTCAATCCCAATGCAGTGAGAAGCCACTGGGGGTTCTGTGTAGGGAGCGATGTGATCTGATTTTGTGTATGTGTCTTAATTTTTTAACTTCTAATGAAAAAAAGTCACATAACATGAAATTTACCATCTTAACCATTTTTAAGTGGACAGTTCATGATTTGTGCTTTGAAAAGACTCCTGTGGCTGCTGAATGGGCATTAACCGGTGGTCAGGAGCAGAGGCCAAGAGCCGGTGAGGGGAGGCTGCAGCACTGGGTGAGAGGCAGTGGGCAGTGGTCACGGACCTAGGAGTTCCAGAAGAGAGATGATTTTCTGGAGGTTTAGAGGTGGGAGTATCACAAAGATTTTGCAAGAAAGTCTTGATTGGCATAAGCTTAAAAGGAGGGGATAAAACATTCATACAGGGAGGCCCTCAGATCGGTGAATATCCCAGGATGAGAACCGCAAATTTCATCGGAAGCGCAGAGAAGAGTCCTCTTTGGCTACGCTGCGGAGTAAGGGGTCAGCATGGCTCAGCCAAGCTCAGGCAAGCTGTCATTTAATTTGGTGGTGCTATTGTCTGAATGTTGATGTATCCCCCAAAATTTATCTATTGGAACTTAAAACCCCATGTGATAGGATTAAGAGGTGGGGCCTTTGGGAAGGCGGCCATGAGGGCTCCACCCTCATGAATGGGATTGTGCTTGTGCAAAAGAGGCTTGAGGAGCTCCCTCGCCCCTTCTGCCATGTGAGGCACAGCAAGAAGGCACCATCTGTGCAGCAGAGTGAGCCCTCACCAGACACTCAATCTGTTGGTGCCTTGTCTTGGACTTCCCAGCCTCCAGAACTGTAAGCAATGAGTTCACCTTGTTTATAAATTACCCAGTCTACGGTTTTTTGTTGTATGAACCCAAATGGACTAAGATGGTGTGTAAGGGGAGCAGTAGGCCAGGGTTAGGCACACAGCCTGAAGTGACATTGCTGAGGGCCCTGTTGGGGGAGTTAGCAAACTCCTTGACGTTTCCTTGTTGCTGAACTGTAAAATGGGGGTGACAGCAGCTATCTGATGGGGTGGTCAGAAACATGAAAGAAGATGTAGGAAAATGCTAAACATGGTGCCGGGCTCTTAGTTGGTGTTGCTAAATGTTAGCTTAAAAATACAGTAAAATGGGCTGAGTGCAGTGGCTCATGCCAGTAATCCCAGCACTTTGGGAGGCTGAGGTGGGAGGATCACTTGAGTCCATGAGTTTGAGACCAGCCTAGGCAACAAGGTGAGATTTCGCCTCTACCAAAAAAAAAAAAAAAAAAGTTAGCCAGCCATGGTAACACGTCTGTTGTCCCAGCTACTTGGGAGGCTGAAGCAGGAGGATCTCTGAGGCCCAGGAGGTCGAGGCCGTAGTGAATTGTGATCATGCCACAGCACTCCAGCTTGGGCAATGGAGTAAGACCCCATCTCTTAAAAAACAAATGAGTAAATAAGATAAAATGCAGGATTTTGAGCAGGAAATGACTGACCCCAGCTGAATTTTCAGAAATCTGTCTTGAATATGTGGAACGGATGAGCCCAGGAGGGACTTAATGCCAATCTGTGCTGGAGAAAAAGACAGGGCTCCTACAGGAAATGTTGCAGGCCTCTGATCTGCTGGCCTGGACAGCCGTGAATTTGAGAAATGGGAGCCCTAGAGAGGAGTCCAAGATGACTCTGAGGTTTTGAGTCTAGAAGAGCAAGGGAAAGGCTGTGCCGATGACAGAAATAGGGAAGTCAGGGCTGAAGCTAGTTATCCAGGGTTTGTTCTGTGCCCCAGGCTGAGGCTGGCTGTACACAGGCAGATGCCAGGAGGCTGCCCCTGGGAAGGGCTTACCAACAAGGAGAGGCATACTTATGAGACTCTATCAGACTGGGGGAAGATTTTCTGGAGGGGAGAGACTTGAGCACACTTTGGAAGGTGGTGTTGAAGTTAGCTGGGCCATGGGAGCTGGCCGGGCATCCTGGGCCTCCTGTTTGCCACTCCACCTCTCTGTCTTCTTCCTCCAGCTCTGCGCCAGGGCAGGCGACCATAGACACTGTACTTAGGTCCCATGCCTTCCCTGAGCCTATGGGCAGCACTGGCTGTCAGGTTGGAGGGAGGGAGAGGATGTGTGTGAGGTTTCCTAGCTCTGGGATGCTGCACTTACCCTTTTGCTTCTCCTTTTCATTACAAGCCCTGCCCACACCCTTGTAAATACTTCCTTTCTCAGCTCACCTCAGCTTCCCAGCTGGCATCCCAGGCACAGGCAGTTGCATGTGCAAAGGCCCGGAGCCAGGACTTGATAAATATGGCTCAAGATGCTGCAACCCAGATAGATATGAAAGTCTCTGGTTCCCTCCTATACTGTCGTTTTTATTCTGTTTACTTCTCAATAGACTATTGTACACTATACCTAAAAAAAAAAAAAAGGGCTCTTAAAGCATTTTATTTACATCTCCTTTTCCTACTGCCTTGGCTCCTTCACTTTAATCCTTTGATGTGAAGCTATGTTATAGGTAAGGGAATAACTACTTATTAGTGGTCACTTTGCTCTTTGGGACGCTGGTTGCTTGAGGCAGCTTTGGAGACAGAAGGATGTGGCAGACCAGTGATTCTGAGCTCTTGGTCTCAATATAGCTGCCAGATTATAGCCTCTCTCTTGGGTCTGCATTTCATATTTGGGACCTGCCTCGGCCTCTGTTTCTTATTCCAGATTACACCCTATTCCTTGTGGGTCTCCGCCTTCTGGCAGCCGTCCATAGTTTCTTATTCCGCTATTGAAGATTGTTTTCAGGTTTGAGGTGGTGTGGTTAGTGATGTACAAATGTTCTTTTCCATTTCGTTTTTGTTTTTATCACTTCTTTTTTTCCAGTGACTTCTGCTGATGGGACCAATGAATTTTAGTCTGGAATTTTTTTTCTGCTGCTGTATGGAAATCTGTTCTTTTCCTTATTTACCGAGAAGGAATCTGAGGCTATTGGGATGATTTTTCATCTCAAGACCGTGGGAAATAATCAGCTTTGAAGCATTTCCTGTGGCCATTTGCTGAAGTCTGGGATTCTGTCAGCTGTGCCCCAACCGGATTTTCAGTGTTAATGTTTCCATGTTAGGTGGGAGGCTAACCAGATACGCCACGTGCCGGTTGGTCTAGGAGCCAGCGTCCGAGGGCTCTCATTCTTCCCCGGAAGTCCCTCCGCCGCGGGACTGCTGACATTGTAGGCCAGATGCTTCCTTGTGGGGCTCCCCTTTGGGTTACAGATGTCTAGCAGCATCTCTGGGATCTGCCAGTAGCACCCCAAGTTATCACACCATAAATGCCTCTGCACATTGCCATGTGCCCCTTGGGCTTAGAACTACTACTGTAGAAGAGGTCAGGAGCAAATTCGACCCATGTTCCAAAAAGCTCCAGCTCAGTATTTTCAATGTGTGGTTCGCTTACGTTCTATTTCCTGCTGAGTCCCCTGGCAATTGAGCTATGTGCACATTCTTATTTTGTTGGTTCTCAGACTTGAATGCTTTGGCCTTCCGCTTCCCAGTGCTTATTGTGCTTGTCGCCGAGCCCGGAATGCCCTCTCCCACTCCCGGAGACTCGTCATTATTTTCTGATCATCCAGAATGGTTTCCCAATCGCCTTTCTATTTCTTGCCTTAAAAGGATAATGAAGCTGAGGCCCGAGATAACCCCTCCAATGCAGGCTCTGAAGGCAGCGATTTGGTGGCAGAACAGCGTGTTTTCAGGGAACAGGAGACATGTGTGGACTCTGACTTTCCCTGGTGCCCAGCACCTAATTGTATTCCTTAAATAGTGGTTCCCTCTCCCCTCCTTTTCTCCCTCCCTCCTTTCTCTTCTACTTTACACTGTGAAATCTATGAGTTGCAGTTTAAGCCTTACACTATTCTGGAGAGGAGAGAAACTTGGTAAGAAAATAAAATGTTGGAAAAATTTAAAGAAAACACCCCCGGAACGACATCCCCCACCCCACCAAGGGAGGGGGGTCCTAGATTGAACTGTAATTCCTTGGTTGATGTGATCCTTTGTGGTGTTCGTGAGGATTTTAGGACATCATGAGATTAATAATAGAAACCTTTTTTTCACTGTCTTCTACTTGGCCGGAGCCTGTTTATTTTGTATGACTAATTCACATCCATAAGAAAACGATTACTCAGCTGGCATTCCCACCTGTGTTTATCTTTCAGCAGCCAGGATTTGTTAAACCCTGGGCAATTTTAATTGCTGTGAAGTGTCTTCCCTGCAGGTGCGTTTCCCTTGCTTCTTTCTCTCTTTGACATTTCCAAATGAAAATAGTCTTTCTGTGTAGAAGAGCGTGTTCCTTGGATCTGGTATGTCTGTCTGCCTCCTGCCCTGAACACACATTTAACTGACCCATCACTGCGTGCTGCTGAGTCAGAAGGCAGAGCAGCGCTCCGTTGAACACCATCAACAGTTTTTGTCCGGAGGGCGGCTCATAGTTGTCGACAGCCTTTTGTGTGCCTGGCACCCGATGGACCTGTTCTCCTTTCGTCATTACAGTTTTACGAAGTTGGCACTGATAACTCCATCTTACTGGGTGAAGATGTAGAGAATCGTGTTCAAAAAGCATGGCTGAGTTCACAATGTTAACAGTGGAGCTGAATTTGGACCAGGTGCATTTGATCTACAGCCTTGGTGCTCTCCGGGGAGCAAAGATTATTCAGAGAGGCCATCCGTCCCTGGTGTTTAGGCATGTAGGTTTTGGAACCAATTTAAACTGGGTTTGAATCTTGGCTCCATGATAAACTCTGAGATTTGGGTAAGTTGCTTAACCTGTCTTGGGGAAATGAAGTTTCCTCACCTGTGAAATGGAGATGTCTTAGTCTGTTCAGGCTGCTATAAGAAAAATACCGTAGACTGGGTGGCTTATAAACAACAGAAATTTATTGCTCACAGTTCTGGAGGCTGCGTCGTCCAAGATCAAGGTGCCACTCGATTTGGTGTCTGGCAAGGGCCTGCTGTCTGGTTCATAAACGGAGTTCTCTTGCAGGGCCCTCACTTGGTGGAAGGGGCAAACAAGCTCCCTCAGGCACTAATTGCATTGATGAGGGCTGTGCCTCCCAGATGCCCTACCTCCTAATACCACAGTGGGGATTAGGTTCCAACATGTACATTCTGGGAGAACATTCAGATCATAGCAGGAGGTGACCCTTACCTCATAGGGTTACTGAGCCATTCACATAGAGCATTTAGCAGTGCCTTGCCAGGCTCAGAGTGAAATAGGATAGCTGCTCTCAGCTCATGACAGCGTTTATGTAAATGAACTGACTTCCTAGGTCAGAGAGCCAGGCCGAGGGGCTGGATGACAGGAGGGTAGTAGAAGTGGTGGGAAGTGGATTGGGAGGAAGCCTGAAGAAACTAGGAGAGGGCCTAGGGGTGCACCTGCTCCCCTTCTAGTAGGAGTCCTTCCTGCAAGTGGACGGAGGGCAGCATATTGTGTATTTTTTTCTTTTTCTTTCTTTCTTTTCTTTTCTTTTCTTTTTTCTTTTTTTGGAGATGGCGTCTCCCTCTGTCACCCAGGCTGGAGTACAGTGGCTCAATCTTGGTTCACTACAACTTCTTTCTCCTGGGTTCAAGCGATTCTCACGCCTCAGTTCCCCGAGTAGCTGAGACTACAGTTGTGCGCCACCCCATTCAGCTAATTTTTTGTATTTTTAGTGAAACGGGATCTCCCCGTGTTGCCTAGGCTGGTCTCGAACTCCTGAACACAGGCAATCCACCCACCTTGGCCTCCTAAAGTGCTAGGATTACAGGCGTGAGCCACTCCCAGCCTATACTGTATATTTTAAGTTTGAGAAGATGAGATTTGAGGAGAAGTGTATGGCTGATGGGTGGGTACAAAATAGAAAGCCTAGCCCAGGAAAACAATGATGGGAGTGAAGCCGAAGATGCTCAGGAAAAGGGAGTGTGGGCGGCAGGAGGGGGATGGATGAGGAGCATTTTCTGGGTACAGTCAGGTGAGAATAGATGGGTTGAATTCGGAGGGTCCAAGAGAATCGGGAAAGAGGCCTGATGCAACAAACACGGGCCTGGAGAGCGCTGCCTCAGAGCGGGCCACCCGCCACCCCTGAAAGGCGGCTGCATGTTCGTCAGGGGCACCATCCACAGGATCCACACATTTGTTGCCAGAGATTAAGAGAGAAGTTTAAATACTTGAATTTTGGCTGAGATGGCTTTTCCTTGTTTTCTTTAACCAAGGTCTTAGACTCCTGAAATGTTGGGGAAAAGGTTGACAGGGAAAACGTCTACCTTCGTCCTGCTGCTTTTCATCTCTATATTTTTCTCTTTCGTGGTGGAGGTGGGCAGTAAATAAAAGGCATTTCATTTCAGGGGTAACCTGGGCAGGTTTTGGAAAATGTAGTCAGATTGCAGAATCATCCTATGTTTTCATAAAGTAAGCCCTGTAATATCCAGTCCTTTATTTATTTTTTTATTTAGAGAGAGGGTTTCACTCTGTCACCCAGGCTGGAGTGAAGGGGCATGATCACAGCTCACTGCAGCCTCGACCTCCTGGACTCACGCCATCTTCCCAGCTCAGCCTCCCAAGTAGCTGGGACTACAGGTGTGCACCATCATGCCTGGCTAATTTTTGTATTTTTTGTAGAGACAGAGTCTTGCTGTGTTGCCCAGGCTGGCCTCAAACTCCTGGACCAAGTGATCCTCCCCCTTTGGCCTCCCCAAATATTGGAATTACAAGCATGAGCCACTGTGCCTGGCCTGTAATAGTCATTTCTAAGTAATTCGAATCATAACAAAGGGCGCCTTGATTAAACAAATATTTTATTAAGTCATCTCCATGAGTCAGACAGGTTGCTGGTTGATTCTGCAGTAATTGGTAAAATTCATCAGTAATTCTCTTCAAGAGTCATTCCGGCTCTGTTCATTCATTTTATTTTGGGAGGGGGTCCTCATGAAATTAGTCACTGTATAGGCCTCAACCTAGGCATTCTTTCATTGTTGCTGTGGAAACCAGCAATAAAAATCGTGGGTTGAAGAAGAAAAATAACTGGTGCCGAACATCTGTAAAATACACAAGAATTAAATTGCTTTTCGTAATCCAGAATTTTAAAAAATCATGATACTTGGAACAAAGCTGAGACTCATAAGGTTCTGAACTAATTATGTAACTGAATCATTAATAGTTTTCCTTGGAAACACTATGGAAAACAAATTACACCGCCTTTAAAGGAGTGTTTCCACCGGTAGCAGCATTCACAGAGCTGCTGCCGTCAGCGCTGCAGTGTGAGCTCGGTCAGGTGCATGCCTGGACACACGCCACCAGCTGGTCACTGTTTCAATAGGGTTGGGAACTAGATGGCCTCGCAGAGAGACATTGTCAGGAGAAACGACGTCGCAGGCTGAGCAGGATGCTGCCTGTGGTTCTTCTCGTGGCTGGCTAACGGGTCGTGAGGGGAGAGGCAGCCAGGGATACTAGCACTGGCCACCATCCCCCGGGGGCAGTTAATGAGACCCCGCCTCCTACCCTGTGCCCTGTGAGAGTGGCCATTGGAAGTGGTTGTCACTTGTGGGTGTTTTGTAAAGTGCATTTCTGATGTTCTTTGGTGCCCTGTGTCACACCCTGAGTCCGTGGGGACAGGCGGAGTCAGGGTTGGGGCTGGAAGAGAGCCGAGAGGATGTCTAATCCAGACCTGTTATGTTATTGACGGAAGAAGCAGAGCCTCTGAGAGGGTGAGGGATGGGCCGGGCCTCTCCTTGCTAAGGAATCACAGCGCCGGTCCCTGCTGGCCAGTCTCGGGCCGTCTTCCACATCTCTGTGTGGATTTTCCCCTGATGTCTTTAGCTGCATCTTGCTGGTTTGAACAATTTTCCTTTCATAAAATATTGCAGTTAGGGAAGTCACTCTGCCCTACAGGGTTGGGTCTGACCAATTAAAATGTACTTCATTCATTTTTATATGAAACTCATTTTTATATGAAAAAAGTCATTTTGTGCTTCTGTGAATTCTTTCAAGTAATTCATTTATGTTTATTTTAAAAGTAAGTAAATTGTTCCTTTGTCAACCCTAAAGCCACAAAGCTTATGGGCTTTTTATGTGTTGACTCTGGCTGACCTGTTTTATCTGGGTGTGAGATACAGACACATAGCGTATGGATGGGTATTTGGTGGAATGCTGTGTCAGGTCATTCTGCTGAAAAGTGATGTCAGGACATCAGTAATGTGGCTAAGTTTCAGTAGTTTGGTAAAAGCTGTTGTGGAGTTGTAAAAATTAGCCTAGTATAAAGCCTATAAACCCATCTTAGGAATATTCTATTTCCAGCCAAATCATAGGCGCTCCTACTCTATGATAGTCCGCGGTGACGTGCTGTGTGGGGTAAAGTGTGATGATGTCATGACGCTGGTTCAAGTGATGGAGACATGCTTTGCTTTTCTGCTGTTTTGCAGGACAGACCCGCGAAGACAAACATGCGGAGTGCAGCCAAGCCCTGGAGCCCAGCCATCAGAGCAGGAGGCCACGGCCCAGACCGGGCACGGCCTCTGCCTGCAGCCCCTTCCGGCATGAAGAGTTCTAAGTCTTCAACTTCCTTGGCTTTTGAGTCCCGACTCAGCAGGGTATGGACCAAAATGCACGGGGCCGGGCAGGGCGCCTGGATACCCTGGGTTGGGAGGATTGAAGAGGGCAGTAGGCAGACCAGTGGCCTCTGGGGGCAGGGAAGGAGGTTCCCAAGGAGGGGTCGCAGGAGGACCAGCATGCCTGGACATGAAGGAGTGGAGCTAGCGCGTGGGAGTGGGGGCCCCCCAGGGTCCAGAAAGGAGGTCTGCAAAATGTTTAACACAGTAATTAAGGTCCTCTGCCCTGGGTTGCATGGACATCCCGGCAGTTTTGCCCCCAGCACCACCCTGGATGGGGGTCGAAGTCATGCACGATCTTTGCAGCCCCCCACAATCCAGTTGTGGTTCTTCAAGCCCCTCTTGCTGGACCCCGCAGCAGCATGGACACTGTTGATTATGCCCTTCATCAGGGAGTACGTTCTCCTCTGGTTTTCTCCTCCCTCCATCCCTTTGGTCTTTAAGGTTGGGTGGGCCCATGACACATTCCTGCACTCATCTCTTTTCTAGCTGCATTCATTTCTTTACATGAGAGGCTCTCACTGTGCAACGCCTAGCGCCTCCTTAGCTGCCCTGAGATGAATTCATAGACAGGAGCACCTACCTCGTGCAATGCTTTAGAAAAATCATTACGATCTTCTAATTCGAAAGGGAGGTATTAAATAGCATGCATTTCCATCTGCAATGCCTGAGCACAGCTGTGCTGAAGGCCTTGCGATGATCCTTAAAGCACCATGGGCATCACAGCTACAATGCAGATGGATTTGAGCTGCAGACTGATTTGAGTCGTGTTGATGACTCAACTACGGTGAAGGCTGCTGCAGGAGTGACGGGATTGTTTTGAAATAGCAGACACTCTTGGTGAAGTTCTGAACCAAACATCGTGCCAGCTCCCTTTGTTTTATGTATTCTTGGAAAGTTCAGGGTACCTTAGAGCTAGGCAAGGGGCACATTGTTTTTATGAGTCAAATGGAGGGAGGCTCTAGGCTCAGATAATAATAAAAGGTGTTCCACCTGCGTCAGTGCCTGTGGATTCAGTGAAACGTGTGTGGGTCGTGGAGCTGTTCTTTGTGTAAGATTGTCATGAGCATTTTAGGACTAACACATCCAGTCATGGTGACAATAAAAAATGTGCCCTCAGATTTTCAACACATCCCCTGAGGGACAGCACTGTCCCCATCGAGAACCATTGTTCCAGGTGACAGGGTCCATTCTCATGGCTTTTAACACTCTACATGGATAACGTCCAAATTTGCATCTCCAGCTGGGACCCCTCTAACTGCCTTTGTGACATCATCCTTGGATGTCCAAACACTCCCTCCAATGTAACATGTCCAAAACTGAATCTCAGTGCTTTCCTCTCCATCTCTCTCACCACCCGCTAACCTGCTCCCCCTCAATCTTACTGTTTGTGTAAACAGCAACTCCGTCTTTTCAGTTGCCCAGGCCACAGCCAGTGGCATCACCCTTAAACCCTCCTCTTCTCATGTCTCACAGTCCATCAGTGAAAGGCCATCACTTCTATCTTAAAAATATGTGTCAACTCCAGCCAATTCCCACCGCCTCCCTTGTGACTAGTTGGGTCATGCCCCCACCCTTCTGTGCCCTGGTCCCGGTCCTTGGAACACCTGAGTCATGTCACTTCTCTGCTTCAACCCTCTAGTGACTCTCCCCATTCACTCAGAGTGAAAAGCAAAGTCCTTGAAATGGCCAGCGTCCCCTCCCTCTCAGATGTGGTCTCGTTCCTCTGTGCCCTGGCTCCTGGAGCTCCAGCCACACAGTCTGCTGGTGTCTGGTGACAGCTGTCCCTCGAATTGCCAGGTGCACTCCTGCGCTAGTGTGTTTGTGTTTGCTTCTCCCTCTGCCTGGAAAGCACCTGGTGCCTCTGTAGGAAGTGCCCTTGACCTCCATCCTCCTCCTCCTGCTGCCTTGTTTTCCTTCTCAGCTCTTGGTGCCATTGCACCCATCTGCTTGTTTAGGGTCTGTCTTCTCATGGCTGGAAAGTAAGCCCCCTTGGGGAAGGGACTGTATGCTTTCTTTGTTGTCCTCATTTCTGTCCCCAGTGCTTAGAAGAGCATCTGCTACCTGGTAGGCACTCAGTATTTATTGAATGATGAACACACCTGTTTTCTGGCGGTCTGATGGAACAGGAGGAGCTTGGGGGTGTGGGGCTGGCCTGAGCTGGAATCCTGGCTCTGCCACTTCCCCACTGTGAAGCTGCAGGCAAGCTGTGTAGTTGCCCTGAGCTTGTGCTTCCTTGTCTTTCAGATGAAGGTAACACCTTCGTTGCCACAAGGAGTAAATGTGGGTAAAGCATCCTATGTGTAATTTTGTTTATTATTCTATTATCCTGGATGCAACCATCATTTCCATTAGTTTTGTTTTTATTATCTTCAACCCAACAGCACATTTTAAACTTAGATTTTTATGTTTATTACTATTTTTTCTATATCCAATAAGCAATATATAAACTTAGATTTTTAAATGAATACATACATTCCACAATAACAGACCATTACAGCTGCTGGAATATGGAATTTTTTTTTTTTGAGACAGAGTCTCACTCTGTCGCCCAGGCTGGAGTGCAGTGGCACGATCTTGGCTCATTGCAAGTTCTGCCTCCCGGGTTCACGCCATTCTCCTGCCTCAGCCTCCCCAGTAGCTGGGACTACAGGCACCCACCACCACGCCCAGCTAATTTTTTGTATTTTCGGTAGAGATGGGGTTTCACCGTGTTAGCTAGGATGGTCTCGATTTCCTGACCTCATGATCCGCCCGCCTTGGCCTTCCAAAGTGCTGGGATTACAGGCGTGAGCCACCACGCCTGGCCGGAAATATTTTTAAAAGCAGTGCTTAAAATAAGGCCTCGGCTGGGCAGGGTTGCTCATGCCACTTTGGGAGGCTGAGGTGGGCGGATCACCTGAGGTCAGGAGTTCAAGACCAGCCTGACCAACATGGTGAAATCCTATCTCTACTAAAAAAACAAACAAAAAAATTAGCCTTAGCCGGGCATGGTGGCATATACCTGTAGTCCTAGCTACTTGGGAATCTGAGACAGGAGGATCGCTTGAATCCAGGAGGCAGAGGTTGCAGTGAGCCAAGATCACATCACTGCACTCCAGCCTGGGTGACAGAGTGAGACTCTATCTCAAAAAAAAAAAAAAAAATAAAAAAAAAAATATATATATATATATATATATATATATAAAAAAATGTATATGTAAAGGCTGGAAGCGTAGGAATGTGTTTTTTTTTTTTTTTAATTTAAAAATACTTTATTGCTAAAAAATGCTAAGGATCATTTGAGCTTTCAGTGAGTTGTAATCTTTTCCCTAGTAGAGGGTCTTGCCTTGATGTTGAAGGCCACTGATTGATCAGCGTGGTGGTTGTTGAAGGTTGGGGTGGCTGTGGAAATTTCTTAAAATATGACAACAGTGAAGTTGGCTGCATCAACTGACTCTTCCTTTCACAAAAGATTTCTCTGTATCATGTGATGCTGTTGGATAATATTTCACCCACAGTAGAGCTTGTTTCAAAATTGGAGTCAACAGGTCTGTAATCCCAGCACTTTAAGAGGCCAAGGCAGGTGGAACACCTGAGGCCGGGAGTTTAAGACCAGCCTGGCCAACATGATGAAACCCCATCTCCACCAAAAATACAAAAATCAGCCAGGCACGGTAGCATGTGCCTGCAATCCCAGCCACTCGGGAGGCTGAGGCAGGAGAACTGCCTGAACCCATGAGGCAGAGGTTGCAGTGGGCCGAGACTGCACCACTGCATTCCAGTCTGGGTGACAGAGCGAGACTGTCTCAAAAAAAAAAAAAAAGGAGTCAATCCTCTCGAACTTTACTTCTAATTTAATAAATTTATGTGGTATTTTAAAATCCTTTGTTATTTTAACAATGGTCAACATCTTCACCAGGAGTAGACTCCATCTCTAGAAACCACCTTTCTTTGCTCGTCCACAAGAAGCAGTTCCTCATCCGTTCAAGTTTTATGAGATTGCAGCAATTCAGTCAAGCGTAGGAGTGTTTCTAAAGGATAATGAATGAGATTCTGGCCACTTCTCCCATCAATAGGTTCATGTTTTGGAAACTTGTTCCACAGGGAAAATGTCAGGGAAAAGCAAATACAGTCATTCCTTGGTATCCTTGGGGGATTGTTTCCAGGACCCACTGTGGATACCAAAATCCATGGATGCTCAAGTCCCTGATATAAAGGGTATTTGCATATAACCTACACTCATCCTCCCGTATACTTTAAGTCATTTCTAGATTATTTATGATACCTCATGCAATGTAACTGCCACGTACACAGTTGTTACACTGTATCGTTTTAAATTGTTTTATTGTTGTATTATTAATTTTTAAAATTAATGTTTTGAAAAACTTTTTCTGCACTTGGTACCATGTGCATATTAGGCGCCTTCTGCTCTCCTTCCCGATTCCTGTCCTCTCCAGGCCTGACTCTGTGCAGGACAATGATAGGGCTTGAGGGAAGGAGCAGCAGAAAGAAATGTAGCCCGCCTGGCCTTTCCAGCCCGGGTTCTGTTCATCTGATTTGACCTTCATCTTTCCACCTATGGTATGGGAAGAAGAAAAAGACTAAACAGGAAGTCAGAGAACAGAAGTGAAAAAGAGGAAATTGTGGTGGACAAAAAAGCAAGTAATTTTCCCTCCCAATATTTTACTATGACAATTTGTAAGCACACGGTTCTACAGTAGTACAGGGGATCCTACAGCAGACACCATAGACCACCACCTAGGTCCTATGGTTAGCATCTCACTATATTTGCTTTATAGTAAATGGATAGAGAGGGTTTCACTGGTCAAAACAGGAACCCTGAGACAAATCCACCCAAAGTAGAACTAAATACCTGACTTTCTTTTTTTAAATTTGAATTTGAATTTTTTTTTAATTTTACTTTAAGTTCTGGGATACATGTGCAGAACATGCAGGTTTGTTACATAGATATATATGTGCCATGGTGGTTTGCAGAATCTATCAACCCGTCATCTAGGTTTTAAGCCCCACATGCATTAGGTATTTGTCTTAATGTTCTCCCTCTCCTTGTCCCACCACCCACCAACAGACCTGGGTGTGTGATGTTCCTCTCCCGGTGTGCATGTGTTCTCATTGTTCAACTCCCACTTATGAGTGAGAACATGCGGTGTTTGGTTTTCTGTTCCTGTGTTAGTTTGCTGAGAATGATGGCTTCCAGCTTCATCCATGTCCCTGCAAAGGACGTGAGCTCATTCTTTTTTTGTGGCTGCATAGTATTCCATGGTGTATATGTGCCACATTTTCTTTATGCAGTCTATCATTGATGGACAATTAGGTTGGTTCCAAGTTTTTGCTATTGAAAATAGTGCTGCAATAAACATATGTGTGCATGTGTCTTTATAGTGGAATGATTTATATTCCTTTGGGTATATACCCAGTAATGAGATTGCTGGGTCAAATGGTATTTCTGGTTCTAGATCCTTGAGGAATCATCACACTGTCTTCCACGATGGTTGAACTAATTTACACTCCCACCAACAGTGTAAAAGCATTCCTATTTCTCTACAGCCTCCCCAGCATCTGTTGTTTCCTGACTTTTTAATAATCACCATTCTAACTGGTGTGAGATGGTATCCCATTATGGTTTTGATTTGCATTTCTCTAATGACCAATGACGATGAGCTTTTTTTCATATGTTTGTTGGCTGCATAAATGTCTTCTTTTGAGAAGTGTCTAAATACCTGACTTTCAATATTGGCCTGAACTGAAGGAGCAGTGAAAGAAGGCAGGGCAGGGGCTGGGGGCATGGGAGCCCAGGGAGGGTGCAGACCCTCCTGTAAATCCTCTTCATGGTATCTGAGCGCAGCCCAGAAAAAAGAGTACCTGCAGTGCTCCAGTTGCCACAGGCAGCCATTTGCGAGACCCAGGTCTATTAGTCGGGGCTGTTTGGTTGCAAATGATGAAATGTTGGCTTGAGCTTGCTTCAGCAGAAAAGGAATGTGCTGAGCAGATCCTAAGGCTCCCATGTCACTGTGAGGAGGAAAAAGGTGCATTTTAACAAACCCTTCCCATGACTCTGATGTCTGCTCAAGTTTGAGAAGTAGTGTCCAACCATAACATGTTATCCACCACTAACAACCAGATTATGTTATGTCTGATGATTTTAGAGTGATGGATTCTTTTCTGCATCTTTGTGGAATTGAGAGGGATGTCTTAGTTACTGTAATCTGTGAGATATTTAAACTTTTTCCTTTTATACGCTTTCTTATACAGGTGGTTGGCAGCTTAAATGTCAGTGAAACTGATAGTGGAGATATTTACTAAACACCAAAGCAGCACCGAAGTGCACACCTTCATAGGATCTTCTGGAACAAGCCAGAAATCTCAAGTTGTGCTGTGGCCAGGACACAGAGCCAAAAATGCAGTGGTGAATAGAGAAAGAGCAAGAATTAGTATCTGAGACTGGTAGCTTTCCCTTTGATGTTGCATCCAAAAAGCAGTGACAAAATAAGAGTAGCTACTTTCAGCTGTTTGTTTCGAAGGACACGTGGGATCAGTTTTTTGTCTTTATGTCCTACCCCCAGGAAACCTTCTAAGCTACCAGTCTTTTTCAAATGGAATTCCTTGTGGAAGGTACAGGGGAAATGAAGTGCTCCCTTTGAAAGCTTTGCTGCTACTCAAACTCTATGCCCTACGGGAGGGAGGTGGCACAGCACTGGCCTGCAGCACATCATACTTATCCTGTTGCCTGGGAAGGACAGGGCCACATCTACCCACAGTGCAGTGTAAAATCCCACAGCCCAAGAGAAGACAGAGTCAGCTGGGTGTGGCTGGCTCACAAAATGGAACGCAATAGCTGAGTAAAATGTGTGTTATCCCTAGCTGTGCCTGGTGCATCACAGGCAGGCACACTATACATTTTTACTGAATTTTGTTCTTGGATGGATTTACCAGAAGAAGAGCCTGAGGTTCAGTGAGGTTAATGACTTGCTTGATCTTCTATTGTACTCTCTGGAATCCC
The DNA here is from genome assembly GCF_024542745.1 of Macaca thibetana thibetana. Taxonomy (NCBI): domain Eukaryota; kingdom Metazoa; phylum Chordata; class Mammalia; order Primates; family Cercopithecidae; genus Macaca; species Macaca thibetana. Next base: position 1,591,788 of record NC_065593.1, on the reverse strand, counting down.
CGTTGCATTGCATTCATCTTTTCCTAAAACACTCCCCTCCTTCCTCCTCCTCTTTGCCTTAATTTGAATTTAGTTTTTACAGGATAACAAGAGTAAAAACAATAATGATGATTTTCATTTGTTATTGTTATAGCTGGTATCTGTTGAATGCATACTGTGTCAGACACTGTTACCCTAAGCACACGACATGGCTAACTTGTTTAATCCTCAGAGCAACACTGCGAAGTGGGTACCATGGTTCTACTTACTTTTTAGGTGAAGAAACCAAAGCACAGAGAGGTGACGTGATTTGCCCAAGGTCATACAGCTAAGCACTGGCAGAGCCAGGATTCAGACCCAGGTGGTCTGCATTTTGAGCCCTTGGCCACTAAACTGTGCTGCCACATGACATGGCTTTTGTCCCAACCCCTGTGACGTGGGGTGGAGGCCTCCTGGCTCCTGTTGGTCTTCAGCCTGGCGGTGCTGTGGAGAACACCCGCCCCTCCAGAATGCCTCGCTGCCCTCCCTGCCTGAGAAAAACCGCATCATTGCCTCTTCTGTGAGGTCTTGGGACTCCTCCAGCCCCTCCTGGGTTTTCTCCACATTTGTTTCTCTGCAGCTTAGTGCTATCCTCAGTGTGTTCTGCACGGTTGTATGTGGTTAACTCTGCAGGTGTTAACTTTGTAGGTGGTTAACTCTGAGTGGCAGGGCCTCCTGATTCACTTTGACATTCATGCTATATACAAAGCGTACAGATCTACTTAGTGGACATGCGCTAAGATGTGCGTCCAGCCTCTAGTGGGTTTTTGGTAAAGCTGAGCTGAATTATAGTGTCCAGGATGGGAGGGACAGGAATGGAGAAGCCACAGGCCCAACAGAAGCAGCCCTGGCCCAGTGACAAGAAGGGAGGGAGGTTTTTGGAGCTGTTTCTCCTGCCGATCTTCCCCTCCCTCTCCCACATACATGTGGAGGGCTGCTGCAGTCTCCCTAGGAGCATGGCATCCCAGGAGGAGTGCCCCCCTGTCTCCCCAGGACCTCCGCATCCCCCGCTCACTTCCTCCTGGCACTGAAATTTGACTTTATCTCACTGCAGGATTCATTGAAAGGCTATTGGATGGCTGGAATGCCCTTCAGCCTTTACAGCTAACATACTAGGTGGCCTCATGTTCTAAGGGCTCTTTTGCTGTGGGTGAGCTGGCTGGAGGAGAAGGGGAGAGCAGAAGAGGGGCGAGGAAGGGAGCCCCACCCTCTGCTCAGGACCCATTGTTCACATTCTTTTCCGTGTCAAATGTTGCTTCAGCCAGGCCCTAGGCTATGAGTAGTGGCATTTCCATGTTTGTGGAATGAATATAAAGTCTGTTTTAGGATCAGTGGTCAAAAATCAGCGTGTTTGAAGTGGAGGTACGATCAGTTGGTTAGTACGATATTTGGCATTTACCACGGGCACTTAATGGTGCAGTTCTTCTGATGTAAGGAGGGTAAAAAAGCAGCCACTACGTGTACTAAACAGAAGGCGTGATGAGTACAGTCAGTGCAGGATCGTGAAAGCATCAGCACATTCCTTCTTCAACTAATCAGCCCAGACAGCGTGGGGTATTTTTGTATTCTCTGCTGTTTGTGCTCTGAGTACATGTGCACAATATGCAGTGACATTGATCAATAAATTCTTTAAGCCTAATAAGCATATGCAGTCTCATAGCAATGAGGACATAAACAGGGAGAAGGATCTTAGGTGATTAAAATTCTTCTGTTTTCTGGCCAGGCATGGTGGCTCATGCCTGTAATCTCACCACTTTGGGAGGCCAAGGCGGGTGGATCACCTGAGGTCAGGAGTTTGAGACCAGCCTTGCCAACATAGAGAAACTCCGCCTCTGCTAAAAGTACAAAAATTAGCTGGGTGTGGTGGTGCATGCCTGTAATCCCAGCTACTTAGGAGGCTGAGGCAGGAGAATTGCTCAAATCTGGGAGGCGGAGGTTGCAGTGAGCCAAAATCGCACCACTGCACTCCAGCTTGGGTGAAAGAGTGAGACTGTCTCAAAAAAAAAAAAAAAAAAAAAAAAAGAAAAAAAAATTATTCTTTTTCGGAGGTGAGGAAACTGAGCCCCTAGATGATAACTTTCCCAGGGCCCCGTGGCTCACAAGTTGCTCGATTCCTAACACAGCGTAATACTTCATGCCCTCCTTCCAAAGTTTTGTTTGTAAATCTGAAGATGCTGCTGTTGCTACCAGCCTGGAGAACCACCATGGGGGGCACTAGGAAAACAGCTGCAATGATGATGATGAAGATGATGATGAGAGCCACCAATATTTATGTTCTTAATCAAATGCTTTAAATTCTTTTTCTTTTTTTTTTTTTTTTTTTTTTTTTTTTTTGAGACGGAGTCTCGCTGTGTCTCCCAGGCTGGAGTGCAGTGGCGTGATCTCGGCTCACTGCAAGCTCCGCCTCCCGGGTTCACGCCATTCTCCCGCCTCAGCCTCCCAAGTAGCTGAGACTACAGGCGCCCGCCACCACGCCCGGCTAGTTTTTTGTATTTTTAGTAGAGATGGGGTTTCACCATGTTAGCCAGGATAGTCTCGATCTCCTGACCTCGTGATCCACCCGCCTCGGCCTCCCAAAGTGCTGGGATTACAGGCTTGAGCCACCGCGCCCGGCCTTTTTTTTTTTTTTGAGATGGAGTCTTGCTCTGCCGCCCAGGCTGGAGTGCAGTGGCGCGATCTCGGCTCACTGCAAGCTCTGCCTCCCGGGTTCATGCCATTCTCCTGCCTGAGCCTCCGGCGTAGCTGGGACTACAGGTGCCCGCCACCTCGCCCGGCAAATTTTTTTTTTTGTATTTTTAGTAGAGATGGGGGTCTCACCGTGTTAGCCAGGATGGTCTCGATCTCCTGACCTCGTGATCTGCCCGCCTTGGCCTCCCAAAGTGCTGGGATTACAGGCGTGAGCCACTGCACCTGGCCTTTTAAATTCTTAACTAAGGGCACAACTCTAGAGATATACCAATTGCTTTCTCTCTTTCTTTCTTTTTTTTGGAGACAGGCGCTTGCTCTGTTGCCCAGACTAGAGTGCAATGGTGCAATCACAGCTCACTGCAGCCTCGAACTCAAGCAGTCCTCCCACCTCAGCCTCCTGAGTAGCTAGGACTACTCAGGAGCAGCCCCACGCCCCACTAATTTTTAAAAAAGATTATTTGTAGAAATGGAGTCTCACTATGTTGCTCAGGCTGGTCTTGAACTCCTGGCCTCAAGTAATTCTCTTGCCTTGGCCTTGAAATGTTTTCTCCATTTTAGAATTGAAGAACTGCAGCATCGGTCCCCGGGTCATATAGGTGGGAAGAAGTAGCACCGCTCCCTTCACCACTCCCTGGGCTGCCTCCTTCCTGTGTGATTGCTGGGAGCCTCCTATATAGAGATCCCAGGTCCCAAGTCCTCTTTCGCATCTCCCACTCCCTCCCAACCCTTGAAAACAAAAACAAACCCTGCGATGCAGCACTTACTGCTAACTCCCCACCAGAGATCCTCCAGCCCTGAGCGTGGTGCTGCAGCTCCCTGTGCTTTCCCCCAGTCACTGTTACTGCTTCACCCCTGTTCTTATCATGACTGGCGCCACCTCTGTTGCCGTGCCAGGTCCTCTTGCAGTGCACCAAAGGCAAAACTCCCACTGCTTGCCCACTGCTGTCCTGTGTTTCCTCCAACTGTCGACTCACCCAGACCTCCTGTCCCAGGAACCAACCCCTTATGGAAGGGGGCAGGGCAAGCTCTACCTCTGCTGCTCTGGGGTGGTGGCTGGGGACGGAGGCTGTGGTGGGATCTCCGAGGGGATTTCGCTTCTGTTCCCAGTAGGAGTGCTCTCATTTGTTGGATTTCCCGGTTTATTCTGGGTTTCACAGAGCCCTTCCTCTCTTGGCCTTTGCTGTAGAGTTTGAAAATTCTGCACTTTGAGTCAGACTTGCAGATTTTAGTAATGTCAGATAATCAGACAGGGGAAAAGCAGAATCCAGCGTGTATGGCTTGCATTATTGCGTTAAGAATTCCCTTAACCACTGTGATTTCCCTTTTTCATTTGAGATGTCATCTAGGGAGTTTTCAAAGTCTCAAACCAGAATTGGTTTTCCTTTGGGGACCGGGGAGGCACCTGCGTGTGCTTCTTGGAAGAGTGAGTCATCGTTTTTCTCTATTGAGAAAAAGCTGCTGACATTATACACTATGGTCATTTAATATTAAACATGTATTATACAGGTGACCTGATGGATGGTTTGAGAGGCTGGAGAGCTTGAGTGGAGGAATGCTTTTTACTCTGAGATGGGAAGTGGAAGGACCTTTACAGAGTTCCTCTAAGAAGGGCAGTAATGTAACTTCTGGATCAACTCAAGTGTCATGTTTGGCCCATGATATGGTTTGGCTGTGTCCCCACCCAAATTTCATCTTGAATTGTAGCTCCCATAATTCCCACGTGTCGTGGGAGGGATCTGGTGGGAGGTAATTGAATCATGCTGTTCTCATGATAGTGAATAAGTCTCAGGAGGTCTGTTGGTTTTATAAAGGGGAGTTCCCCTGCACATGCTCTCTCTCGCCTACCAGGAGCAAAGTGAGATGCGACTTTGTTCCTCCTTTGCTTTCCACCATGATTGTGAGGCCTCCCTAGCCATGTGGAACTGTGAGTCAACTAAACCTCTTTCCTTTGTAAATTACCCAGTCTTGGGTATGTCTTCATTAGCAGCATGAGAACAGACTAATACAGTCTAGTTGCTAAATTAGGGAACTGTGCTGTTGTTCAGAAAATGTGATCATGGGCCGGGCGTGGTGGTCCACGTCTGTAATCCTAGCACTTTGGGAGGCTGAGGCAGGTGGATCACCTGAGATCAGGAGTTTGAGAGCAGCCTGGGCACCATGATGAAACCCCGTCTCTACTAAAAATTCAAAACTCAGCCAGGTGTGGAGGCACACACCTGCAGTCCCAGCTACTTGGGAGAATGAGAATCACTGGAACCCAGAAGGCAGAGATTGCAGTGAGCCAACATTGCACCACGGCACTCTAGCCTGTCTGACAGAGTAAGACTCTGTCTTTAAAAAAAAAAAAAAAAAAAAAAAAGATAAAACAAAATGTGATCATGCTGACATCTAGTAACTGGAGTTGCACACAAATTATCCTTTTAGTGTGAATTATTTGTTTTTAAAGTTAATTATTTGTTTTAAAATCTTGACCAAGATCATGTGGCTAATATTAAGACATCTACCATCAGGCTGGGAGTGGTGGCTCACACCTGTAATACCAGCATTTGGGAGGCTGAGGTGGAGGGTTGCTTGAGGTCAGGAGTTCCAGACCAGTCTGGGCAACATAGTGAGATCTTGTCTTTTTTTTTGAGATGGAGTCTTGCTCTGTCTCCCAGGCTAGAGTGCAGTGGCGCCATCTTGGCTCACCATAACCTCCACTTCCCAGGTTCAAGCGATTCTCCTGCCTCAGCCTCCCGAGTAGCTGGGATTATAGGCATGCGTCACCACACCTGGCTAATTTTTGTATTTTTAGTAGAGATGGGGTTTCTCCATGTTGACCAGGCTCGTCTCAAATTCACCCGGCTAATTTTTGTATTTTTAGTAGCGATGGGATTTCACCGTGTTGACCAGTCATGAACTCCTGACCTCAGGTGATCTGTCTGCCTTGGCCTCCCAAAGGGCTAGGATTATATGCGTGAGCCACCGCGCTCAGCCATGTGATCCCACCTTAACAAAAATACTTTAAAAAAATTAGCCAGGCATAGTGGTGTGTACCTGTAGTCCTAGCTACTTGCTTGGGAGGCTGAGGTGGGAAAACTCGGGAGTTCAAGGCTGCAGCGAGCCATGATTGAACTACTACACTCCTACCTGTGTAACAGAGCAAGAGCTTGTCTCTAAAAAATAAAAAGACTTCTACCATCATCCCTCTTGTTAAAAGGCAACGGATAGTTACTGTTTAATGAGTAGACTTTATTTGTGACGGTAAACATTTCTGGAGATGGATGGTGGTGATTGTTGTACAACATGGTGAATGTATTTAATGCCACTGACTTGTGCACTTAAAATGGTGAATTTTATATTATGCTTATTTTAGAACAGTAAAGTTTTAAAAATTACAAAAAAAAAAAAAAAAAAAAAAAAAAAAGAAAAAAAAAAAAAACAGAAGGCTAGTATTTGCAGGAGTGGAACTAGGACTTTGCCCAAATTGCAGACTTCCTTCACCCCAATTTTCTTTTTCTGTTTTAATGAAGCACAGCATATTTACAATAAAGTCCATAAAGTACACTAATCTTAATCTTAGCTATAAAGCTCATTGCATGTTTACATTTGTTTATACTTGTGTGACCACCACCCTGTCAAGATGTCGAACGTTCCAGCACCCCAGAAGGTTTCTTTTCAGTTGTAACTCCGCGAGAGGTAACCACTATTCTGACTTGTATTACCATCATTTGATTGTGCAGCTTTTAAACTTAATACAAGTGGAATCAGGCAGTATATACTCCTTTGTGTCTGCTTCTTTCACTTAGCATAATACCTGGGACAGCCACCCATTTATTAGTGTGTCAGTAATTCATTTTTTTCCTATTTGCTGTGTAGTTCCCATTGCATTTATCCTTTCTGTTGAAGGACATTTGGGGTGTCCTAGTTTTGGGCTGCTATAAAAAAGGTGCTATGAACATTCTTTTGAGGTACCTATGTACTCACTTCTCTTGGGTGTGGATCTAGGAATGGGATTGCTGAATCACAGAGGACTGTGTGCTGTGCTTACTTAGGGGTCTCCCTTCTTCGACTTGGTGCCTTTCAGCAAATGTTTGTCCTACCCCTTTCATGACAGGGAAGAAAGGGAAGCGAGCACAGAGGGCGTTGCTTTCTTCTATCTTCCAGCCTTGGTGTTAGTAGATACTGCCACTTTCCAAAGCAATTATTGCCAGTTTACACTTCCACCCACAGGGCACGCGCGTTCCAGTTGCTTCACAGCCTCACCAACACTTGGTGTTGGTGTTTTTTCACCATCAAGCTATGGTGGGCTGAGGGTAGTTATACCCTGAAATTTAAATGATGCAAAGATGGAAACTTTAAAAAATTGTGGAAATATTTAAACTTCTAACTCTCAGTAAATGACCCCAAAGCCAGTGGAGTAGGATGGAGCAGGGCTTTTCCCCTCAGCCTGTGTGATGGGCGGGGCTCGCCCACTGCATGTCCACATTGATTTAAGGGCTTTTCCATACTGTGTGCTCCGGATGTCAGATACATTAGACGGCTCTGGGCAGCTGCCTTCTCCAGTCTTTTTGCACCGTTCCTCTCCAGAGCCTTCTTTCATGAAGATTAAACAGTGGTTGAGAGAATTTAGTTGTGGTTTTTCTCATTAACCTCAAATGTAATCTGGGCCTGACGTGTGGATCACTTAGGAGTCTCCTTTCTTAGACTTCAGCACCTTTTAGCAAATGTTTGTCTCATGACGGGGAAGAAAGCAAAGCCAGAACAGGGGGCTCTGCTTTCTTCTGTCTTCCAGCCTCCAAGAAAGTTCCTTTCTCACCTTTGAACACATTTTCTGTGTGAGATAATCTACAGAACGCATGGTGGTGAGGCCACAGCAGATACTCAGATTGTTTCTCTCCCTCCACGTCCTCCGGCCTATGTCAAGAGCCCTTTTTTGTTGTCCTTGAATTTCTTGTGCATTGCCCTATCCTGCCTTTTGCTCATCTCCCAGTTCTTTTTTCATTGGTTCCCATTCTTTTTTTCCCCTACCAGGAAAGCGGATTTATTTTTTATTTAATATTTTTGTTTAGAGACAAGGTTTCACTTTGTCACCCAGGCTAGAGTGCAGTGGCACAATCATAGCTTACTGCAACCTTGAACTTCTGGGCTCAAGCAATCCTCTCACCTCAGCCTCCTGGGCGTCATCATGCCCAGCTAATTTTAAAAAAAATTAGTGAGACACAGTCTCACTGTGTTGCCCAGGCTGGTCTTGAGCTCCTGAGCTCCAGCAGTCCTCCCGCCTCAGCTTCCCAAAGTTCTGGGACTATAGTCGTGAGCCACGGTGCCCAGCCACATTTTTTAAGGCTCATTACTTGAAGTGTGACCTGATGGTATTCTTCACGCACAGTCTTATGCTGCCCTTTGAAACAGTCATGGGAGATCACACTCGGACCTGTAATGACAGAAACAGGTTTGTGTAGCTTTGCATTTTTTCATGTCACTCTATCATGCTACTCAAAGTGCTGTTATTGTATCTTGACTGCTGGGCACATAGCCCAGCTCCCATGCTCTGCTTGTTTATAGCGCTCCTTCCTGAAAACCACCTCTTCATCCTCTCTCTTTCCCTCCAACTCTCTCAGCTCAAGAGGGCCAGCAGTGAGGACACGCTCAACAAGCCAGGAAGTACCACTGCATCGGGGGTGGCTCGCCTAAAGAAGACCGCCACTGCCGGAGCCATCTCGGAGCTCGCCGAGAGCCGCCTGAGGAGCGGCACAGGTAGGAGGGACCGGGCAGGCGGGACCCGGCAGGCCTTCAGTCCTGGCCACATGGAAGCACTTCAGTGACCCATGACCCATCCAGTCCTTCCCTCGTCAGATATTTCTTGACCACTTACCCTGTGCCAGACCTGTTTTAGGCAGATGACGTCACTGCCCACAGGGAGTTTACATCTAGAGTGGGGAGACCGATGAGAAACAAAAGGTAACTGGGTGTGCTGTGGTTTCTTTGGTCCCTCCAGAGGTCCATTTGTCACCATGCATGTGTGAAATCCTTCTGACATGCAGGCAGGGCGGTGTATGTTGTGGGGCTGTCTGGATGCAGAATGCATTAGAGAAATAAATGAATCCTGCGGATCCCTTGCAGAGGTGGATGTCTAATATTTGTACTGAACCCTACGGAAAGCTGGCAAGAGCCTCGCCCAGCAGCTGTGGAAGGTTGCTCAGAGTGACCTGGACGGCAGTGGCAGCTGGAAGCTGTGAACCTTCTCAGTGTTACTCATTTTCTGAGAATCCGAAAAGGTTTTTCAATCATTCTATTTGAGTTCAGAGCATGTGAAACATGCAATATCGAAGAATTTGTTTAATTTTCTCTTTGCGCATATAGATAATAACTCTAAGCTTTCATAGTCTAACTCTTACAGTGCAGCCCTCAGTGTATTGCTAAATTGTCTAAGATGGGAAAAATAACTGAAATACATCATTATTAATTTTTAATGTGTTGAAGGGTAGTACACTTATAATTTTTGTGCTTTTTTCGTAAAAGTCACATTCGGTCTAGATCTCAAAAGGTATATTTTAATTTATTCGGTTTTCAAAAAGTGGAATCTGTGAAGCCTATATGTGGCTTTCTTTTATTGGATATAAGGGGAATCGCCTGGTTTTTCTATATAATGGCTTTACCATTGTAAACACTGATATTGTACTAAACGTACACACACACTTGGTTTTTAAAATACGGTAAACAAAAGTACCATTTATTTTTATCAAGCCAGCCTAACACTGATTCCAAAAGTTAATAAAGCCCCACTCAAAAAAAGACAGACTGGGAGGAGCCTAGGGGCAGGGTGGGAAGGAGGACCAGCCGAGCCCGGATGTGGGACACAGTGAGTGTGTGTGGTGTGTCCCCAGGCGCAGGAAGGTGGCGAAGGGAGGTGAATCCCAGTGGATGGAGCGAGGAGAAGGGTGGGAGGAAAAAAAGGTGGGAGGAGGACCAGGTGGGAGGGTGGCAGTTCACTCAGGACCCCGCGGGGGCAGCACGATGAGGTGGGTCACAGTGTTCCTGAACGGCAGCCCTAAGAACAGAAAGGTGGTTGCTGTGTATGGAACTTTATCGGATTTGCTTTCTGTGGTCAGCAGTAAACTCAGCATAGAAGCCACCAGTGTGTATAATGGGAAAGGTGGGCTGATTGATGATATTGCTTTGATCAGGGATGATGATGTTTTGTGTGTGGAGGAGAGCCGTTTATTGATCCTCAGACAGATTCTAAGCCACCTGAGGGACTGTCAGGATTCCACACAGACTGGCTAACATTAAATGTTGGAGGGCGGTACTTTACAACCACACAGAGCACTTTAGCGAATAAAGACCCTGACAGTATGCTGGCCCATGTGTTTAAGGACAAAGGTGTCTGGGAAATAAGCAAGATCATAGAGGAGCTTTCTTAACTGACCGAAGTCCTGAGTACTTTGAACCCATTTTGAACTACTTGCGTCACGGATAGCTTATTGTAAATGATGGCATTCATTTATTGGATGTGTTAGAAGAAGCAAGATTTTTTGGTATTTACTCATTGATTGAACACCTAGAAGTGGCAATAAAGAATTCTCAACCACTGGAGGATTATTTACCAATATCCCGAAAGGAATTTGTCTGATTTTTGCTAGTAACTCCAACCAAGTCAGAACTGCGATGCCAGGGTTTGAACTTCAGTGGTGCTGATCTTTCTCGTTTGGACCCTCGATACATTAACTTCAAAACGGCCAATTTAAGCTGCTGCAGTGTTGCACGTGCAAATCTTTGCTGTGTAAGTCTTGAACAAGCCGATCTCACTGGATCAGTGCTTGACTGTGCAAATCTCCAGGGAGTCAAGATACTCTGTTCTAATGCAGAAGGAGCATCCCTGAAACTGTGTAATTTTGAGGATCCTTCTGGTCTTAAAGCCAATTTAGAAGGTGCTAACCTCAAAAGTGTGGATATGGAAGGAAGTCACGTGACAGGAATTAACCTGAGAGTGGCTACCTTAAAAAATGCAACGTTGAAGAACTGTAACCTCAGAGGAGCAACTCTGGCAGGAACTGATTTAGAGAATTGTGATCTATCTGGCTGTGATCTTCAAGAAGCCAAGGAGAGGGTCCAACATGAAAGGAGCTAGATTTGAAGAGATGCTGACACCACTACACATGTCACAAAGTGTCAGATGAGAATTTTAGGGGCTGGAGGAAGATGTACAAGATGAAAATATTTTCCTTATCACTTCTCTTTCTCCATCCTCTCAGTTGTCTAGAAGAAATAACACTGTAAGGAAATTTTTAAAAAAACATTTAGAGGATTATGCTTGTTCTCAGTGGTGCATAGAGGAAAAAATAGATATTTTTTCCATATTCTGATTTTTTTTTTTTTTGAGACGGAGTCTCGCTCTGTCTCCCAGGCTGGGGTGCAGTGGCATGATCTCGGCTCACTGCAAGCTCCGCCTCCCGGGTTCACGCCATTCTCCTGCCTCAGCCTCCCTAGTAGCTGGGACTACAGGTGCCCGCCACCACGCTCGGCTAATTTTTTTGTATTTTTAGTAGAGACGGGGTTTCAGCGTGTTAGCCAGGATGGTCTCGATCTCCTGACCTTGTGATCCACCTGCCTTGGCCTCCCAAAGTGCTGGGATTATAGGCGTAAGCCACCGCGCCCGGCTTATATTCTGATTTTTTTTTTTTTTTTTTTTTTTTTTTGAGACGGAGTCTCGCTCTGTCGCCCAGGCTGGAGTGCAGTGGCGCGATCTCAGCTCACTGCAAGCTCCGCCTCCTGGGTTTACGCCATTCTCCTGCCTCAGCCTCCTGAGTAGCTGGGACTACAGGCGCCCGCCACCGCGCCCGGCTAATTTTTTGTATTTTTAGTAGAGACGGGGTTTCACCGTGGTCTTGATCTCCTGACCTTGTGATCCGCCCGCCTCGGCCTCCCAAAGTGCTGGGATTACAGGCGTGAGCCACCGCGCCTGGCCTATATTCTGATTTTTAACAGAAAAGCACTCATTTAATAGATGTAGGGAAACTAGATATCGCTGCCTTTTGAACACGGTAGAGGGGTTTATCTGGTTTTATGACCAGGAATAGTATATATTATATTTGCTTTTAAATAGGCGTGATGTAGAAATACCATCTTGGTTTGAGATGCATTTGAGGATTTTAATTTATGGAAAGCACAACATATGCGATTATATTTATTGAATACCTAGATGCAGTATGGATATTTAAATTATAAAAACTTTATGAAAACTTTGAAAAGGTTGTTCAGGCTTATAAATAGTTTTAGTGATGCCTCCCTCTTTAAATACCTGTCACACCGTATGAATATGGTGAGTTCAGACTTGCTAAGACTCTTTTCAGGTTCATTTGTATAATGTTTACTTTTTAGAACAAAACACTAGCTAAGTTAAAGTAATATCCACTTCTTCCTGATTGAGACAGAGTGGAAAGAAGGACATCACTGTACATCACTGTCATTCCAAAGGTACAGTGGAACTCTGGATGGAGAAGAACTTACCTATCACTACAACACTTATAAATGAGCATTTCTCAGAATTTTATTCTAGGCAAGTTCCACTCAACACCAGACCAAGCAATTCTGTCTATTCACACTATTAGCCTAGTTTTCTCATACAATCAGCACAAGCATAGGAAGATACTTCAAAACCAAAAAGCCAAGGTGCATCATTAATATTCATTTAATTCAAATACCAAATAGTTTACATAGGGCCAGCTTAGAAATAGGTATTAAATCCAGATCTACTGCAATCAAAGCTTACACAATATCAATGAATATGGTAGAGGTGCCTGTTAAAAGCCAATGTAGTATAATTGCAGCTAGAACCCTACAGTGAGGAATGAGGAATTTTAAACATACATTTGATTACAGCCACCAAAATATATATGTATATATAGAAAGTAAAAATAAAGGTATTTGGCTGGTCCAAGAGGTAATACCAATCAGTCAGCACCTATGATTCTTTTACTTACATTTTTTGATTTTTTGTTTTTGTTTTTGTTTTTTGAGACGGAGTATCACTCTGTCGCCAGGCTGGAGTGCAGTGGTGCGATCTTGGCTCACTGCAACCTCTGCCTGCCGGGTTCAAGCGATTCTCCTGCCTCAGCCTCCCAAGTAGCGGGGACTACAGGTGCATACCACCACGCCCAGCTAATTTTTGTATTTTTAGTAGAGACGGGGTTTCACCATGTTAGCCAGGATAGTCTTGATCTCCTGACCTTGTGATCCGCCCGCCTCGGCCTCCCAAAGTGCTGAGATTACAGGCATGAGCCATGGCGCCCAGCCTGTTTTTTTATTTCAACAAATTTTAGCCCAATTTTCTTGAGTCATTTTCTCTCTGCAACAGCAGAAGGGCCTGTACCTCCCTACCAATGACCTGGTGTCCTTACATCTACCCCAAGAGCAGGGATATTAGCTGTGTCCACAGGGTTCTGAATTCTACAGACTCATCAACATGAGGCAAGGAATCATTGAAAACCACTTTTGTCTCCTTTGGGAGAATGACACATCTTTAGTATTTATGTAGCCTATTCTTCTATATCTAAATATGCAAAGCTTTCCTTAACAGTAACGGGTACATATGCATAGTGGGAGGAGATCAGACCTTTACAAGTGAAGGAAAGCAATTTCAGAAATGAATTATTTTCTTTGCTTTATTATTTTTCCCAAGACAGAGAAGTATTGTATTGAGAAATTATCTATTTTCATAATCAACATATGCCTAAATTATATTTAAATCATTTCACTCTGTACTATATTTTCAGGAATTATAGAATGTGTTATTCATTCACTTAAAAGTACCTCTGTAGAAATAACCTAAAACTGCAGAGGGATCTGAAAGATCTAAACATGGTGTGCTTAGAAACTGCAGATTTTAGATCTAATGTATACTGCATTAATAAACGATATAAAGTGTTGAAAAGGAAAAAAAAGACAGACTGATCCCATGATCAAATATTAATATAAAAATTTGAGATCAGCCGGGCGTGGTGGCTCACACCAGTAATCCCAGTACTTTGGGAGGCCAAGGCAGGTGGATCACGAGGTCAGGAGATCAAGACTAGCCCAGCCAACATGGTGAAACCCCATTTCTACTAAAAATACAAAAATTACTTGGGCGCGGTGGTGGGTGCCTGTAATCCCAGCTACTCAGGAGGCTGAGGCAGGAGAATCACTTGAACCTGGGAGGCGGAGGTTGCAGTGAGCCGAGATCGTGCCACTGCCCTCCAGCCTGGGTGACAGAGCAAGACTCCGTCTCAAAAAAATAAAGAAATAAATAAAAATTTTAAAAAATTGAAATAAAAATATTAGCACGTAGGACTCAACAATACATTAAAAGAACAGTAGTATACATCACAACTAAGTGAATTTATGCCACCCAAGAATGGATGAATATTAAGAAATTTTAGAATACAATCCATCATACCATATTAACAGGCCAAAGAAGAAAAACTGTGCAGTTATCTCTGTAGATACAGAACATACATTTGACACAATTAACAATCTTTCTGATTTAACAACAAACTCTTGATAGACTGTACATGTGCAGTGACATCTTTAATGATGTATGTGTCACAAACAAAAGCCAGCGATTCCCATTAAAGTCAAAGATAATTCAAGGTTGCTTACTATCACCACTGTCATCTAAAATTTTCTGTAGATATTAACCAAGGCAGTAAGATAAGAGAGATATAGAAGCACATATATTGGAAATGAGGGAGCAAAATAATTGTAATCAGATAATAACATTGTATGCTTTGAATTTCCTGAAAATTGTGTCTTAGAATTTTCTTAAATTCTATTAGAGACAATAAGAGTTTGGTATGTGGCTAGTTGTAGACTATAATATATCAATAGCTTTTTTTTTTTGAGATGGAGTCTCGTTCTGTCGCCCAGGCTGGAGTGCTGTGGCACGATCTCGGCTCACTGCAAGCTCCGCCTCCCGGGTTCACGCCATTCTCCTGCCTCAGTCTCCCGAGCAGCTGGGACTACAGGTGCCCGCCACCACGTCCGGCTAATTTTTTGTATTTTTAGTAGAGGTGGGGTTTCACCATGTTAGCCAGGATGGTCTTGATCTCCTGACCTCGTGGTCCACCCACCTTGGCCTTCCAAAGTGTTGGGATTGCAGGCATGAGCCACCACGCCGGCCATCAATTGCTTTCTTATCAGTGACTAATTAGAAAGATAATAATGTAAGAAACAATTCTATTTATAAAGAATGAAAGGGCAAAATATTTAGAAATAAATAGTGTAAGCATCTATATAAAAATATCTTAAAACTCTTTTGAAGAAGTCTTATGTCCTTCAAAGAAGATATAAATAAGTGAAAACATATGTGTGATTCTTAGATAGGAAAAGTAAATAGAATTAAGATTAAACTTAATTAGTACAACATATAAAATGTAATAAGGATGTCTGAATTATTCTAAGAATTCATTTTCACCTTGATTATAATATCAGTGGGAATTTGGGAGTGGAAACATAATAAAATAACTGGAATTTATCTAAAACCCGTTGTTCTCAATGGGGAACGATTTTGCCCCTCCAGTTCCAACCCAGGGAACAATTGGCAATGTCTGGAGACTTTTTTTTTTTGGCTATTATGACTCAGAGCTGCTACTGCCATCTAGTGGGTAGAAGCCAGAGATACTAAACATCCTAGGATGCACAGGACCGTCCCTGCAGCAGAGAGTGTCCTGCCCAAAAATGCCAACAGTACTGCTGCTAAGAAATCCTGACCTAGCAGAATAGATATTCTAGAGTAACCAGGAGAATTCTGAAAATAGTAATCAGGGGATTAACCTTAGGCATTCTGGAACTGAAGAGGCGCTAGGCAGCTCAGTGGAACGGTGGACAAAGTGCAGAATACACTGGAAGATTTAGTAGAGGGGAAAGGCGGCATTTTGTATCACAGTGGATAATTCACTCAAAAATGTGACCGAGTAAGTATTTAAGAAAGAATACAGCTGGATCACTATCTCATTCCTCCCATCAAAATAAATTCTAAGAGGATTAAAGATTTAAATATTAAAAAATGAAACTGCAAAACTACAAAGAGAAAGCATCAGAGAATTAATTCGTAGTCTTGGCCTTGGAAGAGCCTTTCTAAGTAGGAACAAACACAGAAGCCATAAAGGAAAAGATGAAAAACGTACTTTCATAAGTATAAGAAACTTCTTTGCAAAAAGAGGAAATTATTTGCAATACATGTAACAAAAGGCTTATTTACAAAGAGTTTATACAAATCAATAAGAAAAGGAAAAATAGGCCAGATGTGGTGGCTCATGCCTATAATCGCAGCAATTTGGGAGGCCGAAGTGGGAGGATTGCTTGAACCCAGGAGTTCAAGACCAGCCTGGGCAACATAGTGAGACCTCATCTCTACAAAAATAAATAAATAAATACAAATTAGCTGGGTGCATGCCTGTAGTCCCAGCTACTTGGGAGGCTGAGGTGGGAGGATTGTTTGAGCCTGGGAGTTTGAGGCTGCCATGAGTTATGAACACACCACTGCACTCTAGTCTGGGTGACAGAGTGAGACACTCACTCAAAAAAAAAAAAAAAAAAAAAAAGGAAAAATAATATAATAGAAATATATATAGCTCCCATGAAAAAATACAGATGGCCAGTGGGAAGATATGAAGCCTTACTTATAGTTCAAGAAATGTAAAGTAAGGCTGGGTGTGGTGGCTCACGCCTGTAATCCTAGCACTTTGGGAGGCTGAGGCGGGCAGATCGCTTGAGCCCAGGAGTTTGAGACCAGTCTGGGCAACATGGTGAAACCCCATCTGTACAAAAAATGCAAAAATTAGCCAAGCATGGAAGCGTGTGCCTGTGGTCCCAGCTACTTGGGAGACAGAGGTGGGAGGATCACTTGAACCTGGGAAGTGAAGGCTGCAGTGAACTGAAATTGTGCCACTGCACTCCAGCCTGGGCAACAGTGAGACCCTGTCTCACAAAAAATAAATAAATAAATAAAGCAAGCAAAACAACAACTAGGTATATAATTTCCCCTAATACATTAGCAAAAATTAAAACAGTCTATCATTTCTGGTGTCATTAAGGGGATAAGGAGTCACATATGGTTGATGCACAAGGACAATTTGGTAATATCTATCTAAATATTAATATAACCTTTGACAAAGCATTTCTATTATTTAGCACTTAACGTTACTGATATTCTTGGAAAAGAATGCCAACATACGTGGTGGCGGGCGCCTGTAGTCCCAGCTACTCGAGAGGCTGAGGCAGGAGAATGGCGTAAACCCGGGAGGCAGAGCTTGCAGTGAGCCGAGATCGCGCCACTGCACTCCAGCCTGGGCGACAGAGCGAGACTCCGTCTCAAAAAAAAAAAAAAAAAAAAAAAAAAATGCCAACATGTATGAGCAAGTTCTGTTGCATGATTATTTATAATAGTATAATACGGGAAACAACCTAAGTATGTATTCATACAGGGCTGGTTGAACAATGTGATTTTGGTGCAGTAGAAGAGTATACAGGCATGAAAATGAATACAGTAGATTTGTGTGTACTAATAGGGAAAGATCTCCAAGATACATTACTAAGTGGGGAAAATAATATGGTGCATATGATATAACCTTAATTTGGTTTTGGTTTTAAAAGTATATATTAATTATTAAAATCAACTTTTTTCCTGGAAGGATATCAGAATGATTCTCTTTAAGGAGAGTTACCAGAATTGAAAGTGGCAGAGGAAAATTTTTTCATTTTAGATTTTCCTGTGCTGTTTGAACATTTTAAACATATGCATACATTGCTATAAAAAATTAAAAACAAGGTAAATACAATGTAAATTTAGACAATATAAATATAAACTGAACTTTTTTTTTGCCTTTACAAAATCCTTCCTCTTCTACTTGCCTTTTGTAGTGTTCTTTAACCATTTGTTGGTGGATTTTTTGTGTGTGTTTGTTTGCTTATAACATCTGCTCCTTTGCACAGGATTCTAGGAAAATACCTTGGTTTCATATTGGCTCCTAAAGTAGACAAGTTCCCATGCCCCAAGGGACATTGGCATCCCTTATTTGTCAAAGAAAGGAAATAATTACATATCTACTACACAGTGATGTTGGGGAAAAGGTCTGTGAATACTTTACAGACTGCAATGAAATGTAAGTGACAGTTATTATTCTCCTAGTTACACGAATTGTTTGTCGATTACTTCATTTAAGTGAAATTAAAGTATATGACTTAATAGGGTTGAATTTGAAAATTACATTTTGTTTCTGAAGCTTTTATTTTTTTGTTTATTTTATTTTATTATTTGAGACGGAGTTTCACTCTTGTTGCCCAGGCTGGAGTGCAATGGTGTGATCTCGGCTCACCATAACCTCTGCCTCCCGGGTTCAAGTGATTCTCCTGCCTCGGCCTCCTGAGTAGCTGGGATTACAGGCATGCGCCACCACGCGCGGCTAATTTTGTACTTTTAGTATTGATGGGGTTTCTCCATGTTGGTCAGGCTGGTCTCGAACTCCCGACCTCAGGTGATCCACCCGCCCTGGCCTCCCAAAGTGCTGGGATTACAAGTGTGAGCCACCGTGTCCAGCTGAGAGCTTTTATTTTTATATGTCAGTAGTCCTCAACATTTTTGTAGCACCTTTGGACAGCTGATACTTTTGTCTGTTGTCATAGTGTCCCCAAACTGCCTCATTTGGAATAGGTGAATTCCAGTCTATTGGGATGACCATTAGGAGCAGTGGTATGCAGCACCTCTCTGTTGTAGGTCTTACCACCTCTGCAGTTGTATGTTTTGGTAATCATTTCAATATTTGATTGCATTTTGTCTATTTTACATGCGAGAAAACCAGGAAAATGAAAGTGCTGGTTGGGGCTACAGCAACCAGTTGTACAGGTTGAACAGCCCAAATCCAAAAATTCAAAATCCCAAATGCTCCAAAATCTGAAATGTTTTGAGCACTGACATGATGCTCAAAGGAAATGCTCACTGGAGCATTTTGGATTTTGGATTTTCAGATTAGGGATGCTCAACTGGTAAGTAGAATGCAAATATTCTAAAATAAAAAATCAGAAATCCAGTACACTTATGGTCCTGAGCATTTTGGATAAGGGATACTCAACCTGTAGTAATAAGCGTGGGTTTTAAAATATCAATACTGCCGGGTGCGGTGGCTCATGCCTGTAATCCCAGCACTCTGGGAGGCCGAGGCAGGCGGATCACCTGAGGTAGTTTGAGACCAGCCTGACCAACATGGCGAAACCCCTTCTCTACTAAAAATACAAAAAAATTAGCCAAGTGTGGCGGCGGGCACCTGTAATCCCAGCTACTTGGGAGGCTGAGGCAGGAGAATGTCTTGAACCTGGGAGGTGGAGGCTGCAGTGAGCCGAGATCGTGCCACTGTACTCGAGCCTGGGCGACACAGTGAGACTCAGTCTCAAAAAAAATAAAAATACAGTTGATACAAAGATGGAAATTATTTAGCGTGTTAGAAACTAGATGCTCACTGGACTTAAAGCAATTTTCTATAGGCTCAGCTGTGAAGAAAAAGAATAAAATTAAAGGAAATTGAGGGAATTCTGGCAATATATAGTTGATTTCCTTTCAGAAAAATTTCCTCTCAGAGGAAATCAACCATATATTAGACTTGCAGGGGACAGAATTCTTTTTATGGCAGGCAAGACTTAGTTTTTATACTTTTGACTTGGGGACAAGTTTTCTACGATGCATAGCATGGTATTATCTGTATTTTATTTCAAATGTGTTAATTTTGAGAAATATTTTTGTCATGAAATTTTAATACAGTATTTGTGACTTTGAATGCACAAGAATTAAACCTATAGCCGGCCTGTATTTTACTGCACCCTTTCCTGGGAGCTGATCTGTCCTCAGGGGGAATCCCTGAAATCTACTCGAGGAGAAACGTGTAATCTTTTGGTCGTAATAATTATATTATTGTCTCAGCCTTGCCTAGGGCGCCAACTTGCCATCTGTCATGGGTGGTACTGGAACCGCTTGAATGGGGAGGCATGAGCTTCTTCATTCTTCTCAAGGCTATTTCCAGTTTCTAGTTGCCAGGCGTTATGCTGTTCTCTGGGGCTATGCCAAAGTTTGTTCCAACAAGAGCAAGAACACAGCAAAAATCACGAAAGGGACTACTATTTTCTAGGCCTGCCACCTACCTGCACGTGCTGGCTTCTCTGAGCTGCTGTCTCTCTTGATGCTCACAACAGCCAGAGGAAGAGCATGGTTATTTTATCTAGACCAGGAACCTTAGCTTCAGGAAGGTCAAACAAGTTTGACTTATTCTCTCCCGTGCCCACCCCAGGTTTCATTATGGAACATCCACTTTTTCTAATTGGTTTTCTTTCATTAATATTATTCACATATCTGGATTCCAAAAAAGAATTCTGATTTTTTTTTTTTTTTTTCTAGAGACAGTTTTGCTCTGTTGTCCAGGCTGGAGTGCAGTGGTGCAATCATAGCTGATTGCAGCCTCCAACTTCTGGGCTCAAGAGATCCTCCTGCCCCAGCTCTCGAGTAGCTGGGACTACAGGTGCACACCACCGGGGTCTCACCATGTTGCCCAGGCTGGTCTTGAACTCCTGGGCTCCTGCCTTGGCTTCCCAAGGTGCTGGGATTACAGGCATGAGCCACTGCGCCTGGCCTGGATTCCAGTTCTTATTCTTCTTTTTCTCCCTGAAGTGTCCTTTGTGTATATCTCATCTTACACAATGGTGTGGCTTTTAGGAAATGAGGAGATTCCTTGTGTGCAGGTGGTAGTCCTCCCTGCCTGCCCCAGGGTCAAGTGAAAGGTGGGGGAACCCCCAGAAGGCTGTCAAGGAATCCAGCCACTAGGTGGCAGCCTTGTCAAAAGCACCCACCTGCTCCTCTGCTCCAAGTTCTGGTTCTGACAAATGTTTCTGACTTTAGAAACAATCCTTCTATTTATTCATTAATTCAACAAATATCTTTGAGTGGCTACCATGTGCCTGGCACTGTTCTAGGCAAAAGGAATATATATGAGTGAGCAGGACAAACATCCCTGCCTTCATAAAGGTAATTGAGCAAGTCGTGGGAGAGATGAGAAAGCCGGGTGGACAGCTGGAGTGGTGGACATTCCAGGCAGAGATGACCGCTGGCCTGTGTCCCCCACGTCCAGGGAGCGGTGGGAAGGCCAGTGGGGCTGCAGCAGAGTGAACAAGCAGTTGGGGAGGAGGGCAGAAAGATGGGGGAGCTTGCGAGTCACTGTCAGGACTTTGGATTTTTTTACTCTGACTCCACTGGGGAACTTTTGCAAGGTTTTGCACAGAGCCGTGGTATGACCTGACCTTGTTTTAAAACAACTGCTTTGGGCTGCTTGTTGAGAGTGGACAGATGGAGTGCGCAGACCAGTTTGGAGGCTAGGGCTGTGGTCTAGGAAAGAGGTGACCTGGGCTGGGCCGGCAGCCGTGGCACCGGGGAACAGCAGTGTCTGGACATATTCTGAAGGGGAGAGCCAACCGGCTCTCAACTTTCCTGGTTTTTGAACTGTGGAAAAATACACATAATCATTTTTAAGTGTACAGCTCAGTGGCATTAAGTTCATTCACATTGTTGTACAACCATCACCACCTTCCATTTCCAGAACTATTTCATCTTCCCAAAGTGAAATTCTGTCCCCATTAAACACTTGCTTCCCATTCCGCTTCCCTCAGCTCCTGGCAAGCGCCGTTCTATTCTTTGTCTCTATGAATCTGACTGCTCTAGGTTCCTCATAAGTGTGGCATCATACAGTGTTTGTCCTTTTGCAACTGGCTTATTTCACTCAGCATAATATCCTCAAGGTTCATCCACGCTGTAGCACGTGTCAGAATTTCCTTCCTTTTTGAGGTTAAATAATATTTCCTTGTGTGGATATATCATATTTTCTTTATCCATTCTCCTGTTGAAGGACCCTTGGCCCATTTCTACCTTTTGGCTATTGTGAATAATGCTGCTCTGTACACAGGTGTACAAATATCTCCTTGAGACACTGCTTTGACTTTTTGAGGGTATATACCTGGAAGTGGGATTGCTGGATTCTCCTGATGGATGGTAAAGTTGGTATAGGGTAAGATTTCTGCTTATGTTAGCAGAGGGACGAGTGAGATGAAATCTGATGGGCCTTCCCAAGGGATGAGGACTGAAAATGGATCTCTTCTGGAGACAGCAGTCAGCTAGAAGGAGGTTCGCACAGCCACATTTAAAACATTTTTAAAACCACGAGACATGGAAGTGCCCATTTAGATGTTTCTTTATATAGCACACGTGGGATCCAAAGACATGTCACTATTTTAAACTGGTATCAGTGTTTTCTAAAAGGCAAAATAAATGTGAAGCGCTAGTTTTACTGTGGCCAAACTCCACTTGAATGCTTGCAGAATCTCAGACATCTCAGATGGTGATCAGTAAGGGCAAGCAGTCGTGATTGGCTCACTGCCAAGAAGCCGTCCATGTCCTCGCTGATACCTGGACCCCTGCATGCTCCAGTTACCTGCATCACACCCAGGTAATGCCTGAGGCTCCAACCTGAGACACCTGTCCTCTCTGACATGGGGAGGGAATAACTCTGGGCTCCTATCAGGGGAACTCGTCTAACATGGAAGGTAAGTATTCTTATCCCCATCTGACATGTGAAGAAGCCAAGGCTCCAGGATAGGTAGTGTTCCCAAATTCAAACCCAGCGTCTGACTCCAGAGTTCTTTGTTCTGCTACTCTGTTTGCCTCAGGTAGGGAGACTTGTTTTCTTCCCCCTTCATCTTTACCTGTTGTAGAATTACTATTACTGGTGACTAGCATTCTTTGCTCACTATGTGCTAAGCACTGTTCTCAGTATGCAATGAATATAGTCTCCTTCAGTCTTTACTGCAACCCTATGACATAGTCTCCTTATTATCATTCCCATTTTATAGATCAGGAGACTGAGGCATAAAGAGATTAAGCAGACTGTTCAAGTCCATGCGACATAAATATTGGTACCAGGATTTGCAGATTAAGAAACAGAGGCTGAGAGAAAACCATGGATGGGTTGGCTTGCTGGGGTGAGAGTGGAGGAAGGCGATGTTGGAAGTCTTGGAATTGAGAGGCTGGAAGGTGGGTGGGTCAGTTTCTTGGATGCCACAGAAGGAGGAGCGCCTGGAGCCAGGGATGTCAGGGAATGGGGAGAATGGAGTGGGGGTGTGTAGATGGCAACAGGGAGGGGAAGAGGATGCCAGGTCCTGCTGCATGAACTGCGGAGATGGAGGGTGTCTGTTTACAGTGGGGAAGGGAACAGACAGTGGGGAAGCAACAGTCATAGGTATGAGGTACAGCGAGACCTTCAGCTTGGAAAATGTGAGAAAATGAACAGACTGGCTTGGAAAGGCAGTGGTGGGATTCATCAAGCTGTGGAAGTGAGGGGACATTCAGAGAGCTCAGTCTATAGGAAGTGTTGATTTCACTGTGAGTTCTGAAGGGCCCTGAAGAAGTGTTGGGGACTCAAGGGAGGGGCTTGGGGCAGGTGGGGCCAAATCTGTTTAGAGATGAGAACCTGCAAAATCACAGAATGCCAGGAATGAGTTTGTTGTTGTTTTCATGATTTTAGAGAGATCATTTATCAATGAATATATTTTGTGATTAAAAAAATTCAGATTCAGTACAGATGCTCCTCTAGTTATTTCATTGGTTACTTCCAGATAAACCCATCATAAGCTGAATATATGCTAAGTTGAAAATACATTTAATGCACCTAACCTTCCGAACATCATAGCTGAGCCCAGCCTGCCTTAAACGGGGCTCAGAACACTCATATTAGCCTACATTTGGACAAAATCATCGAATACAGAGCCCATTTTATAATAAAGTGTTGAATATCTTATATAATGTATTAGATTGGTGCAAAAAAGTAATTGTGATTTTTGCCGTTTTCAAAATTGCAATTACTTTTGCACCAACCTAATTTACTGGAAGTGAAAAGCAGAATGGTTGTCTGGGCACTTGAAGTACAGCTTCTACTGAATGTGTGTCACGTTTGCATCACCTTACGGTCAAAAAGGGTAAGTCATACCATCATAAGTTTGGAATTGTCTGTATTTTCATTTTCTTCTATTTTATTCTACATTTAATTCATTTTCACATTGTAGTAAGAGATCTACCCTCTGAACACATTTTTAAGTGTGTAATTCACGGGCAATGCTGCATAGCAGGTCCCTCAAGCTTACGGATCTGTACCCACTGAACAACTCCCCGTTGCCCTGTCTGCAGCCCTTGGCGGTCACCACTTGACTTTCTGTTTCTGTGAGTTTGACTGTTTAAGATTCTGCATCCAAGTGAGATCATACAGTATCCTTTTGTGACTGACTTATTTCCCTTAACATAGTATCCTTCAGGTTCATCCACACTGGGGCATGTGTCACAATTTCCTTCCTTTTTAAGGCTGAATAATAATCCATTGTCTGGATAGCCACACTTTGTTCATCCATCATATGTGGGTGGAGCAGGAATGGCTTTCAGCTTCTGGTGGTGTCCGAGGTAAACCAGTTGTGAGGATGTTATGAACTCCACACTAGTTAAGGTGCTGAATTAATTTTTTGTTTCTCTCTTTTTAAAAATTATACTTTAAGTTCTAGGGTACATGTGCACAACGTGCAGGTTTGTTACATATGTATACATGTGCCATGTTGGTGTGCTGCACCCATTAACTCATCGATTACATTAGATATATCTCCTAATGCTATCCCTCCTGCCTCCCCCCACCCCACAACAGGCCCCAGTGTGTGATGTTCCCCTTCCTGTGTCCAAGTGTTCTCATTGTTCAATTCCCACCTATGAGTGAGAACATGGTGCTGAATTAATTCTAAGCTTGATGACGCACATGGTGGTGTCTTGGCCCTGCGTTTCCTGGGAGTACATGATTTAGTCAGGGCTTTGGAGTGGAGCCAAGGGTTTTCTGTGGCGCTCTGTGTTGGCACAAGGTGCAGTGCTGGTTTCGGGGTGGAAGCTTTCCTGGGTCCTCCCTGGGTGCCTGTGGTATAGACAGCGGGGAGCTCTCCCTGCACCTCCTGCAAGAATATTGACATATTTGCCAACTCTTTCCATCCAGGACCTGGCAGTCTCTCCAGTTCTCCATGTCCTCTCTTCCTTTTTTTTTTTTTGACTCTTCCCCTAAAGTTTGCTATTTCCTTCCCCCCTCTTTCCCCGCTCTCCTCCCCTCCTTTCCTTTTTGTTGAGTTTATCTTTGTTTATGCCTTCCCTCCCTCCCTCCTGCCCTCCCTTCCTTCCTTCCTTCCTTCCTTTTTGTTGAGTTTATGCCTTTGTTTTATACTTTTATTCCTATTGTGAATGGGATTCTTTATTCATTTCATTTTTTTCTTATTTTTAAAAATATGGACTATTTGACGACTTTGAATGTCATCCTTACACAGGAACCATGCTAATCTTCTCTGTATCATTCCAATTTTGGTATTAGCATGGTCACTGACTATATTTTCTAATGACATAGTTTAAAAATACTTAGTTTGGAACTGGCTCGCTCCCTTACCATCCTCTCCTTAGCACTAATGGTTTTCAGTTGATTCTCAGGTGTCTTCCAAGCAGACAGTCGTATCAGCTGCAGATAACAATGCCTTTTGTCTCCTCCATTCCAGGAGTTGTTCTTTTATTTCTGGTTCTCGCTGTTTTGTGCGTGTGTGATCCCAGTTGTGTTAAATGCTAGTGACACCTTGACTTGCTCTCACTTTACTGTGGGTGATTTTGGTGTTTTCTCATTAAATATGATGCAGAAAGTTGGTTTGGGGCATTGTTTTACATGTTAAGTCTTCTCCTACATTCCTTTGAGTTATTAGGATTTGGTGATGGGTTTTATTGAATGCCTTTTAGGCATTCTGTTATTACTTTGATTATTGCTTCTCTTTTTACCCTGGAGTCTCCTCCAGGAAATTAAAGTATGTGTGTATTTGGTCTCCTGGGTATTTCTTCTGTGTCACATATATTTTCTCTGATTCTCGTGATCACTTTCACTCATGCTCTGATTTTTCAAAGTTTATCATCTAATATGCTTTACTTTGTATGTTTGTATGTTTCTTTTCTTCAACGATTGTGTTTTTAATCTTTAGTCTAATTTCTCTGCTTTCAAATTATTTCTTCTTCATGACTTCTTGCTCAAATTTCATAGCTATCAAATCTTGAATTTCAATGAGAATGCAAATTGGAGATTTTTTTGAAATCTCCCATTTCTACTAGTAACTTTGTTTCATAGGTACATATTTACTTGGAATCCTCAGCTGGTCCCCTTTTATGATCTTCCAGAGCTTTCCAGATAGATCTAGAGAGTTTTCTGTGATCGCCTGTCTTACAGAGGGAAGCTAGTGTTTGTCCAAAAATCAGAAATTGAGAGATTGAGAGGGATACCACTGGAGAATGTGTGGTTATCAGGTTTTGTTTTTTTTTGGTTTTTTGTTTTTTTTTTAAAACAGGCTGTCACTCTTTTGCCCAGGCCGAAGTGCAGTGGCATGATTATAGCTTACTGTAGCCTCGAGCTCCTGGGCTCCAGCAATCCTCTTGCCTCAGCCTCCCAAAGCGATGGGATTATAGGTGTAAGCCACGGCGCCCAGCCAGGTCATATCATTTATGCTCTGTTGAAGGAAGAGGAAAAATTTTTGCATTATCTGGGGTGAAAGTAAGGAGGGCACTAAAGCCTGAAGTACAATTTTGCCATTTTTTTCTTTTCTATGTATTTTGTTTTTGTTGTTCTCATTGTTACTTTAGTGCTTGCTGGAAGGTGGCCTTGTCCTCCCCTTCTGCTTGCATAATGAGCCCTGTTCTTATCAGCTGGCCATTGCTGTTTCCCTTGTGTGGCCTTCTGTGCGTGCAGGCAAGGAGAAGGGAGCACTAGCAGACCTTCTGAAGCTGCTCATGGCAGAGGCCTCAACCTAGTAGTCCAGTTACCCTTTTAAATGATGATGATTCTGTAACATGCCCTTTAATATCCTAAAATGAAATTTACCAGTCCATATACATCACTGAAAAAAGTCAATATAATGCTGTACTTATAATGTAGAGAAGAAATAATAGGCAAATAATTTCTAATAAAGTGACATATCAGTGCATAAATGCTGGAGCCTGACTCCATTAGAAGACAGTCAGATGCTTGTACATTAGTGGAGATTGCTGTCTATAAGCTTGAATGCTACAAATGAGATTGACTCATGGGTGCAGTGTTGAGAATTCAAATACCAGGCAGTGTTGACATCAGTGACTTTGAAATGCTGACAGCTCAGGGTAAACATTTTGAATAAAGCAAAGTACTGTCCTTCCTTAAGTTACATGTTAGTTGCATTCGTAGAAAATTCAGTGTATAATAGCCATGCTATGTGAAACTGTTTTGTGTTTCTCTGTAAAACAGAGTTAGATTCTGGACGTAGGTATTTATAAGTGTTCTCCCATTCAGGAGTGCTGTCAGATCACAAGGAGGGAGAGGGGAAGCAGGAAGCAGGCATGCCCCTCATATTTGTAAGGCTTGGGGCAAGAGTGCAGTGGAGGTCGTCCGTTTATTCACAATGTTCTGATATAATTAAATATTCTAGTAAATGAGATCAAGTGTCAGGGACTTCAGATGACCTTGTAGCCTGTCGGTCTAATGACAATACTTTTCTTACTCATTTTCATTTTTTTTTTTTAATCAGTAATGGGTGAATTTTGTGTGGTGAATTTTATTTTTTCTTCCCAACTTCCCCCAAGTTCTACTTTAGTATTTTCTCATTTTTATCACTTTGCAATTTGTAATTCTTCTCAAAGGTTAAAAAAATTAATGATATTCAAATATAATTTTAAAATAATTTTTCTTCAAAATATAAATTAAAGTCAATATAAACGGTGAAATATATTTCATGTTTTTAAATTTTTTAATTTAATTTTGTATTTTTAGAGACAGCGTCACACTCTGTTGCACAGGCTGGAGTACAATGGCATGATCATGGCTCACTGCAGCCTCAAACTTCTGGCCTCAAACGATCCTCCTGCCTCAACCTCCAGAGTTGCTGGGACTACAGCCATGCACCACCATGCCTGGTTAATTTTGAAAATTTTTTTGTAGAGACAGGTGCTCACTATGTTGCCTAGGCTGGTCTGGAACTCCTGGGCTAAAGCCATCCTTCCATCCTGGTCTCCCAAAGTGCTAGCATTATGGGTGTGAGCCACCATGCCTGGCCTGTATTTTTTTTTTTTTTTTTGAGACGGAGTCTCGCTCTGTCACCAGGCTGGAGTGCAGTGGCACGATCTCAGCTTACTGCAACCTCCGCCTCCTGGGTTCAAGCAATTCTCCTGCCTCAGCCTCCTGAGTAGCTGGGACTACAGGTGCGTGCCACCACGCCCGGCTAATTTTTGTATTTTTAGTAGAGACAGGGTTTCACCATGTTGGCCAGGATGGTCTCGATCTCTTGACCTCACGATCTGCCCACCTCGGCTTCCCAAAGTGTTGGGATTACAGGCGTGAGCCACCGTGCCGGCCCTGGTCTGTTTTTTTAAAATTTAACTAAATGTATTAATATTTCATGTTTTTTTATTTTGTAGTAATTATAGATTCTTCACATGCAGGTGTAAGAAATATTACAGGTAGATCCCCTGTACCCTTTACCCAGTTTCCCCCACTGGCGACATCTTGCCAAATGATAATATAATATCACAACCAGGATATTAACATGATGACCTTATAGAACATTTCCACCACCAAAAGGGTCCCTCATACAATCCCTTTATAGCCACATCCACTTCCCTCTCCCTACCCACTTTTAGCCCTTGGCAATCACAATAGTTTGTTTTTCATTACTATCATTTTGTTATTTCAAGTCTTTTTATTTTTCCTTTTTTGAAGATGGAGTCTCACTCTGTCACCGAGGCTGGAGTGCAGTGGCACAATTTCGGCTCACTGCAACCTCCGCCTCCCAGGTTCAAGCAATTCTCCTGCCTCAGCCTCCCAAGTAGCTGGGATTACAGGTGCACACCACCATGCCCGGCTAATTTTTTGTATTTTAGTAGAGATGGGGTTTCACTGTGTTGCCCAGGTTGGTCTCGAACTCTTGAGCTCAGGCAATCCTCCCGCCTTGGCCTCCCAAAGTGCTGGGATTACAGGTGTGAGCCACCATGCCTGGCCAAGCATTCAGCCTTTAACCATTAATTATATAATGTTAGCTTTTGGGAGTTTTTGTAGATCCTCTTTAGCAAGTTGAGGAATTTCCCCTCTATTCCAGTTTTTCTAAGATTTTTTTCCTGAGAAATGTCCCTCTATTCCAGTCTTTACCATGAGTGGATTTTTAATTTGTCTAATGTTTTCTCTGCATTGATAGATGTGATTATGTGACTTTTCTTAGTCTGTTAATATGGTAGATTACATGGACTGATTTTTCATATCTTGAACCTGCCTTGTACCTTCTAAAGTTCACTTGGTCATGGTATATGATTATTTTAATATATTACTGAATTCTATTTGCTAGCGTTTTGTTAAGAATTTAAAAATCTGTATTCACGAGGGTCTGTAGTTTGCATTTTTTGTACTGACATTTTCTGGTTTTAGTATCAGGATAATACTACTTCATAAAGTAAATTGGGAAGTATTCCTAATTTTTCTTTTTTTTCTGGAAGAAATTAGGTAAAGTTTGTGTTAATTCTTCATTAAATATTTGGTAGAATTCTGAGTGAAATTTTCTGTACTTAGAGGTTTGTTTGTTTGGTGTGAAAGGGTGAGTTTAAAAAATTTTCAAATTCACATTTCCCTAATTGTTATAGGGCTACTCATATTACCTGCTTAATATTGAGTGAGTTTTATTTTTCAAGCAGTTGGTCCATGTCTTCTAAACTGTCAAATTTTATGGGTGTATAGATATTCATAGTATTCCCCTTAATCCTTTTGAGTCTGTGGGGTCTGTAGTGATATCCCCAGTTTCATTCCTGCCATTGGTAATCTGTATTTTCTTTCTCTTTTTTTGTTAGAAGTTTGTCAATTTTATAATTTTTTTTCCCGAACCAGCTGTTTGTCTCACTCGTTTTTCTCTACTGTTTTTTTTTTCCTTCCCATTTCACTGAGTTCTGCTGATCTTTATTATTTCCTTATCTGAAAAACAGAGCTAGTCTTACCCATCTCCTACAGTGTGAGAATTAAGTGAAATGACAAATACACATGCCTAGGACAGAAGCAGAAGTGTAGATTATTTTGTAAAATGTTATTTCCCACCCCCCTGCCCCGAACTATCTCCCTTAATAGAATTGCCTACTTAGGAATCATGGCAGTTAAAAAAAAAAAAAAATCTACCTGCCTCAGTGTGGAGTGCCTTGCCCAGTGTTTCAGGCTTTGCTTTTTAAAGATTTTTCTTTTTTTCAAAATCACGCTTGACTCATGTTATGTCTAGATTCACATATACATAAATTTGAGAGGAATAAGTATAGTTTAGTATTGCAAACTGCTCCTCGGCCACCATGGCTCCTGTTGCAAACACTGCAGTGATTCATGAACATTCCAGAACCACCTGCTGGGATGGAAAGAAAAAGAAAATGGAAAATGGAACTTGGTGCCTCCGGCAAAGTGTAAGAATGTATTATATTCATCCTATCTGAAACCAGTTTAACAGACTGAATCATTTGTGTGATCTGTTATCAAAGCCCCTCCCAGCTTTGTACTCCATATTCCCAATCAGGCCAGTCTCCACTGTGGGCAGTGGTACAACCCACGTAAACCCTCATAGCCTTCAGACCCTGTCCCTTTTGTTTCAAGGACAAGGAAAAGAGATGTGAAGTGTTTCTTGGGGCCCAGATGGCGTTATTCATAACAGTTGATGGTTAGGGTTACAAGATTATATATTCCCATATAGAATATTCACACATTATATCTAAGTATTACTTTATATATTTATATATATTTAAATATAAACATATTACGAACATATGTATATATTTAATATAAATATAACAAAATATATGATAAAATATATATTATATATTACCCGTGTATATATAATAAAGCCACGCCTCCAATTTCAGTCCAACCACTCAGGGTTCTTTCTAGCCTTGCCCCTTTCTCCGTTTGTAACCATCATCTCTGGTAGTAGTGAGAAACATGCCTCTCATTATCCTCAATGTATGTGCCTATTTGCTCAATATAGCTAATCTCTCAAATCCTTCTCCCTCCTGCCACTTGCACCCAACTCCCCATTCCCCACCCGCCAGCCTCACTGACCAACCCCCCCTTCTGCATGGCTCCATAAAATCCTTTCACTGCCCCATACTCAGCTACCATGCTGACCCTTTGCCCTGGGAAGGGAAAGAAAATTGGGCACAGGAGCTTTTTAAAAATGGTACATTATAAAGCCAATGAAATGTGGTTCTTACTTCTAGTTGTTTGCATTATCAAAAAGCAGGATTTCCTGCTTTCTTTGTTGAGAAAGGTACTTCTTATTGCCTAGGAAAGTTTTATTTTTTTTTTGAGACAGGGTCTCACTATGTTGCCCAGGCTGGTCTCCAACTTCTGGGTTCAAGCCATCCTCCTGCCTAAGCCTCCATAGTAGCTGGGAATATAGGTGTGAGCCACTGTACCTGGCATGTTGCCTAGAAATGTTGAAGTGGGGGCGAATGAGAACTGCTGTCTCTGCAGGTAACTTGGTCAGGTTCCAGTATCCCACACTCCCTTATGGAAGAGGAGAAAAGGGAAAGAATTGTAAGATCCCTCCGTATGACAAGTTTTATGTTCCAGAAGAAAGTTCTGCTTTTCTGGTTCTGTACAATCATCACGTTGGATGGAAGGGAAGCTGGAGGTCTTTCCACTGAATTCATGGAATGTTAAAGTTCCAGTCCTTGAACTTGGGTGTGACCTGAAATGTTCAAGTTTGTCAGTGGAAAACATGATCCGATCTCTTATGCTGCTTTTCCTGGCTGCTGACACAAAGTAGATTCTCGGTGTTGTGTGTTCTCTTTTCCTGAAAGTTTGTGCACGTTACTGAGTTTGCCATTGAATTGTCTTTGTTTACATATTGATTTCCACTTCAAAAAGTAGTTTAATACTGTGAAAGTACTGTTTCTAAGCAAGTCACAGTACAAATGCTCAGAGTAGAAGTATGTACTCTTGATACTTCCCTCTTCCCCCTCGACAGTGGAATCTTGCCGGGATTTTCTCAGTGCTGTTTGGATGGGACATTTATCCTTATTTGATCAATCCCAAAAGGCAGCCCAGCTGTGGAAATTAGTTTTGGAACATTAAGTCAAGAAGTTAGTTTTGGAACATTAAGCCAAGAAGTTTACAATAAATTAAATCAAATTTGTTTATGTCTTCATTTGAGACAGGGTCTTGCTCTGTCGCCCAGGATGCAGTGCAGTGGTATGATCATGGCCCACTGCAGCCTTGACCGCCTGGTCTCAAGTGATCCTCCCACCTCAGCCTCTTGAATAGTCTGGATGGACCACAAGCATGCACCACCATGCCTGGATAATTTTTTATTTTTGTAGAGACGGAGTCTTAATATGTTGCTTAGGCTGGTCTTGAACTCATGGGCTCAAGCAATCCTCCTGTCTTGGCCTCCTAAAGTGCTAGGACTACAGGTGTGAGCCACTGTGCCTGGCCCCAACATATATTTAATAACCTACATTGCAGAGAATTACATTAGGAACCATGTGTGGGGGACTTGCACTGTCTTACTTGTTTCAAGAAAAAAAAAAAAAGAATAAAACTTAGAAAATGTTTACCTGGGCCGGGCGCAGTGGCTCAAGCCTGTAATCCCAGCACTTTGGGAGGCCGAGACGGGCAGATCACGAGGTCAGGAGATCGAGACCATCCTGGCGAACACCGTGAAACCCTGTCTCTACTAAAAAATCAAAAAATTAGCCAGGCGAGGTGGCAGGCGCCTGTAGTCCCAGCTACTCGGGAGGCTGAGGCAGGAGGATGGTGTGAACCCGGGAGGTAGAGCTTGCAGTGAGCCGAGATCGCGCCACTGCACTCCGGCCTGGGCGACAGAGCGAGACTCCGTCTCCAAAAAAAAAAAAGAAAATGTTTACCTGATAAAAAATTACAGTTTGAAAGAACAGATTTTTTTTTTTTTTTTGAGATGGAGTCTAGCTCTGCCGCCCAGGCTGGAGTGCAGTGGCGTGATCTCGGCTCACTGCAACCTCTGCCTCCGTGTTCAACCGATTCTCCTGCCTCAGCCTCGCTTGAACCCAGGAGGCAGAGGTTGCAGTGAGCCAAGATCGTGCCACTGCACTCCAGCCTGGGCTGGAAAATAAGACTTGCACATAGTCAATGCAGTAATGAGAAGACCATAAGAAAAGTCTGTGTAAGAGAGGGCACAGGCATGACTTTGTTCTGTCCTCTCAGCCACATCCTGGCTGTGTGACCTTAAGCAAATTAACCCACCAACTACCACCATTCCTTCTGTTGGGAGGAGCCAAGTCTGTGGGAGTGGAAAAATCACTGAGAAGAAGCCAAACTCTAGGACCTTGCTGTAGAAAGGGCCTACACACCTTACTGTAGAAAGGGTCCTAGAGTTTGGCTTATTTTGGCTTCTGGGGATCACTATGTTTCCTTGCAAACCATTCCTCCGGGCGCGGTGGCTCACACCTGTAATCCCAGCACTTTGGGAGGCCGAGGCAGGCAGATCATGAGGTCAGGAGTTCAAGACCATTCTGACTAACATGGTGAAACCCTATTGCTACTAAAAATACAAAAATTAGCCGGGCGTGGTGGTGCACGCCTGTAATCCCAGCTACTCAGGAGGCTGAGGCAGAAGAATCACTTGAACCCGGGAGGCGGAGGTTGCAGTGAGCTGAGATCACGCCACTGTACTCCAGGCTAGACGGCAGAGCTAGACTCCATCTCAAAAAAAAAAAAGAAAAAAAAATCTGTTCTTTCAAACTCTAATTTTTTTTTTAAAATCAGGTAAACACTTTCTAAGTTTTATTCTTTTTTTTTTTTTTGGAACAAGTAAGACAGTTTACTTATTCAAAATGTAAATGGTTATAGTGAAAAGTTTTGCTCCTGCCCCTTTGCCCAACCACCAAATTCACCCACCAGTGGCGGGGAATGTGGTATCTTTCTAGAGCTATTCAGTGTGTCTGGAAGCAAAGGGATGTCCTCTTACCTTTCTGTGCGCAAATAGTAACACAAACGGACACGCCATTCTGCACTTGCGCGTTTTCTCTTTTCAGTGTATTTTGGAGATCATTCCTATCATTCCATAAAGAGCCTCCTCGTCTGGTCCCCATCTCTCTGGCACTTGTTTTATGATTTCTCAGTGGTTACTGATAGCAGTTCATAGCCTCATTCACAAGTTATCTCAGTGAATATTCACAGTGTTTGGGGTTTAATTTCCCTGGGCCAGGATATTTACATTCATGAGATGATTTCCTTGGACTTTAGTTCCTCCCACTAAGGTTTGAGCTACACTTTGCAAATGGACAAAGACCATTTTTGGGTATATATGCCTGAGGGAAGAAAGAAAAACAAAGCTGAAAGAGCATCCAGAGGGTTTGTCTTCACCATTGTAAACACCCAGCTCCTTTTCAGGGCTAACTTTTCAGACCGCTTTCCGAGGTTCCTGCCCACTCCTGTTCTCCCAAGGCCTCCCAAGGCCGTGTGCCCTATTTTCAGTTTCTATATATGCCCTCATATTTTCCTGAGCACATCAAGAATGCCTGCACAGTTACACTGGTTTATTTAGGAACCGTCCCCTTTCTTCTTCAGTCTGTCAGTTACTCATTTGGGGTCAGACTCACAATTCTGCAACTGTTTTAGCCTCTTGGAGGAAGCATCATGTGTGACGTTGGACAAGCTGCTTAGCGTCTCATCTCTCAGCTGGTTTCCTCATCTATAAGATGGAGTTAATTGTGCCCATTACAGAGAATTGTGACAAGCAAATGAAATGACACATCTGAGGAACTAAGAGCAGAACCTGAAATATAGATATTTTTATAAAATGTGATTTTCCCCTCAAATCATCTTCCTTAACAGAATATCCTACTTAGAACTTATGGCAAAACAAAAACAAACTTAAAAAAATCCACCTGCCTTAGACTCTTGGGCATCTTCTAAGACTCTTCAAGTTTTGCTTTCTTTCTTAATTTCCTTTAAAAGGGTTTAAAAAAAAAAATTAAGTCTTTATTTCATTTATTTATTATTATGTTTTTTGAGACAGAGTCTCACTCCATTGCCCAGGCTGGAGTGCAGTGGCACGATCTTGGCTCACTGCAACCTCTGCCTCCCGGGTTCAAGCGATTCTCATACCTCAGCCTCCTGTGTAGCTGGGATTACAGGTGCATGCCACCAAGCCCAGCTAATTGTTGTATTTTTACTAGAGATGGGTTTTTGGCATGTTGATCAGGCTGGTCTCGAACTCCTGACCTCAAATGATCCACCCCTCAGCCTCCCAAAGTATTAGGATTACAGGCGTGAGCCACTGCACCCAGCCCTTTATTTTATTTTATTTTTCTGTAACAGGGTCTGACTCTGTTGCCCAGGCTGGAGTGCAGTGGTGCAATCGTGGCTCACTGCAGCCTAGAACTCCTGGGCTCAAGCAGCCCTCCCACCCCAGCCTCCTACGTAGCTGGGACTACAGGTGGGCGCCTTCACACCCAGCTAAATTTTGTTTGTAGAGATGGGATGTCACTATGTTGCCCAGGCTGACCTTGAACTCATGTTCAATCAGTCTTCCTGCCTTAGCCTCCCAAAGTGCTGGATTATAGGCATGAGCCACCAGGCCGAGCCTGAGTTAATTTTTTTTTTTTTTTTTTTTTTTTTTTTTTTTTAGAGTTTCCATATACCCCCTGCCCCCACACATGTACAGCCTCTCCCATTCTCAACATCCCCCACCAGAGTGGTACATTTACGTGACAGATCATTATCACCCAAAGTCCATAGTTCAAGTTTGGCTTTACTTTTGGTTTTATACATTCTGTGGGTTTGAATGAATGTATAATGCCATGTATCTGCAATTGTAATGTCACACAGAGTAGTTTCACTGCCCCCAAAATCCTCTGTGCTCTGTCCTTTCATCCTTCCCTCATCCCTAGCCCCTGGAAGCCACTGATCTTTTTACTGTCCCATAGTTTTGCCTTTCCTGGAATGTCATATAGTTGGAATCACACAATATGTGGACTCTTTAAATTGGCTTCTTTCACTTAGTAATACACATTTAAGGTTCCTCCATGTCTTTTCATGGCTTGATAGTTCATTTCTTTCTAGCGCTGAATAATATTCCATTTTCTGGATGTACCACAGTTTATTGATCCATTCCCCTACTGAAGGACATATTGGTTGCCTCCAAGTCTTGGCAATTATGAATAAAGCTGCTATAAATATTCGTGAAGCTTTGCTTTAAGATGACATGGTTTTTTCTCCCCAAGTTACCATCGCTTATTAACCAGTTCTTTTTTGGTCAAAATTAAATTTTTCCATTTTTGGCTCCAACTAGTAAAAATAGGGCCAGATTTTGACTTAATAGATGAAAGAATATTCCGGTTAGCTGCAGAAATTTAGAGACAAGCATGTTGCTCCAGGAAGTAGGGAACTCCATGTGATTGCTAGAGAGGCACTCATTCTCTGCAAGTGGAGGAGCTGTGGAGTGACAGGATCGGAAGACTTTCATCAGGGTCCTTTCCAACCCTGAAGGGGTTGCTATTAAGGTCAAAGACCTGTTCTTGGCTATATTTTCTTGTATCCTCCCATGTGGGAAGCTCTATTCCAGGCCCTTGGGTTACAAGATAGACAAAGTCCCTAATGATTCCCAAGCCTGCATCTGTGGTCCCAACTTGCCCCTTGTACTCTAGAAACACTCTTCCCACTGTTTGCTGAAAATGCCTGGGGAATGTTCTGCATGTGTACTCATTCATTCCTTCAATACATATTTAGTGTCTACTCTGTTCCAGGCATCTTTCTGGGTGCTAGGGATGCAACAGTTAACAACAACAAAAGTCCCTGCTCTCATGGATTTTACATTTCATTCTCAACATGTTACTTAACCAAACCCATCATCCTCATTTCATCATAGAGTTGTTTAACTGCTTCCTCTAGCATCTGGATTTGTCCTAACCGAAGTGGCATTTCTCAGTCCCCCAGATACATTCTAGTGTTATCTTTATTAACTTGCTTTCTCTCAACATGTAATTGTCATTTACAGTCGCATCTTACACTTCTTTTTATTTCTTTTTTTTTTTTTTTTTTTGAGATGAAGTCTCGCTCTTGTCTGCAGGCTGGGGTGCAATGGTGCGATCTCGGCTCACTGCAACCTCCACCTCCCCAGTTCAAGCAATACTCTGGCCTCAGCCTACTGAGTAGCTGGGATGACAGGCGCCTGTCACCATTCCCAGCTAATTTTTTGTATTTTTAGTATAGATGGGGTTTCACTATGTTGGCCAGGCTGGTCTTGAACTCCTGACCTTGTGATCCACCTGCTTCGGCTTCCCAAAGTGCTGGGATTACAGTTGTGAGCCACCGCACCTGGCCCACTTCTTTTTATTTCTTTTGCATTCCCCTGACTTCATCCAATACAGCATCTCTCACCTAAAGCACAGTGGCTTCCTAACGTGAGTTGAACCCAACTCACTGGAGCTGCTGGCTGCTCATTCGGCAAGCAGGCACCTCCTGAGTATGGGCGATGATGTCCCCTTCATCTCCTCTCGTTCAAAGACCGTGTCTTTGCCAGCTTGCTAGGCTCCCCCAGGCTTCAGTCATGCTAATTGATTCAGAGCGAGGACATGGCTCTTTTGGGGTTGAAAATAATACATCAAGTCTTGAAGGCTTATCTGCTCGTCTCCCTTGACTTTTTCAAGAAAGAACTTTATTGATGATAATTTACATACCATAAAATCCACCCATTTACAGTGTGCAACCCAATGAATTTTAGTACATTGAGTTACAACCATCACCACAGATGAATTTTAAAACATTCCTGTCACTCCAGAAATACCCCCTGCTGCTGTTTCCAGTCAATATCTGTTTCTACCACCAGCTCCAGGCAACCACTAATCTGCTTTTTATCTGTATAGCTCCTCCCTTGACTCTCCCTGCCACTTCCTCAGAATTGGAGTGCTTTCTGGACTAATGTGTATGCTATTTGCCTAAGGAACTTTTCTTCCAATTCAGTTACATAGCTTTGTGATCTTCCCTTTCACTCATTCTCCCCACGTTCAAGTTTCTCTTGGTTTTCTTTGTCGTGTGAACCTAGTCTCTGTTCACCGAGTCAGCCTTCGGCTTATTAAGAAAACTGAGTTTTTTCCCCTCCTTTAGAATATGGAAATCTTGAATAGTGTCATGTACCAATATTGTAGTGTCATGTACAAACCAGATGCTGAACATTATTTACTGACTAAAGGAATCTGAGCCCTGCTAAGGCACGGGGAATCTTGTCTTCTGTTGTATTCAGCATAGCGCATGTAAAGTCACTAAATTGTTATTTTTGGTAATAAATACTTTTTATTTTTTGGTAAGGAAAATGACATTGTTTTTATTAAAATGATTCATGCTTGATAGCTTAAAGAGTACAAGCAAAGTAATACCTTAAAAAGAAAAGTAGAATATGATCCAGTATTTCCACTTGTGGTTATGTACCCAAAATAACTGAAAGCAGGGACTTGAAAAGATATTTGTGCACCCATGTTCTTAGCAGCATTTTTTGCAACAATCAAAAGGTGGAAGCAACCCAAGTGTCCATCAACAGATGCGTGGATCAACCCAATGTGGTCTATACATACAACAGAACGTCAGGCAGCCTTAAAAAGGAAGAATATCTGACACGCGCTACAGCATGCGCTACCTCAAAGACATTATGCTGAGGAAAAGGACAAACACTGTGTGATTCCTATGAGGGACCTAGAGTCACCAAATCCATAGAGACAGAGAGTTGAATGGTGATTACCAGCGGCTGGGGGAGGAGGGAATAGGGAGTGATTGTTTTCTGGGTACCAAGTTTCAGTTGTGCAAGATGAAAAGAGTTCTGGACATGGGGGTGGTGATGGCTGTACAACACTGTGAATGTACTTAACACCTCTGGACTGTACACTAAAAATAGTTGAGATGCCAGCCTGGCTGACACAGTGAAATCCTATCCTAATTAAAAAAAAAACAAAAATTAGCCAGGCGTGGTGGCACGTGCCTGTAGTCACAGCTACTTGGGAGGCTAAGGCAGGAGAATCACTTGAACCCGGGAGGTGGAGGTTTCAGTGAGCTGAGATCACGCCACTGTACTCTAGCCTTGGTTGACAGAGTGAAATCCTGTCTCAAAAAAAATAATAATAATTGAAATGGTCAGTTTTATGTTATATGTATTTTACCACAATTAAAAAATAAAAATAATAAAGGGAATAACAGAACAAGAACAGAGAAGTAAGTTAAAGTACTATGTGAAACACCACATCTTAGAAACAACCAGTGTTTTCCACAAGAATATTCTTTATAGGAAAAAAAAAAAAAAAGCCTGGGCAACATGGCAAAACCCCATCTCTTCCAAAACTACAAAACTTTAACCAACCGTGGTGGTATGTGCCTGTGGTCCCAGCTACTCAGGAGGCTGAGGCAGGAGGATTGCTTGAGTCCAGGAAGTTGAGGCTGTACTGAGCTGTGATGGCATCACTGCATGCCAGCCTAGGTGACAGAGCAAGACCAAGTTTCAAAAAAAAAAAAAAGTCTGGGTGTGGTGGCTCACGCCTGTAATCCCAGCACTTTGGCAGGCTGAGGTGGGCAGATCACTTGAGGTCAGGTGTTTG
The DNA here is from genome assembly GCF_024542745.1 of Macaca thibetana thibetana. Classification (NCBI taxonomy): domain Eukaryota; kingdom Metazoa; phylum Chordata; class Mammalia; order Primates; family Cercopithecidae; genus Macaca; species Macaca thibetana. The sequence goes on along the minus strand of NC_065593.1, from coordinate 1,552,388 downwards.
AAACCAGCCTGGCCAACATGGTGAAACCCTGTCTCTACTAAAAATACAAAATTTAGCTGGGCATGGTGGTGTGTGCCTGTAATCCCAGCTACTTGGGAGGCTGAGGCATGAGAATAGCTTGAACCTGGAGGTGGAGGTTGAGCCGCTGCACTGCAGCCTGGGCAACAGAGTAAGACTCTGCCTCAAAACAAACAAACAAACAAACAAACAAACAAACAACCAGTGTTAAACTATGGGGATGGTTTTCTTTTCTTTTCTTTTTTTTTTTGAGACGGAGTCTTGCTCTGTTGGCTAGGCTGGAGTGCAGTGGCACAATCTCAGCTCACTGCATGCTCTCCCTCCCAGGTTCACACCATTCTCCTGCCTCAGCCTCCCAAGTAGCTGGGACTACAGGTGCCTGCCACCACCACGCCCGGCTAATTTTTTTTTGTATTTTTTTTTTTTAATAGGGGCGGGGTTTTACCATGTTAGGCTGGATGGTCTCCATCTTCTGACCTCGTGATCTGCCCAGCTTGGCCTCCTGAAGTGCTGGGATTACAGGCGTGAGCCACCGTGCCTGGCCACTATGGGGATGGTTTTCTAAGCATCTCTTTCAGCGGTGATATCATTGTAACGACAAATACCAGTACAGGTTTAGAGTAGGGGGAATCCAGCCAGAGTCCTTGAGAGGAGGCCTGCAGCAGGGGTGGGGGCTGATCACGCAAGGCAGGAAAGCTGTCCGTACCTGCAGCAGTGAGTGCCTGATAGGCCTGTGGGGCGGCTTCAGTGCCCACCACAGGGCGTGGGGGAGCCCAGGCACCAGGGAGCCTCCTTCTGCCATTGAGTGGAGGGAGGTGCCTAGGCTGCTGAGGTTGAGCTTCCCAAGGGAGTTCTGTAGAGGAGAGAACATAAAGAGCGCACGATGTGAGTTCACTGAGAGTCCTCGCTTTGAGAAAAGGTGACACACTCCTGGGACTCCCAGAAACACTGGGGGAACTTTGCAGTGGGGACGATGGTTAAGTCATAGTAGTAAATGACTAGAGCCAGAAAAATATTATTTAATACAATTTTTTCTTTCTCTTTCTCTTTTTCTTTTCTTTTCTTTTTTTTTTTTTTTTTTTTGAGGCAGGGTCTCTCTCTGTCACCCAGGCTGGAGTACAGTGGTGTGATCACAGCTCACTGCTGCCTTGACCTCCTGGGCTCAAGTGATTCTCCTGCCTCAGCCTCCCAAGTAGCTGGGACTACAGGTGCATACCATCATGCTCGGCTAATTTTTTAACTTTCTGTAGAGATGGGGTCTTCCTGTCTTGCCCAGGCTGGTCTTGAACTACTGAGCTCAAGCGATCCTCCTGCCTTGCCTCCCAAAGTGCTGGGATTGCAGGTGTGAGCCACCGTGCCCAGCCAGTACTGTTAACATGACCCCATGTGTACCCCTAGACTTGTTGGTCTAGGGAAACATGAGACACACAAATAATATAGGAAGGTATTCAGCCTATGCTTTTCCTTTATATATAAGTGAACTTCAAAATCTTGAAGGCCAATGATGACTTTGATTTTTCTTTTTTAGCAGTAGGGTTTTGCTATGTTGCTTAGGCTAGACTGGAGCTCCTGGGCTCAGGCAATCCTCCTGCCTCAGCCTCCCAAATAGCTGGGGCTACTGGCATGAATTACTATGCCTGGCTCAATGAAGGTTTTTTATGTTTGTACCAAGCTCTCAAAGAAAGCAGTGGGCAGATAATAGAGGTGTCACAGGCTAGGAGGATGGATCACCTAATGAATCAGTGACTGAGACAAGTACAGAGGTTTTTTTGTGTATAGTTTTATAGTGATTGATATTAGTCTTCTTCCATTTAGATTATAACAAGGTTATTCATATTTAAGTTAAGCCCTATTAAGGATAAAAACATATTCTAATTCAAGAAGGATGCTCAAGATTCTCTCCTTAAAGATATTCCATATTTTATAGTTTCCTATTGTAAGAAACTATTTGTTTTCTCTGACTCCTGAAATGTTGATTTCTCTTTGAAGATTCTGTGTCCAGCTTCTGCTGGAGACAAAGCTTCTACTGGAGACAAAGTGGTTTAGTGTAGGAAGAATGAGTGCTTTGGTGGCAACAGGCCTGCATTACATTTCAGCTCCCTACTTTTAATCTATATGACCTTGGGCAAGATAGCCTAATTGCTCTGAACCCTGGTCTCTTGCTTGTAAGTAGAGAAAAAGAATGGCTACTGGGTCAGACCACACCTGATCTGCTGGACTGTAACACTCAGGAAGTGTGCCATGTGCATAACAGAACAGAAAGTAGGTGACTCAGAGGGTGTTTAATTCAGGGGTTCAGCATGCCAAAAAGGATGCAGGTTCTTTCCATCTTCTTGGTCGACCACCCTGAGTGTGCTGGCCTGGCCCTCTGGCCAGCTCCCCTCATCATCACAAGATAACTGCTAGAGTTCTGGCAACCTCAGAGGACAGAGTCCCATGGAAGAAGAGGGTTTCAGCATTTCTTTAAGAACAAGAGAACTTTCCCCAGCCCTCCTCCCAGCAGACCTCTCTTCAAATGTTCTTGGCCAGAACTGGGTCTCATAGCATCCTTGACCTAGTCACTAGCAAGGAAAATGGAATCACCAGGATTAACGTAGGCTGTGCATGAAGGATCCACTCCTCAGCTAAGAACAGGCCACCTTCTCTCAGGGCCAGCTGCCTGGCAGGAAGGAAGGAAGATGTGGGAAACGGCTGACAGGCAGGTAGTCCACAGAGACTGCCACACCTGTTTTGTGGTGTTCATTTAAGCTCAAGTTTATTATTCGTATCAGGAATGTTTAAAAAATCAATGGGCTTTATCTTTTAGAGCTATTGTAGGTTTATAGAAAAATTAGTGGAAAGTATAGAAAGTTTCCATATATACCCCCTCACCATCACCTCCAAATTCCCAAGTTACTAACTTCTTGCATTAGGGTGATATATTTCTTAGAATTGATGAGCCAGCCTAGATACATTATTAATAACTGAAGTCCATAGTTTACGTTAGGGTTCACTTTTGGTGGTGTACATTCTATGAGTTTTGACATTTATCCACCATTACAGAGTCATACAGAGTAGTTTCCCTGCCCTAAAGATCTCCTGTGCTCCACCCATTCATCCTTCCTCCTAAGCACCTGGCAGCCACTGATCTTACTGTCTCTACAATTTTGCTTTTTTGTCAGATAGCTGGAATGATATAGTGTGTGGCCTTTTCAGACCGGCTTCTTTCACTGAGCAATATGCATTTAAGGTTCCTCCATGTCTTTTTGTGTCTTGATCATTTCTTTTTAGTGCTGAATAATATTCCATTATATGGATGTACCACAGTTTATCATTCAACTATTGAAGGATATTTTTGTTGCTTCCAAGTTTTGGCAATTATGAGTAAAACTGCTATAAACATTAATGTGCAGGTTTTTGTGTAGACCTAAGTTTTCAGCTCATTTGGGTAAATACCAAGAAGCTCAATTGCTGGATCTTATGATAATAATATGTTTAGTTTTGTAAGAAACTGATGCCGGGCACAGTGGTTCACGCCTGTAATCCAGGCAGGCAGATCACGAGGTCAGAAGTTCAAGACTAGCCTGGCCAACATGGTGAAACCCTATCTCTACTAAAAATACAAAAAATTAGCTGGGTGTGGTGGCGGGTGCCTGTAATCCCAGCTACTCGGGAGGCTGAGGCAGGATAATTGCTTGAACTGGGGAGGCAGAGGTTGCAATGAGCTGAGATTGCACCACTGTACTCCAGCCTGGGCGAAAAGAGTGAAACTCCATCTCAAAAAACAAAACAAAACAAAACAAAACTGACCAACTGTCTTTCAAAGTGGTTGTACCATTTTGCATTTCCACCAGCAATGAATGAGAGTTTCTGTTGTTCTGCATCCTTGCCAGCATTTGGTGGTGTCAGTCTTTTGGATTTTCACCATTCTAATAGGTGCATAATAGTATGGATCGTGATTTTTTTTTTTTTTTTTTTTTTTGAGACGGAGTTTCGCTCTTGTTGCCCAGGCTGGAGTGCAGTGGCATGATCTCGGCTCACTGCAAGCTCTGCCTCCCAGATTCAAGTGATTCTCCTGCCTCGGCCTCCTGAGTAGCTGGGATTACAGACATGCACCACCATACCCGGCTAATTTTGTATTTTTAGTAAAGACAGGGTTTCTCCATGTTGGTCAGGCTGGTCTCAAACTCCCAACCTCAGATGATCTGCCTGCCTTGGCCTCCCAAAGTGCTGGGGTTACAGGTGTGAGCTACCGCGCCTGGCTATGGATCATGATTTTAAAAAAAACCACTGGCACAAGGAAATTTGAACTCTGGCTATTTGGTAACAAATTATTGCTAATATTTTTTAGTTTAGATAATGGAATTTTGTGTGTGTGTGTGTGTGTGTGTGTTTAAAGGGTTCTTATCTTTAGAAATCCATGCTGAAATATTTACCAATGAAATAGGATGTCTTGGATTTGCTTCAAAATAATTGAAGCTAGAGGAAGAAGTGGGTGATAGATGAAAAAAATTGGCTCTGAGTTGGAAACTATTGACACTGAGTTGAGATGCACATGGAGGGCCATTATATTAGTTCTCTTTAGTTTTGTATATGTTGCAGTTTTTCATAAAAGGTTTTACTAATTAAAGTTTAATCATGTATTATTTAAAAATGATGGAGACAGAGTGCAATGGCTCATGCCTGTAATTCCAACACTTCAGGAGGCCAAGTAGGGAAAATTGCTGGAGGCCTGGAGTTCAAGGCCAGTCTGGGCAACACAGTGAGATCCCATCTTTACAAAAAATTTTTAAAAATCAGTTGGGTATGATGAAATGAGGCTATAATCCCATCTACTTGGAAGGGAGGCTGAGGCGGGAGGATCATTTGGACCCAGGAGTTTGAGACTACAGTGAGCAATAGTCATGCCACTGCATTCAAGCCTGGGCAACAGAGCAAGACTCTGTCTCAAAACAAGAAAAAAGACAGATACTTTGGTGTTTAATAAAAATTAGGAACTGTCTTCTGGTCCCACCTTCTGCTTAAGTTTAGTTCTTAACAGTATTCTGAGGAATAAATGAATATTTGTTGAATATATATATATATATTAGAGTTTATTATTCAAGGAATCTTCCTAGAAACTGAAGATTTTTGGTAATATGATAAATTGTACTTGAAATTATTATTTTTAGAGATAGGGTCTCACTCTGTGGCCCAGGCTGGAGTATGGTAGTGCAATCATAGCTCACTGCAACCTAGAACTCCTGGGCTCAAGTGGTTCTCCGACCTCAGCCTCCCGAGTAACTGGGACTATGGGTGCATACTACCACACTTGGCTAATTTTTTATTTTTTCTAGAGATAGGGTCTTGTGCTGTTTCCCAGGCTGAATTTTACTTTAAATTATTTTAATATTTATGTATTTTTCCAAATAAATGTATTTTTAGCTCAAAAGCAAAACGCAGTACATGTGCTCTAGAAAAAAATAAAAATAAATATGGACAAGCAATAAAAGAACTTATATAAAGGACATCACAATCTTGCCTACTCAGAGAGGGCCACTCTCAATCAGTGCCTTGAGTTATAATTTTTGAAAACCTTTCCTTCTTATCCAGGTATCTGTGTCTATATAGTTTTTGTTTATGTACAACAATTTAGAATTATATTCTTTTTTTTTTTTTTTGAGACAGAGTTTCACTCTTGTTGCCCAGGTTGGAGTGCAATGGCATGATCTCAGCTCACTGCAACCTCTGCCTCCCAGGTTTAAGCGATTCTCCTGCCTCAGGCTCCCGAGTAGCTGAGATTACAGGCGCCCACCACCAAGCCCAGCTATTTTTTTTTGTATTTTTAATAGAGATGGGGTTTCACCATGTTGGCCAGACTGGTCTCGAACTCCTGACCTTAGGCAATCCCGCCTGCCTCGGCCTCCCAAAGTGCTGGGATTACAGGGGTAGGCCACCGCGCCCAGCGAATTATATTCTTAACATATGTGTTGTTTTGCTTTGTAACTTAGTATCTCTGACACATTGCTTTAGAGACTGCATAGGAAGCCATCATATAGCTGTATTACATTTTATTAAACTTGGACATTTGTGTTGAACATTGTAGGTTTTTCCAGCTTTTTGCTATTACAAAAAGAAAGGAGGCAATGTGCAGTTGTTAAGAGCACAAACGTTGGAGTTAAATATGGCATGGTTTCTCTGCAGAAAAGGGTGAATGTAGCAGGCCTGAGACTGCTGTCCTTAGAAAGGCTGCTTCCAAGGTTGGCACTTGGCTGGTGTCAGGGAACTTGGATTTCGGAAGGGTTCCCACCACCCTAATTGGTAAGAGTGGCTCACTGCGTAAACTGTGCAAACACTGTAGTTTATGCTGAACTCCTGTTTTCCTTCCAGGATCCTACGTGATCCCCTGGTAAAAACCCCGGGTGCTAAGTCTAGTGAATTTCCCTGGCAGACCACATTTCACACGTGTTGTCACAGCTCATTGCTGGAAGAATTAAGCACACCCTGAATGACTTCACTGGGAGAAAATTCATGGAAGCTTGCACCTAGTTTCCTCTGGACTTGGTCTTGTAGACCTTTTCCCTTTCTTTGTATCCCTTTGCTGTAATCTATCATGGCTCTGAGTACAACTGTGTGCTGAGTCTTGCGAGTCCTTCCAGTGAATCACCAAACCTTGGGGTGGACTTGGGGACACATGTTTAAATCTTGGCTCTGCTGCTTTCTAGCGGAGTAAACTTAGGCAAGTTACTCACCCTGTCAGTCATTTTCTAATATTTAATTTGAGCTAAAAAAACAGTTTTGTTTTATAAATCGAAATATATATTGTACTTAGAATAGTGCCTGGCATGTAATTATTTCTCAACAAATGTTCAGAATTATCTTGCAAGCTAGATGTTTGCGTATATTTGTAACTATTTCTTTTTTTCTTTTCTTTTCTTTTTTTTTTTTTGCGTATATTTGTAACTATTTCTTTTTTTCTTTTCTTTTCTTTTTTTTTTTTTTTGAGACAGAGTCTTACTCTGTTGCCCAGGCTGGAGTGTAGTGGCGCAATCTTGGCTCATCACAACCTCTGCCTCCCAGGTTCAAGTGATTTTTCTGCCTCAGCCTCCCAAGTAGCTGGGATCATCCCAGCACTTTGGGAGGCCGAGGCGGGCAGATCACCTGAGGTCGGGAGTTTGAGACCAGCCTGACCAACACGGAGAAACCCTGTCTCTACTAAAAATACGAAATTAGCCCGGCGTGGTGGCGCATGCCTGTAATCCCAGCTACTCGGGAGGTTGAGACAGGAGAGTTGCTTGAACCCAGGAGGCGGAGGTTGTGGTGAGCCGAGATCGCGCCACTGCACTCCAGCCTGCGCAACAAGCGTGAAACTCCGTCTCCAAAAATAAAAAAGAAAGTGCTGGGATTACAGGTTTGAGCCACTGTGCCTGGCCTGTAACTATTTCTTTCGAATAAATTTCTATAAGAATAACTGCTGAGATTAAGGATATGTACTTTTTTTTATGTGTTCTGGTCATAGTAGTAAAATATATTTATTAAGACATTGGAGATATTTGGTATAAAAAAAGTCTTTCCTAATTCTATATTTCAGATATAGTTATTTCTAATAATTTGCTAGATACATGTCAAAATTTATTTCTACACATATTAATATGGACAGTAGAATATAGAAATTTTTAATAAAATGGGACCACATATATATTATTTTATTGTTTATGCCTGTATATAAGGGATCCTTATATTCAGTGAAAATCCATAAAAACCTTTTTGTCTTCCTTAAAACATTTAGATTATATATAATTATAATTATATATATATTTTATAATATATATATAATATTATATATAATAATTATTATATATATAATATAATTATATATAATAATTATATATAATTATAATGTCCAAGTTGTCACCTTAGTTATACCTTTACATTTGAAATTACATATTATAGAAATACAGTAATTTAGAAATTGCAGACAGTCCCTGACTTATGATGGTTTGACTTAGGATTTTTTGACTTTGTGATGGTACAAAAGCTATACTGTACTTCAAATTTTGAATTTTGATCCTTTACCAGGCTAGCGATACGTGGAGCTACACTTTCTCGTGATGCTGGACAGTGGTTGTGAGTCGCAGCTCCTAGTCAGCCCTGGGATCATGGGGGTAAACCCTCACAGTGCTGTGTTGTCAGCATTTTTTGGAATATTGTTTGCCAGCGTTTTTACCTCCATCCTGTCTACAAAGCCCATATCGACTTAGGATATTTTCAGTTTACAATGGGTTACTGGGATGCAACCCATCATAAGTTGAGGAGTGTCTGTACACTGTTGCTTTTTTTATAGTCATCACAGGCATCTTTGACATGTCACCCTGTCACCATGATCATCAGAGCCACTTCTAAGGTTTACACCAGATACAGAGCACATCAGCTTCACTTCTACCAGTTGCTTGATTCCCCTGGACTCTTTGATTCCACTGGAAATTTTATCCTATTCATGTAACATTCAGGCAGTTGGTTTTTCGTTTGCCCAGGATGTGTGACTGCCACAACCTGACTAGTCCCTGTACTGCTTTTTAAAATTATCCATGGCTGGGCGCGGTGGCTTGTGCCTGTAATCCCCGCACTTTGGGAGGCCAAGTCGGGTGGATCACCTGAGGTCAGGAGTTCGAGACCAGCCTGACCAACATGGTCAAACCCTGTCTCTACTAAAAAATACAAAAATTAGCTGGGCATGGTGGCAGGTGCCTGTAATCCCAGCTACTCGAGAGGCTGAGGCAGGAGAATCACTGGAACCCGGGAGGCTCTTGTCTTTGACATGCTAGTTTTGTGGGAGAAACCCCAGCCGGGCCTGGTGGCTCATGCCTGTAATCCCAGCTACTCGGGAGGCAGAGGGAGGTGGATCACTTGAGGTCAGGGGTTTGAGACTAGCCTGGGCAACATGGTGAAACCCCATCTCTATAAGAATATAAAAATTAGCCAGGCATGGTAGCATGCACCTGTAATCCTAGCTACTCGGGAGGCTGAGGCACGAGAATCACTTAAACCCAGGAGGCGGAGATTGCAGTGAGCTGAGATCGTGCTACTGCACTCCAGCCTGGGTAACAGAGCAAGACTCTGTCTCAAAAAAAAAAAAAAAAAAAAAAAAAAAAAAAATTAAAATAATACAAGCATTGAAAGGGTACAGCAGTACCATGAGGGAGACAGCACTGAATTCTGTCTGAGACGTGCAGGCCCACCAAAGCGGGGTGATAACAGAGCAAGAATTTAAAAGATGCTATTTACTACTCTGCTTGGGCTGCCATAACCAAATAGCACAGACTGGGTGGCTTAAACAGCAGACATTTATTTCTCAGAGTGCTGGAGGCTGGAAGTCTGAGTTCAGAGTGCCCGCATAACTGGGTTCTGGTGAGGAGTCTTCCTGGCTTATACATGCCGCCGTCTCACTGTGACCTCACATACCAGAAAGAGAGTGAGAGAAAGATCTCTTCCTCTTCTTTTTTAATTTTAATTTTTGTTTGTTTTGTTTTGTTTTTTTGAGACGGAGTCTTGCTCTGTTGCCAGGCTGGAGTGCAATGGTGTGATCTCAGCTCACTGCAACCTCTGCCTCCCAGGTTCAAACGATTCTCCTGCCTCAACTGAGTAGCTGGGACCAGAGGCATGCACCACCACGCCTAGCTAAGTTTTGTATATTTAGTCGAGACGGGGTTTCACCATGTTGGCCAGATGGTCTCGATCTCTTGACCTCATGATCTGCCTGCCTCGGCCTCCCAAAGTGCTGGGATTACAGGTGTGAGCCTCCGCACCTGGTCTCTTCCTTTTCTTATAAGGCCACCTATCCTGCTAGATTAGGGCCCCACCCTTATGACCTCATTTAACCTTAATTACCTCCTAAAGGCCCTGTCTCCAAATACTATCACATTGTGGGGTAGGACTTCAACATGAATTTAGGAAGGACACAACTCAGTTCATAGCAGATGAATAAGCATTCACCAGGCAGCTCAGTTATGGAAGGGGTGTTGAAACCGAGGGAATATAGCAGATATGAAAGAATAGAGGCCTGAAACGACAGGGTGTATTCAGGGAGCTACAGCTGGCTCAGCGTTGCTGGAATATAAGGTGAGAGGGAGAACTTCTGAAAGCTGAGACTAGAACAATAGGGGTGGAGGTGGAGCACATGATTATGAAGGACCTTAGTATACTAAGCTTAGAAGGACTTCACCTTAAGGGTAGAGGGGAGCCACAGGAACTTCTAGGCAGAGGCATGGTGCAGTCAGATTTGCATTTTTGATAATTCAGGTGGAGGAGCAATTTGAGCAGCAGCAAAACTGGAAGTAGTAAGTTAGTTGGGAAGCTAATGCAGTAGCCCTTGTGAATGAAAGATGCAGCAAAGACAAGAGAGAGGGAAAGTCTGAAAAATGTTAAGGTGATGAACGTGCAGGACTTGACTAGATATTTTAAATGTGGAAGGTGAGAGAGCCATAGGAGTCCAGGTTGGGTTAGGGTCTTACTTGTCCAGTTTCCATAAAGAGACATGTTAATTACTTGACATTTTATAGAATTAGTAAATTGACTCACTGACATTTTATAGAATTAGTAAATTGACTCCAAAACTCTTTGACTAAGTATGTAACTGTTCTATAAACTGAAGTTGCGTCACTCTTACCATGATCACAAACTCAGGGTTTACCTATCATTTTGGAACTCTTTGGGGAAGTCGACCATCTTTTCTGGGCTAATTACCTTTTTAAAAGGGGAGAGAGTTGCACTTGGTGTCATACGCATTTCTGCTGTAACATTGTTTCCTGCTATTTATTTTCCTTAGTATATTTGCTTGTACATGCTCAGTATTGTGTTATGTTTTAGACATTACAGAAATAAAACTGTGATTTTTGTCTTTGACACACTAGTTTTGTGGGAGAAACCAACTCATGGTACTATACTACCACTAAAAGGAAGTAATGTGTATTTAAATGCTAATTTGTGTCTGCTGCATGCAGCCTATATGTTGGTTCATTCATTTGTTTTCATTCATTCCTTCTGAGTCCCCGTGTTTATAAAGTTTACACTCTAGTGGAGGAACAATAATTAGTAAACATGTAGTATATGGAATGGCAATCTGTGTCACAGAGGCCAGCAAAGTAGGAGAGGGTGTGTGCTGAGGGTCTGGCTTACTATTTAGTGTGGTGTGATGAGAGAAGCCCCCTTAGTAGGGTGACATTTGAGCAAAGGCCCAGGGAGTGAGAGAGGGTGAGACATATGGTCTGTGCAGTGTAGGTGGCTGGGGGAAGAATGTTGCAGGCAGAGGGAACACCAAGTGCAAAGGCCCTGAGATGGGAACATGCTCCATTTATTTGAGGAACAGTGAGGAGGCCGGTGTAGCAAGAGCAATGTGAGAAGGGGAAGGTGTGTTCACTGATGGGGGGAGAGGAGGATTATTCAGAGCCTTGGAGGCCATCGTAAGGGCTTTGACTTTTCCTCCAAGTGAGACAGAAAGACACTGGAGCATTGCAAGTGGAGGTGTGACAGGATTTGACCTAGGCTTTAGAAGCATCATTCTCACTGTATGTGCAAAATGGACTATAAAGAGGCAAGGGCAGGAGAAGTGAGACTGGTTAGGAGGCAGTTGCAGTAATCCTGGCAGGAGATGACAGCGGTTTGGATCCGGGGTAGCAGTGGAGGAGGTGAGAAGTGCTGAGATGTAGGGCTATTTATGATATACATACTGACAGGCGTTGTTGAGGGACAAGATGTGGTGTGTGAAAGGAGTCGAGGTTTCTGGCCTGAGTCACTGGAAGAACGGAACTGCCACTTATGGAGATGGAGAGGACTATTAGAAAATCTAAGTGGAGGTGTCAAGAGAAGGTGTCAAGAAGGTAGTTGGATAAATGAGTCTGGAGCTAGAAGAGGGAACCAACCTGGAGATATGTAGATGGTATTTAAAAGCCACAAGTTGGTAAATCAAAGACCAAGAGAGTATATAGGAAAGAGGTCTGTTGGCTGAGCTTTAGTGCCCAGGGTTTAGAGGTCAAGATGAGGAGGAACCAACAAAGCGGACTGGGAAGAGGCTTCTTGGGGGGTGAGCAGAAAACTAGGAGAGTGTAGCATCCTGGAACCAAGTGAACACACTGTGTTGAGGCATTAGGAGTGATCAGTGGTTTCCTATGATGTTGATGCATGAGACCTGAGAATGGACCGTAGTGTTCAAGTGATGCACGAGATAGAACCAGTCATGCCACTAATGGTTTTATTAGTCCTAAATATTTTCACTGCAAGATTTAGTTGTTCTAAGTATTTTCACTGTCAGACGAAGGATGAAAGTCGTTCAGGGTAATTTCCATTTTAGTAATTTCTGACAGCGGCAGAACAGTTTCTACTTATGATTGGTATGCATTTTTATTATTAGCATAGTATTCATTTTGGATAATAAGCACGGCCTTGTTAGCGTTATTTTTTTTCACCTCCTCCTCGAATTGTTCATCCATTCATTCATTCAACCGAAAAAATGCTTATTAAGCTCCTGTCCTGCGCTAGTCCTAGGTTTCTCTTGTCCTGATAGGTCTAGCTTCACATGAGCAGGATTTTGCCTTTCCGGGGGCACTCGGCTCCCGCCTCCCCGCAGTGGGGTTTTTCCAGCCTACCTTGTGCAGCTGCGGTTCTCAGCGTCCGCGGGTGGAGGCCTGCAGCTGGTCAGCCGGTGCGTCCCGCCCACGGCTGGGGGCCCTCTGGCAGCCAAGAAGGAAATGCAGATGAGGTGGGCGGACAGTATGCAGATGAGGGGGGCGGGCCGCGCCAGGCGGGTGGCGTGCAGTTGAGGTGGTCGGGCAGGATGCAGATGAAGGGGGCGGGCCACGCGGGCGGGCAGGATGCAGATGAGGGGGCGGGGCCCGCGGGCGCGGGAGAGGAGCGGCTCCGCCGGCAGCCGCTGGGAACTGGAAGGCGCCCGGCCCTTTCTTTGACTGGAGCGGACCCGCCGGACGCAGCCGCCTCGTCAGCCGGAGCCGGCGCGAGCTCGGCACGGTGGACATCCCGTCCGAGGCCAGCAAGCCGGCCGCTGCCCTAGTGGGCCAAGCATGGGCAACCACTCAGGACGGCCCGAGGATCCGGAACCAGGTCTGTGCGGCTGGCGGGGGTCGCGCCGCACCCCTCCCCGGTCAGGCGCCCTTCCCCCACCGCCTCCGGCCCGCGGCGCCGACGGGGGCGAGCGAAAGGCTAAGGTCCTGGCGTGTGATTCTTGCCGTTGGAATGCGGCGCATGGGATTGTGAAATTACCTGTGCCCGTGCGGCGACCAGGAAACGCTGCTCGTCCTGAACGCGCACCTGGGAGCCGGGGCCGCCGGGCGGGCGCAGCGGCGTCCCTGCCGCGGGGTTCCCCCCTGCGCGCCTGGCCTGCGCCTAGATGGGGTCTCCTGAGCGCGCAGGCCGCCCGCGGACTTTCCGGGCGTTTGCGGGAAGGGCGTGCCCCGCGGCTGCTCCCTGTCGGCCGCGGGCCCCGCACTTTGTGGCGCCTGCGGCTCTGCCCCTCACACTCACGCCAGGCTGCCCCGCCACTGTTGCTGACCCGGAATAGTCCGTGCTTGTTCTGGGATGTCGGGCGCGCCTCTGGTTATCCCGTTTTTACTTCCTCAGTCCTGAGTGAGCTTCGTGGAGTCAGCTGGGCCGTAGTTTTCGTCCTCTGGTAGCTCATGCCGGCCCCCAGCAGAGTTAGATGCCGATAACCAGAGTTGCTTTTAAAAACAAAACGAACCATTTCTGGACTGTCACGTGAAGCAAGTGGGATTTAGTTTTGCCTGAAAAATGGCATCTTGGCTGATAGCAAAGAGATGGTTGACCTGACTCTGGAGTCCTGGGGGGGGATGGGGGCAGGTGACAGGTATGTGTTTCAGTGGGAGAGTCAGAACTGGAAACGTTTTCCAAAGGTGTAATATTTGTTTTTTTTTTTTTTTTTGAGAGGGAGTCTCGCTCTGTCGCCCAGGCTGGGATGCGGTGGCCGGATCTCAGCTCACTGCAAGCTCCGCCTCCCGGGTTTACGCCATTCTCCTGCCTCAGCCTCCCGAGTAGCTGGGACTACAGGCGCCCGCCACCTCGCCCGGCTAGTTATTTTTTGTATTTTTTAGTTGAGATGGGGTTTCACCTTGTTAGCCAGGATGGTCTCGATCTCCTGACCTCGTGATCCGCCCGTCTCGGCCTCCCAAAGTGCTGGGATTACAGGCTTGAGCCACCGCGCCCGGCCAAAGGTGTAATATTTGAATTTTAATTTGAATGAGGACTTTGAGGCTCTGAGAGATGAAGCGACTTGTCCGAGTGACCTTTTCCACCTTTTCCGGAGCTGGGTGCCATGCTGTAGGTCGCTGGGTCCTCCTGGCCTCTGCGCATTGCTCCTTCACCACCCAGGGCCCCAGCCACCCCCTCGGCCCTAGCCTCGGGCGGAGTGGAGGCGGGTGCCTCCCTGACACTTGGGGTACATTGGACTGGTACCACAGCCAGGATGGAAAGTTTGGACAGCCGCACAGAAATACTGTGAAGAAAAATTTCAGGGGTCAGCTTACTGCATAGAGGTGACTTTAATTACACAGCACTTGTTCAGACTATTTTTTGGGCAGAATAACCAATAATATGCATATTTATAAAATGAAGTATGCATAAAATAAAAATAGTATACTTGTCATAAATAACCCTGTTGATAAACTGTTCGGTAAAGGATTGGTAACATTTTAAAAACACTTCTCATTAGTTACATGCCTGTCCAGGTATTGTGAAAACCCCTAGGTATTATTTCCTTTGTGTTAAAATTGTGAAAAGACTTACTCTTGTTAGAGCTTTTAAGAGTGATTTAAATGCCTGTGTTCCAATTTTTTAGTGACCTTACTTTTTAAAGCGCTCTGATGGATAGGACATAAAAATAATATGTTTATGCCAGTAACTTATTTTATTGTATTTTTCAAAGAATGCATATCATTTCAGAATGGGAGCTCTGATTTGCTGCAAATGAAGATACTGGATTAGGACATTTTTAAGAGATGGTGTCTCACCTGTGTTGCCCAGGCTGGCCTTGAACTCCTGGGCTCCAGCAACCCTCCTCCCTCAGCCTCCCAAGTAGCTGAGACTACAGGCACATGCCACCTTGCCTGGCTAGGAATTCGTGGTAAAAACTTTAAATGCTGGACTACTGGCTGAAAGTGTAATTTTAACTGGCTTTCTAATGCTGTGATGAAATGCTGTAGAGTTCATTGTTGAGATCCTGGAAATTAGAGCTTTGTTAAAGATGTGTGTGTTTTCAGTCTGCTTTACTGCAGAATGGGGATGAGGTCGCATGGCCCCAACTGGCAGTTGTGGTACATTGGACTAGAATCTCAACAAGTGCTTCCAAGGGTCATCAGAGCAAGAGTACCAAAAGGATATAAGGGGGAAGAAGAAGGGAGGCTGGATGAGTGATAGCAGCACACAAGCCTGAGTGTCACATGGTTCCCATATTGTGCCAGTTTTGTCCGTGGAGAACAGACATTTAGAATTAAGAATGCACACAAGACAGACAAAAGGGATAGGAAGCAGAATTTGAGGAGTTCGAGGCTAGCCTGGGCAAGGAAAGCTTTTGACCATGATGCAGACCCAACACCTACGAAAGGGAAGCAGGAGGCAGTAGGTTTGGGCAGGGAGAGCCTCAGATAATGACTAATGACGCAGACCTGAAGTCTTGGCCACCTGATCGGGGCGCTCCAGAGCAAAGCCCACCCATTAGAGGGGTCTCAGGTTGGGCAGAAACCACAGTCACTAGTCTTTCTGTGGGTCAGTCATTGGCCAGAGGCTACTTGAGAAGAACGTGCCTTCAGCTCAGAAGCTAACACGAGGATGAGTCCTAGGATCCTCCTGGTGCCAACAGCTGGAGGCTTTTAGACCTCTGCAGTCCTTGCAGATGAATGGCAAGTTGGTTTTTTTTTTTTTTTTTTTTTTTTTTGAGACAAGGTCTGACTCTGTCACCTGGGGTGGAGTGCAGTGCTATGATCATGGCTCACTGCCAGCCTTGACCTTCCAAGGTCAGGCAGTCCTCCCACTTCAGCCACCCAAGTAGCTGGGATGACTCGCCCGGCTGTTTTGTTTTTTTGGTAGAGATGGGAATTTTTTTTTTTTTTTTTTTTTTTTTTTGAGATGGAGTCTTGTTCTGCCACCCAGGCTAGAGTGCAGTGATGCGATTTTGGCTCACTGCAACCTCTGCCTCCTGGGTTAAAGCGATCCTCCCGAGTAGCTGGGACTACAGGTGTGCACCACTATGCCCGGCTAATTTTTGTATTTTTAGTAGAGATGGGATTTCAGCATGTTGGCCAGGCTGGTCTTGAACTCCTGACCTCAAGTGATCCGCCTGACTCAGCCTCCCACAGTACTGGGATTACAGGTGTGAGCCACCATGCCCAGCGTAGAGATGGGATCTTGCCATGTTGTCCAGGCTGGTCCCAAACTCCTGGGCTCAGGTGATCCTCCTGCTTCAGCCTCCCAAAGTGCTGGGATTACAGGCATAAGCCACTGTACCTGGTCAAGTTCTTTCTTGAAAAAGAGATCCCAGTGGAACACCTCCGTGGTTGACTACCTCAGGACCTCAGTCGCTTGGACAGGGAGAGTCTGTTTAAAGGGTAAAGAGGTAAAATCCCTATCTCAGACCCCCTCTAAGGGTTGAGATTGCACCATCTTTTCCAGGTGGAAGCTCCTCATCCCCTCTGGGGTGTGTCTAAGGCAGAAGGCAGCTTCTCAGCTGCTGCTGCTTTTCTAGCCCTGGAATTGGCTGTGGTGGTAGCAGGATTCCTCTCTTGTGGTATCTGCAGTCCTCCGAGTTGGGACATCATGACTTAACATGGTATTGCAGAATGGATGAGATAATTAGATCCAGTAAAAGATATGAAAATTTCATAGCTGAAATTTTCAGCCTGGACAGAGAAAGCTGGTGACCACATCTCATGCTTCCTAAAAGGTCCTAGTTAACATTCCTTCAGTTTCCAACCAGGTTGTCAGCACTTGCGTTGTCAGGGCTGCTGGGCATGGTTGTGCAGTTTGTGTACTGTTCAAAGGCATCTGCTTAGAGAACTGAGTGGGCCCAGCAGGGTTGTAGCAGCCCAGAGGAAGGGGTGCCATTTTGCAATTTTGCCTTTTTATATTCACACAAAGGTGCCCAAAGTGCTAAAGCAGTCTTAGAAAGCGAGTTTAGAAGGTTTTCCCCAGTCCCAGTTCCAGCTTATTGCTTGTTTTAAATTTGCATGTATGTACTTAAAAAGTTAATGCAAATTACATGAAATAAAAGTTCCTCAGGTGCACTCTGTATTAGTTATAGTTAATGCTAACTGTGGTTACAGATAAATTCCAAAATAACCACTTAAGACAGTGAAAGTTGATTTCTATCTCATGTCACATCTGGTTGTGAGTTGGGGGCCATCAACAGGTGGTTGTTAGAGACTCAGGCTAGTGGATGCTTCTCTTCAGCATATGGCTCCCAAATTGCCCTGAATCTGCCAGCAGTCAGGAGAGAAGGCGTGTGGAGGACCCTGCCCGAGGTTTTAGGGGCCAGGCCTAGAAGTGGTGCACATCATTTCTACTTACGTTCCGCTGGCCAGACTCAGTCACACAGCCCCACTGACATGCCAGGGGACTGCAGAGCGCCAAGCAGAGAGCAGCATGGATGTTGGTAAACATTAGTGTCTCTTTGTAGACGTAGTGACCATTTTCAACCACATTTGCATCAGTATTTTATTACAAAATTTTTAATCAGAAAAATTAAGACTTACATAGTAAACACCCATGTACCAGCCACCTAGATTCTAAATTAATATTTTGCTGTATTTGCTTTATTTGTACATCTCTATATTTATCCCTCTACCCACCCATTAGTCCGTCTTTTTTTTTTAATGCATTTCAATGAAATGGTAGTTATCTCTATAATTCTACATGATATACTATACCCTTATTGTTTCTTGATTTGTTAGCTTTCAAGCCTCTCTACTACTAACCTGCACTATGAAAGTTGAGGAATTAAGTACATTTTCCTTGCTATATATTCCCCTCACCCCCATTTCTGCAAGTCATACTTAAATTTTCCAAATCCATTGTTAGTATAAAATGCTAATGGTAGAATACAAGTAGTGGTATACAGAAGTTTACTGTAAAATTCTTTCCACTTTGCTATATGAAATTTTCCCTTTGAGACCAGCCTGGCCATCACGGTGAAACCCCATCTCTACCAAAAACACAAAAATTAGTCGGGTGCAATGGTGGGCACCTGTAATCCCAGCTACTGGGGAGGCTGAGGAAGGAGAATCGCTGAGCGCGAGAAGCGGAGGTTGCAGTGAGCTGAGATCGCGCTACTGCACTCCAGCCTGGCGACAGAGTAAGACTCTGTCTCAAATAAATAGAAAACTTTAAAATTCTAAGGAAATCTATTGTTTTCCACTTGTATTTCTTGACTCACCAGCTTTAAACAGTGTCCTAGGCTTCGCCACGGGTAAATTAGGATGTAGTGCCCCAAACGTCTTCTGCCTTATTCTCAGAGTTCTCCTCCCCAACTTATTCCCAGTCTGCCTCTTGACCTTTCACATGGCTAGAACATTTACATTCTGTTCCATAATTAGTATTAGTAAGTCTTCTGTGCATCATTTATAGGTTAATTCTAAAAGTGGAAGGCCTGTCAGCATTTAAAATATCAGGATCTCGTGTATTATTTGCTAGAGAACCAGGCAGTATGTTTAGATTTATAGAGAAGACAGTGGCATCTTACATTGCATAACGCGTGATCTGTGAAGACAGGAGTAAGGAGAATGGAAAGGAGTTGGTATGAGTATGCTCTTTACTTTTAAAATTAATATGCTTTTATCCTGTTACTCAGTTTCTTATTTTTGCAGACTGTTAGAGGGAATTTCTTTTTTCTTTTTTCTTTTTTCTTTTTTTTTTTTTTTTTTTTTTTTGAGACGGAGTCTCGCTCTGTCGCCCAGACTGGAGTGCAGTGGCCGGATCTCAGCTCACTGCAAGCTCCGCCTCCCGGGTTTACGCTATTCTCCTGCCTCAGCCTCCTGAGTAGCTGGGACTACAGGCGCCAGCCACCTCGCCCGGCTAGTTTTTTGTATTTTTTAGTAGAGACGGGGTTTCACCGTGTTAGCCAGGATGGTCTTGATCTCCTGACCTCGTGATCCGCCTGTCTCAGCCTCCCAAAGTGCTGGGATTACAGGCTTGAGCCACGGCGCCCGGCCGGAATTTCTTTTTTCTTAAAAACAAGCACAGTGGTTAAGAGTTGGGGCTCTGGAGCTAGTCTGTCTTTTCATACTCAGTTCTGTCACTTCTTTTTTTCTTTTTTTTTGAGACAGAGTCTCATTCTGTTGCCTAGGCTGGAGTATACTGGAGTGATCTCGGCTCACTGCGACCTCTGCCTCCTAGGTTCAAGAGATTCTCCTGCCTCAGTCTCCTGAGTAGCTGGGACTACAGGCGCGTGCCACTAGGCCTGGCTAATTTTTGTATTTTTAGTAGAGACAGGGTTTCACCATGTTGGCCAGGCTGGTCTCAAATTCCTGACCTCAGGTGATCCGCCCACCTGGGGCTTCCCAAATTGCTGGGATTACAGGCATGAGCCACCATGCCCTGCTCTCATTTCTGTCACTTCTGCACTCCGAGACTTTGGGCAAAAAAAATTTTGTTTTTGAGACGGAGTCTCGCTGTGTCACCCAGGCTGGAGTGCAGTGGTGCAATCTCGGCTCACTGCAAGCTCTGCCTCCCAGGTTCATGCCATTCTCCTGCCTCAGCCTCCTGAGTAGCTGGGACTACAGGCGCCTGCCACTGCGCCCAGCTAATTTTTTGTATTTTTTATAGAGACAGGGTTTCACCATGTTAGCCAGGATGGTCTCCATCTCCTGACCTTGTGATCCACCCGCCTCGGCCTCCCAGAATGCTGGGATTACAGGCGTGAACTACTGCGCCTGGCCCAGGCAAATAATTTTTCCTTGAGCCTCAACTTCTTTATCTAGGAATGGGAAGAGTAATATAACCTACCTTGTAGGTTTGTTGTGGTGATTCATAGGTTAAAACATCTGAAGGCTTAAAATAGACACACATAGAAAGCGCCTGATAAGCTTTAGCTGTTAATTCTTCTTAACCCTCTAACATAATATTTTGGTTTGGACTGGTTGTTTTCTAGTCCTATCTCATTCTCAGGTTAGCTCATTACTTCTTGGATCCTTTTTCTCTCTTTTGGATTCTCTTTGCTTTTGTAAAAGTGAAGATGTGGCCGGGTGCAGTGGCTCACACCTGTAATCCCAGCACTTTGGGAGGCCGAGGTGGGTGGATCACCTGAAGTTGGGAGTTCGAGACTACCCTGACCAACATGGAGAAACCCTGTCTCTACTAAAAAATACAAAATTAGCCAGGTGTGGTGGCACATACCTGTAATCCTAGCTACTCGGGAGGCTGAGGCAGGAGAATCGCTTGAACCTGGGAGGCGAAGGTTGCAGTGAGCCGAGATTGCACCATTGTACTCTAGCCTAGGCAACAAGAGCGAAACTCTGTCTCAGAAACAAACAAACAAACAACAAAGTGAAGATGCATACATCAAATATCAATGGTAATACGTAGTAAAAAATCAAGAAGTAATGTCAAATATATCTGTTACTGTAATAAATGTGAGTGGGTTAAGCTCTCCATTAAAGAACTTCCCCCAATTAAGACAGAAAATCAATATATATACTGTAGAAAAGCTTGTTTATATGTTACTTTGATTTTTAAAATTAAGTCATTTAAAGTTGTGAATAATAAAAAAGTAGCTCTTGAAACTTTCAAGTTCAATGTCTTGTTATTCCATATGTTCTGTTTATAAATGCAGTAAAATTTAATAAGCACTCTTTAAGAGCATCTGGTTAAATTCAGTTCTCTTTATAAACTTTGCTAATAAAGTTAACATTTTAATTTGTGTTTATTTAGTATATTTAGGTTCTTGTTAAAGTCTGACAAAAAAGTCCAGTTTTTAAAGTCTTATAAATTTAATGATTATTCTAATAAATTTAGTGATTCTTAAGTCCTCTTATATATTCCAAAACATTTATATTTTCTTTCTCTCTTTTTTTGTTTTTTTGAGACAGTTTCTCTCTCAGTCGCCCAGGCTGGAGTTCAGTGGCATGGTCATAGCTCACTGCAGCCTTGACCTCCTGGGTGCAGGTGATCCTCTCACCTCAGCCTCCTGAGTAGCTGGGACTACAAGAGCATGCCACCACATCTGGCTAATTTTTGTGTTTTTTATAGAGACGGGGTCTTGCTATATTGCCCAGGCTAGTCTTGAACTCCTGGGCTCAAGCTATCCTCCCACCTTGGCCTCCCAAAGTGCTGAGAGTATAGGTGTGAGCCACAGTGCCCAGCCTGTATTCTCTCTTTATATGTGTGTATATGTAGATGCACGCTTTCAAATTTAAAATTACAAATTAATTACTGAGTTACAGATTTTGAATTGGAATCACAAGGTTGACCTTTAATGCTTTAATCCAATTCTCATAAACATTAAAAGTGTAGTTCTCTAATGCAGATATTTCTTAATATGGAATACTATTACTACTTGTCTGATTCTTTTGATTATTTCCCCACTTGTTCTATTTTTTTTTTTTTTTTTTTTTTTTTGAGACGGAGTCTCGCTGTGTCGCCCAGGCTGGAGTGCAGTGGCCGGATCTCAGCTCACTGCAAGCTCTGCCTCCCGGGTTTTTACGCCATTCTCCTGCCTCAGCCTCCCGAGTAGCCGGGACTACAGGCGCCCGCCACCTCGCCCGGCTAGTTTTTTGTATTTTTTAGTAGAGACGGGGTTTCACCGTGTTAGCCAGGATGGTCTCGAACTCCTGACCTCGTGATCCGCCCGTCTCGGCCTCCCAAAGTGCTGGGATTACAGGCTTGAGCCACCGCGCCCGGCCTCCCCACTTGTTCTAAATCTTTCTAGGATTAAAAGATGTTTACGTAAATGTTTTATTCCAAATAATGTTGGGATTTCTTCCCGTGTGTGTGTGTGTGTGTGTGTGTGTGTGTGTATATATATATATATATATTTTTTTTTTTTTTTTTTTTTAAGAGACAAGGTCTTGTTCTGTTGCCCAGGCTGGAGTGCAGTGGTGTGATGCTGGCTCACTGCAGCCTTGACCTTCCTCTCTGCCCCAGCCTCCTGAGTAGCTGGGACTACAGGCAGTGCCACCATGCCCAGCTAATTAAAAAAATTTTTTTTGGTAGAGATGGGGTCTCACTGTGTTGCCCAGGCTAGTCTCCAACTCCTGGCCTCAAGCTGTCCTCTCACCTCAGCCTCCAAAAGTGTTGACATTTGCCACCATGCCTGGCCCCATATAACTTTTAGGGTTGTCTTCTCAGTTTGCTGAGGTTTTTTAAATAAATAGGGATCTCTGACAGGGACAAGGTTGGGATTCTAACCCTACCTAGACTTCAGATATCAGCTTGAGCCACTTTTGCTTTGGTTGGAACATATTCTTGACCATATTTGGTTTGAGCATATTCAAGGATATTCTGTGCTAGTAAGTTTTCTCAACCTTCATCTGAAGATAACTATGTTTTGCCCTTACCCTTTATATACTTTGCCTGGGTATAGAATTCTTGTTTATCACCTTTGTAGTCTTTCTGTAGCATGGCCTTCAAAAGTTGAAGAAACAGGTGTCGTAATACTCACGTGCCTTAGATTCAAGTTATATTTTATTTAATTTGTGTAGCTTCTAATAGGAGCCTGAGACCCCCATTCAAACGGCCATATAACTTGATTAGAGTTTGTACTTCTTTAGCACTTAAAATATATAAATATTTTCCCATTTAACTCCAAAGAACTTTAACTTGATAGAATACTGCCTGTTTTTTTGTTTTTTGTTTTTGTTTTTTTTGTACTTTCTGTCTCTTAAAGCAGTATCTTCTTAAAAAAATTTAAATTAACTTTAAGTTCTGGGATACATGTACAGGACGTGCAGGTTTGTTACATAAGTAAACGTGTGCCATGGTGGTTTGCTGCACAGATCAACCCATCGCCTAGGTATTAAAGCCCCACATGCATTAGCTGTTTATCCTGATGCTCTCCCTCCTACCGCCCCCGCCCCCTGACAGGCCCCAGTGTGTGTTGTTCCCCCGACCCCTCTGCGCTGTTTCCATGTGTTCTCATTGTTAAGCTCCCATTTATAAGCGAGAACATGCGGTATTTCGTTTTCTGTTCCTGTTAGTTTGCTGAGGATAATGGCTTCCATCTCCATCCATGTCCCTGCAGAGGACATGATGTTGTTCCTTTTTATGGCTGCATTCTATTCCATGGTGTATATGTACCACATTTTCTTTATCCACTCTGCCATTGATGGACATTTGGATTGATTCCATGTCTTTGCTATTGTGAATAGTGCTGCAGTGAACATACAGGTGCATGTATCTTTATAATAGAATGATTTATATTCCTTTGGGTATATATTCAGTAATAGATTTGCTGGGTCAAATGGCATTTCTGGTTCTAGGTCTTTAAGGAATCACCACACTGGCTTCCACAGTGGTTGAACTAATTGACATTCCCACCAACAGTGTAGTTCTCCCCAGCCTCACCAGCATCTGTTGTTTCTTGACTTTTTAAAATAATCGCCATTCTGACTGGCATGAGATGGAGCTCATTGTGGTTTTGATGTGCATTTCTCTAATAAT
This sequence comes from Macaca thibetana thibetana, assembly GCF_024542745.1. Classification (NCBI taxonomy): domain Eukaryota; kingdom Metazoa; phylum Chordata; class Mammalia; order Primates; family Cercopithecidae; genus Macaca; species Macaca thibetana. Next base: position 1,528,745 of record NC_065593.1, on the reverse strand, counting down.
CAGTGATGTTCAGCTTTTTTTCATATATTTGTTGACTACATAAATGTCTTCTTTTGAGAAGTATCTGTTTGTGTCCTTTGACCACTTTTTAATGGGGTTGTTTTTTTCTTGTAAATTTGTTTAAGTTCCTTGTAGATTCTGGATATTAGACCTCTGTCAGATGGATAGCTTGCAAAAATGTTCTCCCATTCTGTAGGTAGCAGTATCTTTCTTGATAGTAAAACAAAATGTGATTTAATTGTGGATATCTTTCTTGGCTTTGTCTGTCTTACAGGATAATTCTACTGAAACAATAGTATCAGTTAAAGACACAATACACCATAAAGTATCTTAAATGAGATAGGGCCGTTTATATTGATAAAAGTGCAGTTCAAGAAGAAAAAGTAGCAGTTACAAAGTCCACTCACTAAATAGCAAAACACTGGAAGTAACTAAAGGAGAACCTATTTGAAACACATGGAAAAACTCGTAAAGTGGGAGAATTTAACTGTGTCTTACACAAACCATTTTTTCAAAATGATCATGGAATGGTTAATATATTGATCTATTCTAAGGCCAGAAAGAAAACCTCATTACTTTCATTCAAGAGAAATTTTACTGGTCACTCTGTGATCATAATGCAATAAAACTGTAAATAGTGAAAGTTGACATTTTAAAAACTTAATCTATTTGGAAATTTTGACTCAAATAGGAATTGAAAACTACAGTTATAGATCATTTAGAAAAATAATTATGAAATACTAATAAAGTTACAAATAATAAGCAAATTTATTCCTCTGAAAGCTTTTATTATCAAAAAATAAAGAATGAAAATAAAGTAAGTTCTACACAAGGACATTCGAAAGAAGAGAAACAACAAAAGAAATCTGGCATAACTGGAGGGAGTTTTTAAAAATGGCAGAAATTAATGAAGTAAGTTACGACTGTGTCTGTTTCACTCTTCTCTTTCCTCAGTACCTAACACCTTACTAGACACATGGGTGGTGTTTAGTAAATATTGAATAAATGTGAATGAGTAAAAAAAATCACCAGAATTGAAAAATCTTAAGAGTATGTTCTTTGTTAAACAATGAAATGAAGTTTTAGTTAGACTCATCAAGAAATAAGATAACACAAATACCCCAAATTATATATATATAAAATGTGTGTATATATAATATGTATAATTTATATTATATATAGTATATAATAGATATGTTAGCTATATATGTGTATGTGTATATATATAATGTATATAATCAGGGATGTTGGAGATTTTTTAAAAACTAGAATAAAAAATAGAAAAATCTTGAAAAAATTGAAATTAGGAAAACAAAATTACCAAAATCAATTCATAAAGAAATGAAATACTTGGACAGAAAAATATTCTTGGAAGATGTCACAAAGTGACTTAAGAAAATAGCTCCCGGCTGGGCGCAGTGGCTCATACCTGTAATCCCAGCACTTTGGGAGGCTGAGGCGGGTGGATCACCGAGGTCGGGAGTTCAAGACCAGCCTGACCAACATGGAGAAACCCTGTCTCTACTAAAAATACGAAATTAGCTGGGTGTGGTGGTGCATGCCTGTAATCCCAGCTACTCGAGAGGCTGAGGCAGGAGAATCACTTGAACCCGGGAGGTGGAGGTTGCAGTGAGCCGAGATCATGCCATTGCACTCCAGCCTGGGAGACAAGCGTGAAACCATGTCTCAAAAAAAAAAAAAAAAAAAATAGCCCCCAAAATAATCCTGAATCCAGATGGTGTTATAGGTAAAGTTTTTCCAATATGAGAAAAATATAATTTCTGTGCTATTTAAAGTTGTGTGGTATGTTTCCCAAAGATATTAGATATTAAATATTACAGAGGGTATAGGTAATGATATAAGCTATGTACAGATGATTATTTCGTATTTTAATAATTAAAATGTGCTAGAAAAACTGTAACTCATACATTTAATCTATGTCTGTTGCTTAGGACCAGGTTAAGTCAAAGAAGAAATGAGTCAATATTAAATTTATGCAGAAAAATATTAAACACATAAGACAGTTGAGTGCAACTATAGCCAAAATTATGATGGTGATATTCAAATAATAGAAACTTGAAAAATATTCCAAAGTACAGAAAAGATGGAAGGCATTCCAATTTGTTTTGATGAAAGTAGTACTAATACTGTTAATATTATTTCTGATACCAAAGCTTTTCAAAGATGGTATGAACAAAGAAAGCCACAGTGTATTCTTACTAATGTAGAGGCTCTCCTTAACTGAAATATCAGCCACATTTAATCCAGCCATATGTTTAAAAAAAAATTACACCATTGGCTAAAAAGTGGCTTATTCTAAGAATGCAAAAATATTATTAAGTAAATAGAATTGGAACTATCAGTAAATTTAAAGATAAAAGTTACCATCATACTCTATGTCAGTAATGCATTTAATAAAATTTAACATCTACCTCATAAACATTTAATTTATGTTGGAATAGTCTGGATCTTTTCTTAAGATAAATAAGATGCTCGCCAGGCGCGGTGGCTCATGCCTGTAATGCCAGCACTTTGGGAGGCTGAGGTGGGCGGATCACGAGGACAGGAGATCGAGACCATCCTGGCTAACACGGTGAAACCCCATCTCTACTAAAAATACAAAAAACTAGCCGGGCGTGGTGGCGGGCGCCTGTAGTCCCAGCTACTCGGGAGGCTGAGGCAGGAGAATGGCGTGAACCCGGGAGGCGGAGTTTGCAGTGAGCCGAGATTGCGCCACTGCACTCTAGCCTGGGTGACAGAGCGAGACTCTGCCTCAAAAAAAAAAAAATGATAAATAAGATGCTCTAAAAGCAGCACATACCATGCTTAACAGGAAACTGAAAACATCCCTATACAGGTCAGGGACAAAACAGTGGTGCCTGTACAGGACTTTATGACATTGTTTTCAAATATACTAGCCAAAGCAGTAAGATTTTTAAAAAATGGTTATTAAAAATGAGACAAAATTAGCATTCTTTGTAGATACTAGAATTCTCTTGTTAGAATAGCCAAGGAGATCAACTGAATAACTATGAGAACCTATAACAATTTAGTAAGGTAACCAGCTTGGAAATGAGTATATAAATTCAGATATGTATGTGTGTGCATATATATGCTTGTATGATGTAGATAGATGTATATGTAACAGTAGTTTTCTTTTATGATAGTAATCAGAAACGATGGTTTGTTTTTTTTTTTTTTTGAGACAGGGTCTTATTCTGTCACCCAGGCTGGACTACAGTGGTGCTATCTGGGCTCACTGCAACCTGTGCCTTCCAGGCCCAGGCAATCCTCCCACCTCAGCCTCCTGAGTAACTGGGACAACAGGCACGTGCTACCAGAGCTGGCTAATTGTTGTATTTTTTGTAGAGACGGGGTTTCACTGTGTTGCCTAGGCTGGTCTTGAACTCCTGAGCTCAAGTGATCTACCCACCTCAGCCTCCCAAAGTACTGGGATTATAGGAGTGAGCCTCTGTGCCTGACCACAATGGTTTATTAAAAGGTTTCATTCACACTGTGAAAAAAATGCATAAAACCTGAGGAAGAAACAAGAAATGTGCATGGCCTCTGTGAGAGCTGTAAACTGTCTACTCAGGGGCATAGATATAAACTGTCTCCTCAGAGGCACTGGTGATGATGCGGTAGGTGTCCTCCGTTGAGTGGAGGAATTATCGTTATAGTTCTGAAAATCAGAAATAGCTGCTGAATTTTGTAAAATGCCTTTTGGGCATTCACACAGATCTTACTATTTTTCTTTTTAGATATAATGATTTGATGGATTTAAATATCTTCACCTTATAATAAACTTTAAGTCAGGTTTTTCTAAATCTTCCTTTTGGAATTTTTTTTTTTTTAACATGAAAGTTGAATTAACAGCATTTTTTCTTGGTGCCTTATTGCATTATATATAAAATAAGGGGATGTGTGCATGGTTAGTTCTTAAGTTCCTGGTAACTTTAACATTCTATGATTTTATGGTTTTAGACTTTTTTTTTCCCAAGAGACAAAGGGGCTTGCTCCGTTGTTTAGGCTGGTCTCAAACTCCTGGCCTCAAGGGATCCTCCTGCCCTGGCCTCCCAAAATGCTGGTGTAACAGGCATGAGCCACCACTCGTGGCCAGACTTTTAAACATTTCTAACTCAGAGAAGTGTTTGGATTTTACCTCTTGAATTGTTGCACAAATGTGCTTTAGGTATGAGATTTCTAGCTTGTTGAATTCTATTTTACTTAAAAAAATTTTTTATATGGCTCCAATCAGATCAAACTAGCCTATGTAGTATCATAGAAGTAGCATTATAATATTGAGAATTTTGAAGGGTTCCAGGTATCCTGAAGACTTCACCATCACAGGACAAAAACACTTCTAGGGCTGTCTTCCCACCAGACCCAGCGTCTGCTGTTCTTTCGCTCTTGCTGCCCTCCTCCGCTACCTTCTTGCTTAGCCAGTGCGTGTTGTCTGGCATCCGCCTTCACATGGACATTGTGCTGCAGTTGGTTGCTTCTCCAGCTAAGTACGAACCGTCTGAGGATCCATGTTTATCTTTGCCATCTCCATGGTCTCCAGCACTCCGCAGAGTCCTTAGCAAAATGTATGGTTTTAATGAATTGATGGCAGCTGTCCCTTGTATTTCCAGGAAAGTTTTGGATTCTCAGGAGAAAGTAAGTTTGATATTTCAAAACTAATGTGGTTGGCCAAATATTTTATATTGGGATTAAAAAAATTATTTTAGTGGCACAAACTTCCAGAAAGCTTGTGCGTAAGAGTTTTTCCTTACCCCACACGACTACAAAGGTGACCCAGAAATCCTGAGCCAGTGGAACTCCCGGGGGGGTGCAGGTATCACAGGGACCTTGCCCTCCCCACTGTCTCCTTTCATCCCTGTCCCAGAGACCTAACATCGCCATGGTCTCCTTTCCTTCAGTCTTTCATATGTATTTGTAAATATTCTTTTACCAGTATCTTTCTTTCTCTGTTCCTTTTCCTCTTTAACCCTTGCCCTTTTGCTTCAGAAAAATTAGTCTTTTTTCTTTTATGCTCCCCTCATTTCCAACTTCCTGTTCCAAATTAAGCCTAATTATGGTTGAGTGTTAAGATTAGGGTTTATGATGAACCTAGTAAGATAAAGTAATGTATTTTGATGTGAAACTGTATCTAGTAAAGAACTGATGCCAGCCACCTCCAAAGCCCTTGAAAATCCCCTTTGTTTTATCTGCCAGAGAATTCATCTCTTTCTCTAATTGGTCCTGCTTTTCTCTCTAGCACAAGCAGCCAAATTTTAAAAAAATCTTGAAAGGTTACATTATAAGCAGTCTAACCTTCTGATCTGTAAGCAGATAAAGAGTCTATTCATAGTGGTAAAAAACTATTATGAAAATTATCTGTTTATAGTTATATTTTGGCCTCTTTTGGTCTCCCCTCAGTCTGAGTACGTTACAGTATGCTGAAGTTACATGGAATTAATATGCTTCTAAACTGGACCAAAAATGTGATATAACAGCCTGTATTTGCAGGTGAACAAAGTATGAGTGAGAGCGGTATGTGGCTCTGTGTGCTTTGTTTGCCCGTGCGTATTTGTGTGTCTGTGTTCCTCCTGCACAACTTCCCTGACAGCCTGTGCTTTGTGCTTTCATAGGGATTTTGAATTATAAGGGAAAGAAGAAAGAATGAAAATCAAGATATAACAGTAATCGGATCAATGATGACATTTTAGTGTGAACTGTACGTTACAATGACCTCTTCTGTAAATTTTGGTATCCAGAACCTTATGCTAACCCTTTCAGATAGAAAACAGTGCTCGAAGTGTATCACAAGCGTGCCTTTTTCATTTACTGTTTTTTCATTACTTAAGTTATTCCTTTTCTTCTCTTTTTTTTTTTTTGGTATGTGTGTGTGTGTGTCAGGGTCTTACTTTGTCACCCAGGCTGGAGAGCAGTGTTGTAATCATGGCTCACTGCAGCCTCAACCTCCCAGGCTCAAGTGATCCTCCTGCTTCAGCCTCTCGAGTAGCTGGGACCACAGGCATGTGCCACCTCGCTTGGCTGATTTTTTAAATTTTTGGTAGAGGTGGGGTCTTGCTGTGTTGCTCAGGCTGTGTTGCTCAGAATTAATGTGAATTCTGGTACCAGCTTTGCCTCTGGAGATACTCTGGGGCTTCTTGATGGCTGTGGTCAGGCCACACCATGGTCATGTGCTTGCCAGCATTCTGGTCATTCCTCGCTTATCTACTGCCTCTAATTGTTCCTGTGTGCCTGGAAACTGGTAGCCAAACCTGCCAGAACTGTATACAAACCAGAAGTGCTTCTCCTAGTAGTAAGCAGGTGTGGAGGTTTAGGGGACAGTCATTTTGAGCTTCTCTGGAGCTGTTTTCCTTTTCTCGTTGAAATGACATCATCTCAGGTAGCTGAGTGGCCATAGAGCTGTGTCACTGCACAAGCATGTGGTCAGGTGCTGTTCCCCTGCCCTGGCACCTGTGGAAGATGCGTGGGCCTGCTCTCTGTTGCTTTCTTGTACCACACCACACCCATCCTGGCCTCAGAGCTCCTGCCTGCATGGGCTTCCCTGTGCCTTGATGCTCCTCTCACAGCATGTTACAGCTGACTCCTCCATGGGTTGACTGCAAGGCCCAATTTGCACAGGATAGTTCCAGTTAACACCTAATTGTGGATCAGTTTACTCCTGTTGTTTTTACACTCAAAAAGTGCCCCAATTTGGAAGATAAAATATACCATCTCCTACTTAACCATTTCAGGTCTCAGTCCAGTGTCACCTGCTTCAGGTAGACCTTTCCCTTTCTCTCTCAGGGGGCAAGTTTCCTGGTTTGCTGTGGCTGCAGAATAAACCCCAGGGCTTGGTTGGGCTGAGCCAGGGTTTGCCAGCAGACAGATTCAGGCTTCTTTCTATGTGAGGGCCCGTGGCAGGCCAGCGTGGGAGGATGTGAGATGGGAGGGGCAGCCAGGTGCTGGGAGGGTTGGGAGAGACATGGGGGGCGGGAAAAGTGAGGCCTGAAGCCAGGGGAAAGAAACATAGAAGTGTGCTGTAAGCTCTGCGTACACCAGCCCTTGATGAGTTTTAATCTGCTTTACCTCTCAAGGCTGTAAGAGTCAGATCTGAGTGTTTTGAAAATGAGACGGTGTGTGCAATTAACTTGAAGAGAACTGATACAGGAGAGATCTCTGGTGAGGCTTCATTATAAGCGGATGACATTACATAAGCAAGCTTCATTTTTTTCTAGGTGATAGGTTGGACTGTTAGACAAAACTCTGGATTCAGAGAAGCGCTGTAGGTGCATTTCACCTCCTGTCTTTACTTTGATGGATTTTCATGTTGGTCAAATGAAGACTTGAGCTCCATCTATAAAATCCCTTCCAATTTTTAGAAGTATATAATTCTGTTGTATGCTCTAGAGAGTCCAGACTATAAAGCATTTTGAATTTTACTATTTCTTTTCCCCCGATTGTGGGCCAGAAAGGAAAACTTCCAAATAAGGATGCACAGTCCACTCTCGAAACACAGGGAAACAATAACTAGAATACAAGTCTAGCCTTTGCCCTGGCATGAAAAGAATGCAGACTGTTAGCTGACCTGAAGGTTTCTGTTTTATTTCATGTTTAGGTGAAATGGTCAGCTTTGAGCATTACTCCCAAAGAAGTTTCTCCCCAGACTTTAAGATATTTGTGCAATATTAAGATGGTTTTATTATCTGTGAGACAGCTGTGGTCACTTTTATTTATGAAACTGCCATGTTTATTGTATATTTATCAGGAGCTGTGCTGGAAAACTGAATTTAGAGAAATAAACCTGGGCTCACAAATGATTATGGTGACATTCAGTATACCCCCCATGACACTATCACTAACATTGCTAGGTTGCCTTCCAGCAGTTTAGCCACCTCAACTATAAAGGAATGGTGAAGTAATGATGGCAACTTGCCTCATTGGAGAGTGTGCAGACTGCCGTTTTAAACTGTAATTGTCGGGATTAGACCTCAACCATGGTGAAATGTTGGACATAAAGGTACGTGAACAAAGCTAAGTGCAAAGTTGTGTGAATGCTGATTCAATCTTTGTGAAAGTACAGTCCACAGGACACAAATTGGCAAAATTCATTTGCCTTACAGTGTGTTTTTTGAATTATAGCACTTTGGGCCTGAGTTCTCCGCTTGCTGCAGTTCCTGCCAGCCCCTTTGTTCTCTCCTTGGCTCTCGCAGACATTTATTTACATGTTTAGCTCTATAGACAGTTGAAATTTTTGGTGTTTTTTTTTTTTTTTTTTTTTTTTAGAGACAGAGTTTTGCTTTTGTTGCCTATGCTGGAGTGCAGTGGTACGATCTCGGCTCCCTGCAATCTCCACCTCCCAGGTTCAAGCAGTTCTCCTGCTCAGCCTCCCAAGTAGCTGGGATTACAGGCATGTGCCACCACACTTGGCTAATTTGCTCTTTTTAGTAGAGACAGGGTTTCACCACGTTGGTCAGGCTGGTTTTGAACTCCTGACCTCAGTTGATCCACCTGCCTTGGCCTCTGAAAGTGCTGGGTTTACACGCCTAAGCCACTACACCTGGCTGGCATTTGAAGTTTTGACTCTGATTAAAAAAAGAAAAGACTATTATAACATTGGAATTTAATTTAAATGACAATAAAGGTGATTTTTAAATAAAGTAAATTTTAAAAATTAAATTGGTATACTGTAAATATGCAGTGAGGAGATAATTGATCTTCCTGGTTGCTTCCCAGGGAAGCAGGCCTCAAGACCCAGATTTGTGTGCAGAGTTTGTGGGGGATGCCTCTGGGAACAGTACCAACGCGGGGGTGAAGGAAGCCGGTTGGGCAGAGGGAGTAGCTAAGGTGGATGCAGCTGCGACAACTGCCTCTTCAGAAGGTCCCAGGGGATGGAGCTGGAATGGGCCTTCACAGTGTCCCAGTTGGAGACCAGGTGGTCACATCACTCTCTCTCCCCCATCAGTCTTGGAGGGGAGTCTGCAGAGAATCTGTTTCTTTGCCTTTTCCAGCAGTCTTGCCCTTCATTTCCTTTATAAATCTCAAACACTCACTGAGTATTTTCTTCTTTCAAAAGTTTATTCTCAGGGAGGTGGCTCCCTGGCTGACCACAGGTCCCGCCTGCATTCAGCCTGGCTGACTCAGGAGGTCAGCGCCCAGACCTGACTCATTTTCTTCCTCTCCTTGCCGACCTCACCAGGGCCTGCTTCCTGGCACCTCATTTGGCCAAGCCCTCTGCCCACCTCCTCTTTGCCTGTGGTGGGTGGGCAGGCCAGGCCAGGCTCACCCTCCAGTGTGGAGGGCGGGGTCAGAGGCCCCTGGACAGCCTGGGGCCGCCTCTGTGCTCTCCAGCTCGGTTTTGGCCGGAGAGCCCTGGCCAGTTGTCGAGAAAGTGTGCCTCTATTTCCGGGGTAATGCTGTGGGCACAGCACCTTCAGCCTGCAGTCCCCAGAGGGGATGTAGTCATGCCAAAGCTCCTGATGCCATCATCAACCCGTTAGAACCCCTCACCTCCTCCTCCATTCATAAGTCATTAGCCCTAAGCCAGCACAGCACTTCGAATTCAGGCAGTTGATCATCATCTAGGTGTGAATCCCATTTCATTAATTTTTGCCTGGAAATTGGCACTCCCTTTAAAATCTTTTAATGCTTTCGTTTACTGCAAATTTTATTCCGTGACTTTTTCTTCTGTGTGTGCCGTCTCCTGGCTCTCTAGCTTTCCTGTTATACTTGTATTGGATCTTTTCAATCTTCTATGTCTCTTAAATTTTTAAAACTTCTATTCATTTCAGTATTCTTTTATTCACAACTCTGAGTGAATTTTCTTGGTCTTCTCATTCATTGACTGGATTTTCTGTAGTGTTCAGTATTGCTAGTGATCATTATTTTGCAAGTGATAGCAATCTTTTCTGATGTGACATTTTCCCTTTTAACAAAGGTATTTATCTTTTAAAATCTTACTGAAAACATTGATGAGAGACTTTCTAAAGGACTATGACTACACTGGCTTTGCTGGGTATGTGGGTACCCATGACTGTTCTGCTCCTAAAGTTTAAGTACTGGGACTTCTGTATCTCAGGTCTCTAGGGGGCCTGGGCCTCTGCTGGGTGGGACAGTGGGCCGGATGCACGTTTAGTGCAGCATTCCTAGTCTGTGAACTTCTCCTGTGTCATGCCAAGGGGTTTGAATCCAGGTGTGAATTTGACTACTCAGAAAAGAGAACCATACCGACCTGTGGCACATTGAGTAGAGAGTATTTTTTAAATGAATTTGCCCTGATTTAAACTATATTCAGCCTCCTCGGCTTATGTAAATGCACAAATTTCTTCAAATTCTCTGCATAGAAGTTTTTTCTTCATGCTTTCTGGAGCGAAAATTCTTATCCTGGCTTCCTTTATGTACTAGCTGTAGGATTGCAGGCTAGTTTCTTTCTTGCTTGCTTCATTCCCGTCCTGTGTAAAATGGGGCTGATAGTATATCCTTAGGGAGTTCTTAGAACAAAACCCAGAAGTTAATACATTCTCAATGAATGTTAATAAATGTTAAATAAATTAGCAGAAAATGTTAGTTTCAAAAAATCTTAACCCCTTCTCTTTTTCTTCCATCTTCTCCCCCTCATTTTCCTACTTTTCAGTCATTTTCCTTGAGGGTAGGCAACATTTCATTTCTCACCAAATGCCGACAGGTGCTTCCCCCTACTTCTGTGTCCCTCTCCTCCCACCACCCTCCTTGCCTTCTCTAAGGTATTCTTTATGTAGTCAGGGAGTGTATTGGTTCCTGTTGCTGCTATAACAAATAACTACAAATTTAGTGGCTTCAAAAACAACGCAGAATTGTTTCCTGGCAGTTCTGGAGGTTAGAAGTCTAAAGTCAAGGTACTGGCAGGGCTGTGTTCCTTCTGGAGGCTTCAGGGGAATATCCATTTTCTTGCCTTCCCAGCTTCTAGAGGCCACTAGCATTCCTCGGCTTGTGGTCCCCTCTTCCCTCTTCAGAGTATATTGCTTCAACCTCTTGGGCTGTCATCACGTCTCCTTTTTCCGTCCCTGCTTGTCCTGCATCCCTGTTGTAAAACCCTGGTGATTATGTTGAGCCCAGCAGAGAATTCCGGATAATCTCTTTATCTCAATATCCTTAAGCACATCTGCAAAATCCCTTTGTTGTGTGACAAACTCACAGGTTCTAGGGATTAGGATGTGGACATATTTGGGGGACTGTTATTCCATGTGCTGCAGGAAGGTAGACGTGTAAACCTTTTACCATAGCACAGTGCAGGTGGGACCTGCACAGTGGTGCCCTGAGCAAAAGGTGTGGACCTCAGACACGGAAGCAGTTATTTCTGAGGACATTGGGAAAAGTTTGACAGAAGAGAGATGTTGGAGCTGAGTCTTAAAGGATGAAGAGGCCAGGGAAGTTTGGAAGGCTTTTAGGCTGAGGAAACAACACTTGCTAAGAAATAGAGTTGTAAAAAAAATCCTGCAATTTTGAGGAATAGTGAAATCTTTGATGTTGCTAAGACACAGGGTACATTGAGGAGAGAGGTAGGCAAAGAAAATTGTAGGTTAAAACTAGAATGTGCTGTGATGATGAGCTTCTAATGTATCCTGTGAAGAGAGGGGAGCCAGTGGAGTTGTTTTGGTGGCTTTTCAAATATAAATTTTGTCTGATTGTGTAAGTAGTTTTCTTCTTCTAGAAAATGAAGAAACCAAATAAGTATATCAGGAAAATGAAATTCATTCAAAGTCCTGACAGAGATAATGACTGTTGACATTTCTGTGTAGTGTCATTATTGAGCCATTTGTGTGTCTGTTTACCCAGTTGAAACCTCCCTGTATATTAAATTTCATATCTTGAATTCTTTACTTAATGGCATATCAACATTTCTTCATGTAATTAAATACTCTCAACTATCCTTAACATCTCTATAATATCCTATTGTATATATTACCATAATTTATTTAATCCTTCATTGTTAGATTCAATATTTTTCTATTTTATTTTATTTATTATTATTTTTTGAGACAGAGTCTCTCTCTGTTGCCCAGGCTAGAGTGCAGTGGCGCGATCTCGGCTCACTGCAACCTCCGCCTCCTGGTTTTAAGCAATTCTTCTGCCTCAGCATCCCGAGTAGCTGGGACCACAGACGTGTGCCACCATGCCCGGCTAATTTTTGTAGTTTTACTAGAGACGAGGTTTCACCATTTTGGTCAGACTGGTCTTGAACTCCTGACCTCATGATCCGCCTGCCTCAGCCTCCCAAAGTGCTGGGGTTAATAGACGTGAGCCACTGCACCCAGCCATATTTTATTTTATTTATTTATTTTTGAGGCAGGGTCTGTCTTGCCCTGTCACTCAGACTGGGGTGCAGTGGTACGATCACTACTCACTGCAGCCTTGACTTCTCAGGCTCAAGCGATCCTCCCACCTCAGTCTCCCTAGTAGCTGGGACTGCGGGCGTGAGCCACCACTCCCGACTCCTCTCTATTTTAAATAATACTAACACATAGATTTGTGTTTAAGTTTTTGAATGTTTCTTCAGGGCAGGAGTGCTTCTCCTCTGTTTATTCTCTTGAGTTGTGAGATCAGGTAGAAATGTTCCCGTGTCTAGGTGGAGGAGACCCCAATGTGCTCTTTCATTCACTCCCGGGCTCTAGAGTGGAAACTTCTGTGTCTTTCTCTGTGTGATGATTTGTGTGGGTGCCAAAGGCCAAACCCATATTTAGCGAAGAAATAGTGTGATCCACTTAAAAGGGGATTTAATAACTTGAGATGGAGATACCAAGCTGAACATTCACAACAAGCATAACTAAATCAGAGAGGCAGAAGAAAGCATCAACCAGAAAAAAAGTACTAACTTTTAAAGACTGATTACTCCTGATTTAAAACTTTTACTAGATGAAATACAAAGGGTAACAGTTTCTGCTGAGAACTGAATTAATTTTCTGGAAGGAGTGTCTTGTAAAACAAAGATATTGTGAGGTGAAAAACGTAAGATGCTTAAGGGATCTATGTAGGAGACCTAATAATTGAACAATAGGATTCCTAGAAGGGGACAGAGTAACAGATGGAAAATACATCGTATTATAAAAGAAGAAAACCTGAGCTGAATAAAATTTTAGACTTCAGATTGAAAGGACTCATGGAATTCTTTTTTAAAAGACATTATTGCTGGACTGCAGCAATAAAGATAGAAATCCTGCCAACTTCTAGACAGGAAGATAGGTCAGTTTTGAGGGGAATTGGGATGCCATTGGAGTTCTTATCCACTTCACAAAGAAGCTGGAATAGAGTCTGTATGGATTATTGACTCTAAAGAAGTAATATAAATCTTCTGTATTCAACCATATCAGCCTGGGTTTTTACTTGCATGCCACAGAAGCTGAGTTTGGTTGGCTTAGGAGGAAAACTTTTTAAGGATGTTGAGTTGCAGTGAAATTGTTAGAAGGGCTAGAGAGAGATGCCTATAGGCTCTGCAGCCAGGGATAGTGCGTCAAATCTTACACAGAATTGCCCAGGCCAGGTGCTTCTGCTGTGTTCCTGGGCTTAGACAGTGTAGCTTACACCAGATGCTGCAGGCACTAAAGTCTACAGTGAGCACCTTGGCCACTGCTTTCTGGGATCTTGATCTTGCTGCAGCTACCATTGTTGCAGCGAGCATTTTCCATCATAGTCCTTACTTTGCAGCATTAGTTCCTGAATCAAAGTCTGGGACAGGTGTAAATAATGGCAGGGTCAAGGGGCCTCCTAGCTGCAAGGGGGCACTGAGAAAGCAGGCAGCTGGCATTTTTAGCTTATTTAATGGGAGGTAGACCCTACCTTTAATTGAGACTAATAAGGTGGGAAAGTCCCCAGGCTTAGGAAAGAAGAGTTCAAAAGCCAGGGAATCAGAAAGAATGTCCGAGATCAAGTACTCCTGCCCAGATATAATTCAGTGAACCAGAGCAAAAGAAGAATATTTTTAGCCATGAGGGATTCATCCATCTCATTTGAACAAATATTCAAATGTCCAGTTAGATACTGGTAATTGGCTTAGAATAGAAATATGAAGATAGAAGAAAATGAATAATATAAGAAACAGTAGAGAGCAGTGAATCTTGCAGCAGGAAACATTGCATACATAAATGGAAGATATTAGCATGACAAAAGATTCAGAATGTAAGTGTAAAGTAAGAATTCTTGAAAGGAAGGTTCGTACTACCTTGGAACATCTAGGAAATAGCCTGGAACTAAAAATTCTAGACCATCTCAGCAAAATCCTGGACTAGGATTGCAGGCATTCAGATATAAAATTCCTCTAAAAATTTCATCTTTGTTGGTGAGGGACTGGGGCGGGGAGGCATGGTTATTTAGTTTGGATGAAGGTTTAATTAAGAGTGTTAGAAATGGCAAGTGACTACTAACGGAGTAGTAAAACATAGTATTCTCAAAATGACAGGGATCAAGGATGATAGTGAGCAGAGAGGTAAGCAGGCCAGGAAGGAATAAAGAGAAGTAATATCGAATTAGCAAAAGCCGAGGAGAGGAAAAAGATGAAATGAGTTAACAAATAGTAAACAAAAATCAAGTGGAAACAATAAAGCCAAATGAGCAACCCCACAGTAAATACTCTTCAGCTAAATTCACCTATTAAAAAACAAAGGTCCAGAGTATTAGTGTCAGAGCAAGATGCAAAAACAAAAGCATTGAACAGGACTAAGAGGTACTGTGTATTGGTAGAAACCAAAAATACAAAGTATAACTGCCTTTAAGCAGCAAAATGCATAGAACAAACACCAGAAACAAAAGAATTTGATAAGAAACATATTATACTAGGAGATGCTAATTACGTGTCTTTTCTAATTTGGTGGGTCAGCTAAGCTAAATTGCCAACTTGGATGTTCACAGGGGCTGGTGGGGAGCATGAATATGTGAATTATATGGTGGGAGACCAGGTATGGTGGGAATTGCACAGTGAACTGGATAATGCATGTCTTGCCTAAAGGCATTGAAAGTCATACATTTTAAAGCACTTTGCCAGCCAAACAAAATATATTTGTAGCTTGCTTGCAGCCTTCCAGTTTTCAACCTTTGAAACAAAAAAGCAAAAGTATAGAGGTTAGAAGCAACATATGCAACGAATTTATGGATCAGGGAATGTACATTTTTCCCTAGGTCTAGGGAGTATTTACAGAAGTTGATCATGTCCTTTATCACAGAAAACACAAAGTGAAATACAAAAATTTTGATTTTTGTATGCAGTAACCTGTCATCTCAGTCCAGTGAAATTAGTGGTAAAAAAAGAGATGATTATAACAGCAACAACAACAAAACTACCTTGGAGTTAAGAGCCACTGTTGTAAAATAATCTCTGCACCAAAAGAAAATCTAGACAAATTATAAATCATCTAGAAAGAAAAGAAATAGAAGCATTTTGATAACAACGTTTGTAGAATAGAACTGAATCTATAGTCAGGAAAAAGTATAATCTTAGATGCTTTTATTAGTATAAGAAAAGAAAGACAAAATATATGAGTGAAATATTCAACTTATGAAACTAGAAAAAAGTACAAAATAAAGATAAAGGTAAAAGCTGAAATGAATGAAATAGAAAATAAAATGGTAGAGAAGATAAATAAGAATAACACTAGTTCTTTGAAAAGGCAAATAATGGGAATTATTCTTGATTAAAGGAAAAAGAGGAAAAAGCATTAACAAGGAAGAATCTATTTATTGTTATAGGTATGGAGTAAATGAAAAATTAAATCTGCAGCAATACTTGTGAAACACTGGAGGAAGTGGGCAATTTTCCCTCAAAATATAAACTTCAAATTGTTTTCTAGAAAAAATATAAAAGTATTATTGC
Source organism: Macaca thibetana thibetana (assembly GCF_024542745.1). Lineage (NCBI taxonomy): Eukaryota > Metazoa > Chordata > Mammalia > Primates > Cercopithecidae > Macaca > Macaca thibetana. The sequence continues at coordinate 1,512,913 of NC_065593.1, read as the reverse complement.
TACTATTTAACATTGTTTTGGTATTATTGCTACTATTTAACATTGTTTTGGTATTGATGCAATAAGGCAAAATTTTTTTTGGCTTAAATACTGAAAAAGAGAAAAATAAATTTGACCTAAGAATAAGAGAATTTGTGATTATATATAAGATAAATATAAAAAGAACAAAAAGTTTTTTTCTATGCCATCAATAACTGGTTAGCATTGGAATGTGAAAAAAAATTCAATTCACAAATACCATAAAATATCTAGGAGTAATTTAAACTAGAAAATTATGGGACATAAAGTGAATAAGTATTAAATCTTCCTGTGGTTCATAAAACAAGACCTGAAATAATGGAGAAACTGCACTATGTTCCAGGATGGGTAGACATAATGTTATAAAATTATCCTTCCCAAGTAGCCTAGTTAAGAGACATTCTCCCCAGAATTTTTCATTAGGAAAAAAGGAAGCTCCTTATATTTAAGTCTTAGAAAGCATCTTTTTAAACTTAGCAAGTTCTTAATAACTTTACTCTTGAGTAATGAAGTAATACTTCAGACAAACCTCAATTTTTCTTCTCCCCTCCCCTGCCCTCCCCTCCCCTGCCCTCCCCTCCCCCCCCCCTCCCCTCCCCTCCCCTCCCCTCCCCTCCCCTCTTCTCGAGACAGGGCCTCACTCCACTTTCCCAGGCTGGAGTGCAGTGGCATGATCTTGGTTCACTGTAGCCTCAACCTCCAGGGCCCAGGTGATTCTCTCATCTCAGCCTCCCAGGTAGCTAGAACTACAGGTGCACACCGCCATGCCCCACTAAACTTTTTGTATTTTTAGTAGAGAGCTGTGTTGCTCAGGCTAGCTGCAAACTCTTGGACTCAAGTAATCTGCTTTCCTTGGCCTCCCAAAGTGCTAGGATTACAGGCATGAGCCACCATGCCTGACTTCTTCAATTTGTTTTAAATTGAGTTTTATAGAGGCTACCTGACAGAATTGGTTTTAAAAAAGATAGACAATTTTTTTTTTAATTTAGTACTTATTCTGTTGGGTATGATCTCATAGTTACAAGTGTTACTATTGTTGAATTGAAGCTTTGAAAGACTGTGTAACAGTTCTGTAAGTGGTTAGGTTGTAGAGATCACAAATGTATACCTACAGGAATAATTTTTTTTTAAACTGACCTAATGTCATATTACATATTTGTGACTTAGTATAACATTTTCAATGACAGCATAATACTATCACTGGATTCAGAAAGTACTGAGTCTCAAGTAGCTTAGCGGACAGAGGAAAGGGGTAAGGAAAGAGAGAATCAAGGTGATGCATGATACCTGCACTGCCTGTTAAAGAGAGCTTCCGGAAAGTGCTTCAACCACTTGGCCAGAACCTAACCATCTGGCCACACCCAGCTCCTAAAGAGGTTGGAAGTGTTCTGGAGCCTCCAGGTGCCTAAGAAAAAGTTGAGTTACTGAGGAAGAAAAGAGAACAAATAATGGGGTATGACTAGCCTCTGCTTGGACATAGGTGGTATTCTGGGGGAAAACGTTATAAAATATGCTGAAATATTAGTACACTTGTAAACAAATAAAAGTAAATGCCAAAAGAGGTGGTGGTGGAGGTCAGTAGGTAGAGGGTGATGAGCAATCAAGTGGCAAAAAAGAAAAAAGGTGTTCAACATCAGTAGTAATCAGAGAAATGCACATAAAAAGAAATCATTTTTCAACCTTCAAAAAGAATAACTTCCAGTGGTGGGAAGTGTACAGAGAAACAATTACTCCTATATGTCTACCCCAGTGGTGTGTGGATGATTGCAATCTTTTTTATAAAGCAATCCGGCAATAGTTTTGAGATTGAAAATATGTTTCTCTTGAGGAATCTAGGAATTCTGTCTTGTACACATAAAAGCAGAAGTACATACTTATGTTGCAAATGTAGGAAAAGTTTGCTAATTGCAGTATTTTTTTGTTGTGACCCGAATCTAGGAATACTGAATGTCCCTCAGTAGGAATTGGTTAAATAAATTATAGTACAGTCATCCTCAGTATCTTTCAGAGATTCATTCCAGGATCTCCCATGGATACCAAAATCCACAGATACTCAAGTCCCTGATATAAAATGACATACAATGGCATAGTATTTGCATTTAAACTACGCATATTCTCCCATATAGTTTAAATCATCTCTAGATTACTTATACTACCTAATGCAATGTAAGTGCCATGTAATTTGTTGTTATACTGTATTGTTTAGGGAATAATGACAAGAAAAATGTGTCTATATACATTCAGATGTACCCATCCCTTTTTTCCCAAATATTTCTACCTGTGGTTGGTAGAATTCCGGGAGGGGAACCCACAAATATGGAAGGCCGGTTGTATCATTCTTGCGAAATTTTATTAAATAAGAATGATGTTGACTGGGCGCGGTGGCTCACGCTTGTAATCCGAGTACTTTGGGAGGCCGAGGCAGGCGGATTGTCTGAGCTCAGGAGTTTGAGACCAGCCTGGGCAACATGGCAAAACCCATCTCTACTAAATTAAAAAAAAAAAAGACAAGAAATTAGCCGGGTGTGGTGGCACGTGCCTATAGTCCCAGCTACTCGGGAGGCTGAGGCATGAGAATCGCTTGAATCCGGGAAGTGGAGGTTGCAGTGAGCTGAGATTGTGCCACTGTACTCCGGCCTGGGTGACAGAACAAGACTCTTGTCTCAAAAAAAAAAAAAGATGTAGAGGTAAGAAATATTATTAAAAAGGACAAGTGAGAGCTATTTCCTGGAAGCTATGACCAGAATGTATTCTCAGGTTACATATGTAACTCACAAGAGTGTTCACACCTTTATGTCATAGTGCCTATGCTGTGATCCCAAACGAAAGGCTAAGCATGTTTGTGTCAACACGGAGAAAGTCTTGGAAGAATACATTCTTTCCAGACTGTTCATAATGATTATCTCAGACAAGTAGGGGATTTTGATTACTTTATTTTGCTCTTAGAAAGAGCATGTATTATTTTTATATGTGAGGGCTTAGGGGAGTTTAGTGATGAAAAGTATGACCTTTGGAGCCCGCATTTCCTGAGTTTGAATTCTAGCTCAAGCTGTGTGATCTTGGGCAAGTTATCTCTACTGTGCCTCAGTTTCCTTCTTGGTAAAATATATGTAGAGACAGGGTCTACTGTGTATAGTTTCAAACAAGTCAATGTATGTAAAGTATTTGGTACCATAGAAGTTCTACATAAGAGTTCTATATAAGAGAGGGCCAGCTTTATTATTTTTAAACATTTTAAGTATTATTATTAAAGTAAGTCAAGGGCGGAGGAAAGGTCATTGTATTCTTTCCATGGTAAAGTGCTAAACATATTTTCATCATTTCTAAAGCTTGATTTTGAAGAACATGGTGACGCAGCAAAATATTTCTTAATATTTCTTGCCTTCTTTTCACTGGAGTGAAGAAACAGGATCAACTGGCCTGAGAAAGTGCGAAGCATCGAGTTTTGTATTTAACAGAGAGTGGGCTTTATAGCTGTCTGCACTGTGTTTTTGGAATTGGCTGATTGTCCACAGAATTCACACTGGTTCCATGTCTAAACACTTCAGTGATGCAAAAATCAGTTTGGGAAATAGAGACACTTGAATGAATGGGTTTTGAGATAAAAATCTGTCTTGTCATCCTCCTGAGGTGAGGCAGATTGTATTTTCCAGCTGAGGCTGTGACTCTCCCTTGTCCCACATGCCCTCCTACAGTGTGACTCTGCCACTTCCTCTGTCAAGGGATCTGCGTCTTGAATCTGGGCAGGCCCAGACTGGTTCAGCAGGCAGAAGAGGGTGGAAGTGCTCTTCTGACTGCTGAGGCTGGGTTATAAAAGGCCGTGCAGGCCCTTGTTGTTTATAGGGGCCCTTGTGCCTGGAACCATGAGCCATTCTGTAATAAGTCCAACCACTATGAGGCCACCATGCTGGGGAGACTACCACATGGTGCTCCAACCCACAGTCCATGGAGCTCCCATCTCAGCCAGACACTCAGGCTGGAGCCACCTCCTAGTGTCTACGTGAGAATGGCCTAGCCGAGCTCTTTGCAAATTCCTGATCTGCAAAATGATCAGAAAACAAAACGGTTGTGTTAAGTGATGAAGTTATGGGGAAATTTGCTCTGAAACAGTGGTGGCAGGAATGTAAGGGTTAGTAAACAGCAGTGACTCTGTGATGAAGGAGTTCATTCACTCATGTTGGAAAGACCTTTGCAGAGCCAACCTCCACTGCCCCTTGTACCCAGATGGATGGTCCCATGAACCAGAAGCATTTGTCTAGTGATAATCACAGGAGTCTTAAAGTGTGGTGTTTTGTTTTGTTTTGTTTTGTTTTGAGGCAGAGTCTCTCTCTTGCCCAGGCTGGAGTGCAATGGCAGGATCTTGGCTCACTGCCACCTCTGCCTCCTGGGTTCAAGTGATTCTTCTGCCTCAGCGTCCTGAGTAGCTGGGACTACAGGCACCCACCATCACACCCAGCTAATTTTGGTAGTTTTAGTAGAGATAGGGTTTCACCATGTTGGTCAGGCTGGTCTAGAACTGCTGACCTCAGGTGATCCACCCTCCTCAGCCTCCCAAAGTGCTGGAATTACAGACATGAGCCACTGCACCCAGCTGTGTTTTGTATTTTTTTATTTCACGTTGCATTTTAACTACAGACACACGTTGGCGATATTGTGAATTCAGTTTCGGACCACCACAATAAAATGAATTACATGAGGTTTTTGGTTTCCTGGTGCATACAAAAATTTTGTTTATGCTATATTGTAGTCTATTAAGTGTGCAATAGCATTACGTCAAAAAAAGCAATGTACATGCCTTAATTTAAAAAATTCTGCTAAAAAATGCTAATGAAGTAAGCACATTCTGTTGGAGAAATGGTGCCGATAGACTTGCTCGATGTAGGGTTGCCACAAGCCTTCAATTTGTAAGAAATGCATTATCTGCAAAGCGCAACAAAGCAAAGCTCAATAAAGCAAGTGCTTGTATTGTGTCTCATGTACACTAAAAGTATGCCAAATGGTTTACGTGATTTTTGTGTGTATGTATCTGCTTATGAGACGGGTCTCACTCCCATCACTCAGGCTGAAGTGCAGTGGTGCAATCACAGCTTACTGAAGCCTTGACTTCCCAGGCTCAGGTGATTGTCCCACCTCAGCCTCCTGAGTAGCTAGAGCTGCAGGCACACACCACCACACTCAGCTATTTTTTTGTATTTTCAGTAGAGATGGTTGTCTCCCTATGTTGCCCAGGTTGGTCTCAAACTCCTGGGCTCAAACTCCCGCCTTGGCCTCCCAGAGTGCTGGGATTATAGATTATAGGTGTGAGCCACTGAGCCTGGCCAATTCTTGTTTTTAATTGTTGCCTGATGTCTCCTGCTGGGGCCTGAAGTCTTTTGGGTTAGTTGGTTTTTCACCTGGCACACTACACCAGTTCTATCTGCTGTGTTAATTATATAGGTCTGAGTATCCCTTATCTGAAATGCTTGGGACCAGATGTGTTTTGGACTTTGGATTTTTTTTTGTATTTTGGAATACTTGCATTATACTTACCAATTAAGCATCCGTAATCTGGAAATCTGAAATACTCCAATGAGTGTTTCCTTTTATGGTCATGTCAGCGCACAGAATGTTTAGGGTTTTGGATTTTTTTTCTGGATTAGGGATGCTCAACCCGTACCAGTATACTACACCAGGGAACTGACTCAGCATTGGTCAGACCACATTTTGAACACTTTTTGGTTGACTTCCCAGCATTTACCCCTCTTCTCCCAGGAATTCTCTTTAGTTTATTCCCACTTTCAAGTGAGTCAGCATATCACCCTGGTCTCAGTGAGTCAAGGATGGCACAGACTCAATCAGAATGAGTGTTGAGGAGACGTTTGTTGGGGTGCCTGGGAGAGAGTCCCTGCTCTTTGCTGGATATGATGGTGTGCAGATGTGAGGCCTGGAGCTGCCAGTACCATCACACTGCCATGAGGGCAGGCAGCTTATTGATGAGGGTGACCTGTGGAGGAAGGGAAGAGCAGAAGATGGAGAAAAATTGACCTTAAGAGAACATCTTTCAATTGAGCCAGACCTGAAGTTGGACTTGATCCTAGACTTTCAGTTATGTGAGCTAAATCTTTTTATTGTTGTAAGCTTGAGTTGGGTTTTCTGTTGCAACCAAGAGATTTTTAACTCACAGAAACCCACATCTGCAGTGTTTCTGAGATTCTGGATAATATTTCAGAGGGACCTTGGTAAATCAGAAGCTCTCTAGGCAGTTTATCCAATAAATGGACCCGGGACCTGTGAGGCCTGGTGGGAAGAATTAGGAATGTTTTGAGTGAAGATTTAGATTTAGAAGACCAATGGGGAAACAAAGCTGCCTGCAGACATTCAGATGTCACGTGGAAGAGGCAATAAATTTGTTCTTTGTGATTCCAGAGTGTTTCAGAACTGGAGCCAGTGTGTGCCATGTTAATGAAGATACAGAATTCAGCCTCATATAAAGAAAGATTGTCCAACTATTTGAGCTGCTCAACAGTGGAAGGGGCTGTCTAGTGGTGGGTTTCCTTTTACTGAAAATATTCAATGGTAACTGGAACATGAGAGTTTAGTAGATGGCAACAGAAGTTGGATGCTATTGATGCCACTTTGAATGAAAAATTAGGTTATATGATTTCTCTTCCTTCCAGTTCTGAAATAACGTGATTTTGTACTTCCTTAGGTATCAAAAGACATACTTTTTTTGAGACAGAGCCTCCAGAGTAGATGGGATACAGGTGCGCACCACCACGCCCAACTAATTTTTGTATTTTTAGTAGAGACGGGGTTTCACCATGTTGGCTAGGTTGACCTCAGGTGATCTGCCTGCCTCGGCCTCCCAAAGTGCTGGGATTACAGGTATGAGCCACCTTGCCCGGCTTGTATTAGAAGACATACTTATGATGTGACCATTGGGCAAATTATGAAGTCTCTCAGACTTTCAGTTTCTTTATCTGTAAAATAACAATAATGACACTTTTATGAACTGAGTTTTGTGAGCCTCAAGTTAATGTATGTGAAAGTGCTTACAAAACCAAAGTGCTACACAAACGTAAAGTGCTGTTACCCTTCCTACATAGTAAACTCCGATTCAAAGGATATGGACGATTCCTTAAAGTTCTTTGTGTATTTTGAACCGTGGGTGGTTTAAAAAAACAACTCCCACCCCCAAAGTGATATTAATAGAAATAAACAGGATTGTGCATGCCCAGTCCATCTAATTCTCTAATTTCTCCAGTTACCAATTCAAGTGAATTTAATATGTTTTCCTGGTGGAACTTGGAAGTTTCTCAGTGATCTCTGTAAGGTATAACTGAGGTACACCTGAGCCATAACTGTAGGAAGTCAGGGCCTGATTGTGATCTAGACTAGACTAGGTGGTTCTCACTTGCATCCAGCCTCACTAACCTGGAAGTTAGCTTTTCCCATCTGTCCTGAAAGTAAGGCTGCACATGAATATGGCAGATCTTTTAGTTCACTAAAGCCCGCACCCTCAGCTCCTCCTCATTCTCAGTGTTTGGTGCCTGGAGACTGTGGGCTTTATTTTCCCACAGTGCTGCTGGGAGATTTATGTTCAGAGGTGCCAAGCTCTCTAGTTAGGCAATGAGGATTTCATTTGGCCCACACAATGGGCAAGGAAGCTAAGGCAGCGTGCAGAGAGAATTCTGGGACCAAGCGCTCCTCCAGCCACTTCAGTTTCAATGGAAATTTGATGTCCCTGCCTGCTTTGCACTTTTCAAATGGCCCATCAGGAGCTGCCTTCCTAGAGCTGCTTGGCATTCTGGCTTCTCCTGGAGATGACTAATGGCAGCCGGTTGTGTGGGCCGCCTGCTAGAAGCTGGTCAGACCATACCATTATCTCTCCTCAGAAACACTGCGGCTTTGTCTGCTGCCCTATCTCCCCTGCATCCTGACACAGAGTGGTCACTGTGTCCTCTGCAGGCCTGAGCGCCGCCTTAGTGTTAGGGGGCTTTTGTTCAGAAGCTTTATTGTCCCCCTCTTTCTGGAGTGCTGTTCATAGTGGCCGTGGTACAGCATGAGTATTTGGGAAACAGGAGTAGTTTTACAAGCATTTTGAATTCTAATCCAATTTGCTGAGCAAGTGTAGTGTGAGGAAAATTAATTTTGCATTCTTCCAAAAAAAAGTAAAATGGAGATGAGATAGAAAATGTTTATCCCTTTACAAAAATCATCTTTACACATTGACACTGCTGTTTGCTTTTAACAAAGGAAGTAAAATGGGTGAGTAATTTGGTTCATTTGCATGAGTGTAGGACTCTTTTGTGTTTTCTTTCCCTCTGTTTGATTTGCAAAGACAATTTCTATTGACTTTTAATACAAGTTAGGTATGAATCTCTAGAAAGCCCACCATTGAGACTACCCAAAAGGCAGTCCAGCTGTGGAAACAACTACTTTTCTGTCACGGTCAAGGTGGGGCCCCAAGATTTGATAACAGACTTAGTTCCTTATGGCCGTGCATCTGCTGGCTGAATTGCCTCCAACTTCTTTTATCTCATCTGTTCTAAGTCCAAAGGGCCAGTGCTGCCTATAAAACCAACGGATTGCTAATTGCCTGTTTCCACACTGTACTCATAAACATTCACATTTCTTTTTCTTAATTTTCACTATCGAAGTAGTATATACAAGGGTTAAAATAATGAACCAGGACAAGGAGCTTATTATGAAAAGCAAGACTGCTGCTGCCCTACCCCTTCCCATTTCTTGTCCCTCTTCTCAAAGGTAACCACTTCATTATGCTTTTACTGCCTTCTAAAAAAGTAAACACTATTTTTTAAAGAGCAATTTTAGGCACAGCAAAATTGAGTGAAAAGTACAAGTTTTCCTATAGTGTACTCCTGTTCCCGAACACACACAGCCAACTCATTATCAACATCTCCCCCCAGAGTGGCACATTGTTACAATCAGTGAACCCACACCGATGTATTGTTATTACTCAGAGTCCATGGTTTACATTGTGGTTCCCCCTTGGCGTTACACACTCTGTAGGTTTGGATAAACGTATAATGCCATGTATCCAAGTTTTGTGTAGAGACAGGGCCTTGCTGTCTTGCCCAGGCTGGTCTTGAACTCTTGGCCTCAAGCGATTTTCCCACCTTGCCTCTCCCCCTTGGGGGTGGGGGATGAATAGGCAGGCACCGTGGCTCACCTGTGCCTGGCTCTACCTGTTCATCCCTCCCTCCCCCCAACCCCTGGCAACCATTGATCTTTTTGCTTTTGCAAGCAAAAGGACCATAGTTTTACAAAACTACGGTCTCTGTAGTTTTGTCTTTTCCAGAATGTCATAGTTGGAATCATACTGTGTGTAGCTTTTTCAGACTGCTTCTTTAATTTAGTAAATGCTTCATTTGAGGTTCCTCCATGTCTTTTCGTGGCTTGATAGTTATTTCATTTTAAGGGGTGGATGATACTAATATTCCATTATCTGGGTGTACCACAGTTGGTTGCTCTCAAGTTTTGGCAGTTACGAGTAAAGCTGCTGTAAACATCCATGTGCAGGTTTTTGTGTGGACATATGTTTTTGACTCATTTGGCTAAATACCAAGGAGTGCTATTGCTGGATCATAGAGAACAAGTATGTTTACTTTTCTAAGAAACCAACAAACTGTCTTCCAAAGTGGCTGAATGATTTTGCATTCCTACCAGCAATGACGGTCCCTGTTGCTCCACATCCTCACCAGTATTTGGTGTTCTTACTGTTTTGGACTTTAGCCATTCTAATAGTTGTGTAGTGATATGTCACTCTTGTGTTTATTTGAAATTCCCTAGAGATGTATGATGTGGAGCAGCTTTTTTTTTAAATATATAATTATTATTATTATAAATTATTTTTTATATTATTATTATACTTTAAGTTCTGGGGTACATGTGCAGAACGTGCAGGTTTGTTACATAGGTATACACATACCATGATGGTTTGCTGCACCCATCAACCCGTCATCTACATTAGGTATTTCTCCTAATGCTATCCCTTCCCTAGCCCCCGACCCACTGACAGACCCCGGTGTGTGATGTTCCCCTCCCTGTGTCCATATGTTCTCATTGTTTAGCTCCCATTTATGAGAAAGAACATACAGTGTTTGGTTTTCTGTTCCTGTGTTAGTTTGCTGAGAATGATGGTTTCCAGCTCCATCCATGTCCCTGCAAAGGACATGAAATCATCCTTTTTTATGGCTGCATAGTATTCCATGGTGTATACGTTCCACATTTTCTTTATCCAGTCTGTCATTGATAGGCATTTGGGTTGATTCCAAGTCTTTGCTATTGTGAACAGTGCTGCAATAAACATACGTCTGCATGAGTCTTTATAGTAGAATGATTTATCATCCTTTGGGTATATACCCCTTAATGGGATTGCTGAGTCAAATGGTATTTCTAGTTCTAGATCCATGAGGAATGTCTGATGTGGAGCAGCTTTTCATACGCTCATTTTTCCATCTGTATTTCTTCTTTGGTGAGGTGTCTGTTCAGATGTTTTTCCATTTTTAGTCAGGTGTTTCATTTTCCATTTTTTTCTTTGTTGAGACAGTGTCTTACTCTGTTGCGCAGGCTGGAGTGCAGTGGCGCAGTTATGACTCACTGCAGCCTTCACATCCTGGGCTCAAGTGATCTTTCTTCCTCAGTCTCCTGAGTAGCTGGGATTACAAGTGTAAGCCACCATGCCCAGCTAATTTTTTATTTTTTTTTAATGAGACGAGTCTCACTATGCAGGGAGACCCCTTGAGACGGGTCTCAAGACTGCCCAGACTGGTCTTGAACTCCTGGACACAAGTGACCCTCCCGCCCTGTCCTCCCAAAGTGCTGTGCTGGGATTACAGGTGTGAGCCACTGCACCCAGCCCTCAGTTTCTTCTTGTTGAGTTTGAGAATTCTTTGTATGTTTTGGATAACAGTCCTTTATCAGATATGTCTTTTGCACATATTTTCTCCCAGCCTATGGCTTGTGTTCTCATTCTTTTGGTGTTGCTATTTTTCTCCCCCAATTTTGTTGATTCCTCTTATGATAGGTGAGGATTTAACACATGACCCTGCAACCCCCTCCCAGTGTCATAATATCACTGTTTTTAGTTTCTTTCTTGATTATTGTTTTTATTTTAGTGATGTATTTCATCTTTATTTCTTGTTTTGTCAACTATATATAGTATCTTTGACACCGTATTTGTAAGGTGAGGGTGGATATTATTGCTGCCATCCTTTTTGCCCCCTCTGTCTGCTTTCTCTTCTGCCTCCCAGTTTCTTTCATCTGTACTTTACCTTTTTCACTAGCAAGGATGACAGTATTCGTATGTTCTAGAAAATAGTCTTGCAGGTTCTGTGTGTAGTATGGAGATTATTGTGACTACATATATATTGTACCCTGCAGAGTGAAGTTATGTGCTATGATTTTGTTATCTGTCTTATACAGCTTATTTTTATGAAGTTTCTTGTTTTGTGACTATTTTTGTTACAGGAAAGGGGGCCCGATCCAGACCTCAAGAGAGGATTCTTGAATCTCGCACAAGAAAGAATTCAGGGCAAGTCCACAGTGCAAATTGAAAGCTAGTTTAGTAAGAAAGTAAAGGAATACAAGAATGGCTACTCCATAGAGCAGCCCTGAGGGCTGCTGGTTGCCCATTTTTATGGTTATTTCTTGATGATATGCTAAACAAGGGGTGGATTATTCATGCTTCCCCTTTTTAGATCATTTGTAAACTGTCATGGCACTGGCAGGAGCATAGTAGTGAGGACGACCAGAGGTCACTCTTGTGGCCATCTTGGTTTTGGTAGGATTTAGCCAGCTTCTTTACTGCAACCTGTTTTATCAGCAAGGTCTTTATGAGCTGTATCTTGTGCCAACCTCTTATCTCATCCTGTGACTTAGAATGCCTTAACTGGGAATGCAGCCCAGTAGGTTTCAGCCTCATTTTACCCAGCTCCTATTCAAGATGGAGTTGTTCTGGTTCACATGCCTCTGACATTTCCCCCCTCCCTTTTATAAGAGAACCCTTAATCCTAAGGGTTCCAGAGGGATGAAAATTCATCTTCTGTAACTCCTTCAGGCTGAATAGGGGTGATGATATTCCTGCCTAACTATTAGAGTCTCTTACATTTGGAGTAGAGAGGAGCATAGTCAGAAAGCATCAGTATGGTAAGGTCCATTCATAACTCTTGAGTTTTGACAAAGGGTGATATGTGGAAGATTAATAAGAGTTTAAGAAAACAATCAGTGTAAGCTTGTCCTGTATTCCTACACAAAAAGTATAACAGCAATATATTCCACAACAGTAAAGCAAAATAAGTAAAGTTATTCCAAGTAAACTAAATTAGAAGACTTTCCATGAACTGGGCAACTGTTGGAATTAAGCTGATATGGGGTTGTTAGCTGATTGTGATGTGCCCAGAATAAGAATACTGATCCAGATTTTTATACTGTCCATCCCTCTTGTTCTGAGCAGCAGTTAGAGATCACTGTAGGTTCACAGGAATAAGCAGGCGTAGATTAAATTGCAGAAATAAACTCAAAAACAACAGATGAGACTAGAATTTAATAACAGGTGTACCATAGTTCTTGAAACATATTTCTCTCTCCAGTTTTCCATTTTTACTAAAGACAAATTATGATAAGACTGATTTGTTTTATTATACTTGTCTTGATTATTTGTATAAAGTGTAGCAAGAATAATTATTTTTCACATAGGCTTTTTAATTGGCTTTAATGGAACTCTGTTTTGTAAGGGATCTCAGATAAGGCTTTTTTAAAGCTGAGCCCTATCATGGGTTTGTACCCTCAAATACCTATGAGTTGGGTAAATTCCTTTCTTTTTGAGGTCGCAGGATAACTTGGAGCTCTTAGACCTGTGAGAAAGTGACATCCTTTACTTACCGCAAGTCAGAAACCTTGAACAGGGACTGTTGTAGACAAGGTATGAGGCCAGTTCCCACAGGCTTTTATTGGCTCTATAAGTCAAGTTTAATTCCTTAAAGGAAAACATACCATTCCAGTCAAAGCCTTGGTAAAATAACCAGTTTCTCCAATTGTTTTCTGTTACAAAAGAAAACAGCTTTTTTTTTTTTTGAGACAGCGTCTCACTCTGTCACCAGGCTGGAGTGCCGTGACATGATCTCAGCTCACTGCAACCTCTGCCTCCCAGGTTCAAGCGATTCCCCTGCCACAGCCTCCTGCTGGGACTACAGGCGGCGCCACCACGCCCAGCTAATTTTTTGTATTTTAGTAGAGATGGGGTTTCACCATGTTGGCCGGGATGGTCTGGATCTCCTGACCTCGTGATCCACCCGCCTCGCCCTGCCAAAGTGCTGGGATTACAGATGTGAGCCACCGCGCCCAGCCAAGAAAACAGATTCTTATTGCACCTATGCAAATAACTATATTGCTGTAAGTTGAGAATACTCACAACTAGTTGCCAAATTCTGGAGAAATCAGGTAGAGAGAAACAAATACGCTCTGAATTTTGTGCATAGCAGTATATATTCAACTGTTAAGAGCTATAAATAGCTCAAAAGGAAAGTTTCCTTGACTCTGAAAAACAAGGGATCAGCAGTGTTTTATGCAAAGTTTAAAATATTACTTCAGTTTTTTATTGGTTCAGTGAATTTAGGTAACTCCTGTTTTGCTTGATATTCATGAATATTTCAGCTCTCCATGAGAGTACTGAAAGTTTTTCCTCTGTTCTGTTGTTACACTCTCCAAAGTTACCAGAAAACCTGCATTTAAGAACATGTGTTAGAGTTCTATAATTGATTATAAAACACCTTCTGAAGAGGTTTAAGACAAGACAGTCATCTCTGGATGATAAAAAGCTTTAGGACAGCCGCTACTAAAGCCACAATTGATAAGGAAATTTGGTTACTTCTGTGATACACAGACTTTTACATAACAATTATAATAATTATTAATAACACACTAAATAATATTAGAATTATAGGAGTTTCCCATAACTTTAGAATGTACCAATAACACATTTATGCAAACATAGTCCAGAGAAAGCAAAACACCATTTCACATTTGACAATGCTTCCTGTATGATTTTTATACCAAATAAACCAAACGTCACTATTGTATTAGTGCATTATTGATATAAAACCCAGTTTTTTTTGGTTTTTTTTTGTTTTTTGAGACGGAGTCTTGATCTGTCACCCAGTCTGGAGTGCAGTGACGCTGTTCTTGGCTCACTGCAACCTCTGCCTGCCAGGTTCAAACAGTTCTCCTGCCTCAGCCTCCTGAGTAGCTGAAACTACAGGCACCAGACACCACACCCGGCTAATTTTTTGTATTTTTAGTAGAGATAGGGTTTTGCTAATTCTTAGTAAAACCTTATAAATAAATAAATCTTTCCAATCTTAATCAGTGTGACCATAAGGTAAGATTCTCATAAATCTTTTATAACCCTTTACAAGTCTTGTTAAAGAGCAGATCATAAGCAGGTTTTTGCTCTAAGACAAACCTGTTGTGCTTTCATTCCAATGTTTAATTTATAGAAAAACTGAATAATACCCCTTTAATTTAGCCAATGTTCACACACAGAATCTCTTTTACAATTCATTTTTTCAAACCTTCCACAACTGTTCAAACCTTTAGCTTTATTCTAACTTAAAACACTTCTTTCACCCTTTAGGCAAAAAACCCATATTCCCATGCCTTCTTATAATCTTTTACCAAAAATAGATTCTACTTTCCTTACACACCTTACAGGTAAAACTGTTTCTTCAATAGTCTCACAAGTTACAGTGTTAACTTTTAGCGACATTTACTTTTGGTGAAAACCCTGGTTAGTAAGCAATTTTAATTGTGTACTAGGTGTGGAGCCTAGCCTAGGACATGCCAGACAGAAGTACAGATAAGGGCTGACTCTCCTGCATAGCTAGGGGGTGTGACTAACTCCACATGTCCCCAGGCCTTACCTTACTTAAGCAGGCAAGTTACACAGTAAGAGTCATAGTGGCATTTTATGACGCATTTAGGAGGCCTAACAGCCTTTGAATTGTATAACATTTCTTGCATAAATTCTCTTTCAAAAATCCTTTCATGATTTACACAGACCATCTGAAACATTCTTGGACTTTCTGACTTGCCCTAAACATCCCTCCTTTTAAATAACCAGTCATTTTACTTTAGAAGGAGAATTTACCATACCAAGATCTTTTCTTATATAAAATCTTTCTTTATAATCATCTTTGTATAGCTAGGGGGCACGGCCAATTCCACATGTCCCCAGGCCTTATCTAGAATCTAATGGCTTTAAGGCAGGTAAATTGAACAATTTTTAAAAGTTTAGCAGTGTATGACCTTAAAGCATTTAGCAAACTTAATATCTGACCTGCATAATTTAGACTAAATGTTTTTATTTTATCAATAATTTTTAAAGCTGTTTGTATTTCCCAAAGATTACTAAGGTTACATGAACTAAAAGGCATTACAATTTTTATTTTGCTTTCAAAATATTTGATTTAAGCACTTATTTTTGTTTCAGCCAATTAATTAGACTTCTTTTATATCAACATTACACATAATATGTATATAGCTACACAGAAAGACAGACGAAGATTACTATAGTAGTTGTAAGATTTTTCATTTGCCAGTTTTTAAGTTTCTTAATTGGATTACTGGCTTTAAGATGAAGCCCTTGGAAGAACAGGACCAGGAAAGGGGGTCTCTGGTGCCTCCTGTTTTTCCCAAGGAATTCAGGCTGTTTGAGCCTGAATATCTGCTTTTAATTAAACTGATTTTAACCATAACACTGTTTAATAAAGTCCTTTTAGAATTTCTTATGCCAAACAGCCAATATTTCTGGCTTTTGAACTATACCTAAGGTAACCTCCAAGGTGCTTAGAGGAAGGAAAATTTAAGACAGTTCATGGAGGAGAAGAGAATAGACAAGGTCACACAGATATTAAACCAGAAACAACTTCCTAGGGAAGGAATCGAACCTGAGCTGCCACTGCGAAAGTGCAAAACCCTGGCTTCTGAGCTACAGCACAAGACGGTCTCTCTTTCCTTTCCCAGAAGGAATCTAGAGTAATTTTGAGCGTGCAAAGGCTTTTAAGTAATACGATTTTTAGATCTAACTATGACATGAACCCTAAAATTCCTGTTCCCTGCAAGGCAGAGACCAAAAGTACTGGCACATGGTTACAAGGTCAAGCTCCCAAGGACATAAAACAAGGTGGAGACTTCATCCACTGTTTTGTTTGTTTCAGGGACCTGCAGCCAAGTTTGTTACTGACCAGCTTGCTGGCTCATCTTGAAAAGTGGACCTACAGGTGTTCTAAGCCCGTGTTTTGTCCTAAAGCATCCCTTGACGCAGAAAAACAAATTCATAGCACAAAATACACCAGCTTAAGACTAGCCTTAGAATTTTTTTTTACATTAATCAAAACATTACAGAGGAGATAAACACTGATTTTTTTCCCCCTATTCATTGAACTGTTTGCACAGAGAGTGAGAAGCCAGAAATCTGACTGGTAAGAAATTCTCACCCTTTTGCCAGCATGGCAGGCTTCTGGGTTCCCTTTCCCTGAGTGGCACTAGTGATCTGGCTTGCAGCACCATTGCCCTGGGGGCCAAGCCTCATCATAAAAGAAAATCACTTTTCTTTGTTCTGGCCAGAGCAAAATACATGTGATAAAACATAGACATTTAGCCACTCTGCTTAGCACCCAGTATCAAACTGGAGAGGCTTAAATTTGCCCCCATGGGGCCCGTCATCTTTAATCCAGCCTCAGACTTACATGGCCTCTGGGCAAGGTGGTTGCCCTGAGTAACAGAAAAGATAGGAAAGGAAAAGGAGAGAGAGAAAAACATTGCCTGTAGCAGGGTGGGGAAAGCGAAATGATCAGGGAGGTCAGAGAAAGACCCACCCATTGCAGTGACATTGAAAAAGTTCAGGTGGCTGCTTCTCAGTAGCAAAGGGATCTTTTCCAGCCATCCCATCAGCTCTTAAGTTTCTCCCATGTCCCATAGTCCTGTACATGCCTAACTGTCACCCACAGCCATTAGCAAAGAGTGCAAGGCAGATTAATCCAAAGAGAGTAGCAGTTAACATCCCATAGTGCCAAACCTGTTCTTACCCAAGAAGGCCTTTACCAAGATGGGCCTCTGACCCCCTAAATCTTAGAAGGGACACTAACCCAAGGTCCTTGCCTTTTATTAAGAGGGGCCTCTAACCCACTGTCTTAGGAGAGACTCGAACTCCCCTAAGTTGGGCCTCTAACCCAATCCCATTCTTTACTTGGGTGCTCCACCACTTACCCAAAGTCATCCAATCAGTGCTGCATTCTGTTTCCTTTGGTTGGGGGTTCTCCTCAGTATTGTCCCTTTTGTGGTTTGTGAGAAAGATGTTGCCGGACCCCACCACTTACCCAAAGTTAGCCTTTGGGTTGGGGGTTTCTGCAGTATAATTGCTTCCATGGTCTCCAGAAAGACGTTCTAGGACTGCAGCACTTACCTGAAGGTACCGTTGGGTCAGGGTTTCTGCACCTGGGTTGCCAGAAATACGTTACAGGAAAGGGGGCCCGATCCAGACCCCAAAAGAGAATTCTTGGATCTCACGCAAGAAAGAATTCAGGGTGAGTCTGCTGTGCAAAGTGAAAGCAAGTTTATTAGAAAAGTTGAAGGAATAAAAGAATGGCTACTCCATCGACAGAGCAGCCCTGAGGGCTTCTGGTTGCCCATTTTTATGGTTATTTCTTGATGATAACTAAACAAGGGGTGGATTATTCATGCCTCCCCTTTTAGACCATGTAGGTTAGCTTCCTGATGTTGTCATGACATTTGTAAACTGTCATGGCGCTGGCAGGAGTGTAGTAGTGAGGACAACCAGAGGTCACTCTTGTGGCCATCTTGGTTTTGGTAGGATTTAGCCAGCTTCTTTACTGTAATCTGTTTTATCAGCAAAGTCTTTATGAGCTGTATCTTGTGCCAACCTCTTATCTCATCTTGTGACTTAGAATGCCTTAACTGTCTGGAAATGCAGCCCAGTAGTTTTCAGCCTCATTTTACCCAGCTCCTATTCAAGATGGAGTTGTTCTGGTTCACGTGCGTCTGACGTTTTTGTTATATTCTCTTTTTCTGAGATAGAATCTCTGTTGCCCAGCTTGATGTACAGTGGCGTGATCTTGGCTCACCGCACCCTCCACCTCCTAATTTCAAACTCTTCTTCTGCCTCAGCCTCCTGAGTAGCATGCCACCATGCCTGACTAATTTTTGGATTGTTTAGTAGAGACAGGATTTCACTGTATTGGCCAGACTGGTCTCGAACTCCTGACCTCGTGCTCCACCTGCCTTGGCCTCCCAAAGTGCTAGAATTACAGGTGTGAGCTACTGCGCCCGGCCTGTTAAATCCCTTTTAAAAAAATACTCTCTATCCAGTCATTTGTTCTATCAAAGAAACTTCTTTTCTGTGGCACTTTGTCCTCTTGAATCAGAGATTTATTTTTCAGACTTGTTCCATGGGTATCATCTTGAGACTTCTCTTGACTGGTTACTGCTTCTTCTTCCTCTTTGGTTTCCTCCCTTGTTTTTCTGGAACACATCCTCAAATAACTGCCTTAGAAAGGGTATTATCAGTTTAATTTTCTCAGTTTTTGCATGCTTTAAAATATATTCTACCTCTGTGATTGATTTATAGTTCATCTGGGTAGAGAAATCTAGGTTGAAAATCATTTTCCCTCCGAACTTTGAAGGTGTTTGCTTTGTTGTCTTCTAGAATTCAGTATTGCTAATGAATGATAATGGCCAGTCTCATTCTCAGTTCACATCCCTTCTCCAAACTGTTAGACATTTTTTGTGTTCTAAAACTTTTTAAAAGATATATCTTCATGTGGGATTTTTTTTCATTCATTTTGCTTGATAGGAGTTCTGGAAACTTATGTTCTTCAGTTTTGGGGAATTCTTTTGGTCTTTGATAACTTCTCCACTGTTTCCACTGTATGTATTTCTAAAACTTCTATTAATTTATTGTTTAATCTCCTGGTTTGATCCTTGTGTTTTTAATCTTTTCTGTTTCCATCTCTTTTTGTTTTGTTCTGCATATTGGAAGAGTTCCTTGATTTTGCATTCCATCCCTTCTGTTGAATTTTTAATTTGGCAAACATACTTACATTTTTTTAGAGCTTTTTCTTGTGTTACCTTTATTCTTTCTTCATAGCATCCTGTCCTTGTTTTCATGGACATACGTCACCATGAATCTCAACCCTATTAGGGAGGCCTTCCTTGAGTTCCCTGTATAGATTAGCCTTCTTTCTCACCAGTGTCCCTGCTGCCTTGACTCTGCATTCCAGGGCCTTTGCACATTTTATGCATTCTTTCCTTTCTCCCTATTATCTAGTTTTGTGACAACGTAATTATGCTTATCAAGTATACAGCTTGATATTCAGATCTGTTGCTTCAAGGGGAGGTCCATACAAGAGAGTTAGTTTGGGAGTCATCAGTATACAGGTGGTTTTGAAGATCGTAAGATCAAGTAAAATGACCAGAAAGATATTTGTGGCAATTGAAGGCCCAGGACTTAGGTATGAAGAATTCTAGCATGTAGAGAGGGGAGATGAGGAGGCAGCAAAAGAGTCAGAGGGTGACTGCAGAGGTAAGAGGAAAACTAGGGAAGTTTGGCACCAGAGGGGCGTTTCAAAAAGAAAGGAATTGTACCAACTCTGCTGAGAGGATTGCAAATATCCATTGCCTGGGACCACATGGAGTTCACTGATGATGACTTTAGTGGACAGTGTTTTGGTCAAGTAATGGGAGTGGGTAGAGGAGTAAATGAAGAAATGGAAGACAAGCAGTGAATGTAACTCTTGAGGATTTTGCTGTGAGAGGAAAGAAATAGGATATTTATTAGCTGGAAGAAGATAAGATGTGGATTCTATTTTTTTTTTAATTGAAGAGAATTAAGCATATTTGAATGCCAGTCCAGAGGGTCCAGTGGAAAGGGAATGATGTCCCACCAAGTCACAGGATGTATTGGGGACATTGAGGATACTGGCTAGAGTTAAATGGGTGTGTTGGAGAGAAAGGAAAACAAAAGATGCATGAGTGTGGATACACCAGTTGGGATGAGATTACATGTAACTTTGAAAGCCAAGGGAAGAAGTTTGACATTGATGCAGCAGGAGATAAGAAACATGTACAGATTCTGGAACAGAAGCATCAATGGGATATTTGGGGGATATTAGTCCAGTGTGCCCTGAAGTGGGGAGAGGCTGGAATCAGGAAGACCTGTGAGAAAGCAGTTTCAGAGAATTAGGTGGAATAGTCTGAGGACCTGGACTTGATTCAGATCAAAAGGAAAGGAAAGGAAAAACATGGGAACATTTCCAAAAACTGCTAATGGGATTTAGTGGCTGAATGGTTGGTTGTAAAAGAAAAGGGAAGGAGATTTTAAATATGATTATCAGATCCTTGCTTGGGGGTTGGCACCACTGTCAGATGTGAGTAAAAGGAATGATGGAAAGAGGAAACAAATAGTCCATGAAGTTAGCAGCCAGTGAAAAGTTGAGAAGGATAAGATTAAGGGAAAAAATTGGATTTGACATTGAAGAAATTATTGGAACTCCTTGAGAAAACAATTTATGAAGAGTGATAGTTTAAAAATCCTAATAGTTTAGGTTCTTAAAAAAAAAAAAGCAAGTTATCTTGTAATTTTGTGGTGTATGAAGATGCTGAATTTTCATTTGTGTCTCCTACCTGCCACTCCATGAATACTTGTTGAATACATGAAAAAAAAACAACCATTTATTTCAGATTGTTACCATTTCCTTCATCAGTTCAGGTTAGAGAGATGACCTACCAAAGAACAGCCCCACTAGCATATTCTTTGGGCAAGATGAAGCGTGAAAAAAAAAGGACTAAAATATTTTATTTTCAGCTCATGAGAATCACCATGGAAGCAGTGTTTAGTTATCTGATCCATGATTTAACTGATCTTGCTATTGCTATTTTAAATGTATTCTTTGTTCTCCAAAAATATTTATTTTTCCCACCCCATCTCTATGTATATTGTTATGATAGAATTTATTCCTTCTGTTTTTATTTTTTTTACATTAAATTTTTTTTTAAATAAGTAAATTGATTGATTGATCAAGACAGGGTCTCACTTTGTCATCCAGACTGGAGTGCAGTGGCACAATCTCGGCTCACTGCAGCCTCCACCTCCTGGACTCAGGTGATCCTCCCACCTCAGCCTCCTGAGTAGCTGAGAATACAAGGCATGGGCCCCCACACTCAGCTAATTTTTAAATTTTTTGTAGAGATGGGGTTTTGCTGTGTTGCCTAGGCTGGTATTGAACTCCTGGGCTTAGGCCTTGGCCTCCCAAAGTGCTAGGATTACAGGCTTGAGCCACCATGCCCAGCCAGATTTATTTTGTGTTGAGACACACTTTATTTTTTTATTTTATTTATTTATTTTTTTGAGACAGAGTCTTGCTCTGTCGCCCAGGCTGGAGTGCAGTGGCCAGATCTCAGCTCACTGCAAGCTCCGCCTCCCGGGTTTACGCCATTCTCCTGCCTCAGCCTCCCGAGTAGCTGGGACTACAGGCGCCTGCCACCTCGCCCGGCTAGTTTTTTGTATTTTTTTAGTAGAGACGGGGTTTCACTGTGTTAGCCAAGATGGTCTCGATCTCCTGACCTCGTGATCCGCCCGTCTCGGCCTCCCAAAGTGCTGGGATTACAGGCTTGAGCCACCGCGCCCGGCCTGAGACACACTTTATATATTTATCATGTACATAATGTTTTTGAAATATATGTGTACGTTGTCGAATGGCTAAATTGAACTATTTAACATTTGCTGACTTCACATACTATTTTTTGTGAGAACACTTAAAGTCTGTTCTCTCAGAGATTTTCAAGAATATAATACATTGTTATTGAGTGTAGTCATCATGATGTACAGTAGATCTCTTGAGCTTATTCCTCCAGTCTAACCGAATTTTTGTCCTCTGACCAGCACCTTCCCTGCCCCTCCAGAAGCCCCTGGCAACTCTACTCTGCTTCTTTGATTTCAACTTTCTTGGCTCCACATACGAGTGAGAGCATGCAGTCTTAACATGGTATCCTCCAGGTTCATACGTGTTACCACAGATGACAGAATTTCCTTCTTTTTAAAGGCCAAATAGTATTACATTGTGTAGATATTACATTTTCTTGATTCATTCATCCACTGGTGAACACTTAGGTTGATTCTGTATCTCGGCTATTGTGAGTAATGGTGTGGTAAACATAGGAATTCAGACGTCTTTGTGACATGGTGATACATGCTGATTTCATTTCCTTAGGCTATATATGTGGTAATGGGATCGCAGGATCATATGGTAGCTTTTTTTTTTTTTTAGATGGAGTCTTGCTCTGTTGCCCAGGCTGGAGTGCAGTGGTGTGATCTCGGCTCACTGCAGCCTTCGCCTGCTAGGTTCAAGCAATTCTCCTGCCTCAGTGTCCCAAGTAGCTGGGGTTACAGGCATGTGCCATGGCGCCCAGCTAATTTTTGTATTGTTAGTAGAGACAGAGTTTTGCCACGTTGGCCAGGCTGGTCTCGAACTCCTGAGCTCAGGTGATCTGCCCGCCTCAGCCTCCCAAAGTGTTGGAATTACAGGCATGAGCCACTGTGCTGGCTTTATTATTATTATTACTATTTTTTTTTTTTTGAGACAGAGTCTCGTTCTGTAGCCCAGGCTGGAGTGCAGTGGCGCGATCTCGGCTCACTGCAAGCTCCGCCTCCCGGGTTCACGCCATTTTGCTGCCTCAGCCTCCCGAGAAGCTGGGACTACAGGCACCCACCACCACGCCCGGCTAGTTTTTTTGGATTTTTAGTAGAGACGGGGTTTCACCGTGTTCGCCAGGATGGTCTCGATCTCCTAACCTCGTGATCCGCCCGCCTCGGCCTCCCAAAGTGCTGGGATTACAGGCGTGAGCCACAGCGCCTGGCTTTTACTGTTGTTTTAAATAGAGATAGGGTCTTTCTCTGTCACCCAGCCTGGAGTGCAGTGGTGTAATGTGAGCTCACTGCAGCCTCAAACTCCTGGGCTCAAGTGATCCTCCTACCTCATCCTTTCAAGTGGCTGGGACCATAGGTGCATGCCCCCATTCCCAGGCTAATGTTTAAATATTTTTGTGTAGAGATAGGGTCTCACTATGTTGCCCAGGCTGTTCTTGAACTCCTAGTCTCTGGTGATCCTACTGCCTTGACCTTATTTTTAAT
Organism: Macaca thibetana thibetana; assembly: GCF_024542745.1. Classification (NCBI taxonomy): domain Eukaryota; kingdom Metazoa; phylum Chordata; class Mammalia; order Primates; family Cercopithecidae; genus Macaca; species Macaca thibetana. Next base: position 1,489,689 of record NC_065593.1, on the reverse strand, counting down.
TTTTTGAGGAACTTCCATACTGTTCTCCATAATGGTTGTACTGATTGATATTCTCACCAACAGTGTACAGGGGTTCCCTTTTCCTCTTCTCCACATCCTCACCAATACTTGTTGTCTTTTGTCTTTTTTTTTTTTTTTTTTTTTTGAGACAGAGCCTTGCTCTGTTGCCTAGGCTGGAGTGCAGTGGCGTGATCTTGGCTCACTGCAACCACCGCCTCCTGGCTTTAAGTGATTCTTCTGCCTCAGCTTCCTGAGTGGCTGGGACTACAGGTGCACGCCACCACTACCCGGCTAAGTTTTGCATTTTCAGTAGAGACGGGCTTTCACCACGTTGGCCAGGATGGTCTTGATCTCCTGATCAAGGTCTTGATCTCGTGATCCACCCGCCTTGGCCTCCCAAATATAGTACCCATTCTAACAGGTGTGAAGTGATATCTCCTTGTGTTTTTAATTTGCATTTCCCTGATGATTAGTGCATTTTTTTCGTATACAGTTTGGCTAACTCCTGTTTTCTAATTTATTGCACAAATGTAATCATAAAAGAGAAACAGGAACATTACTCACAGACCAACCAGCTTAATACTCAACTGTTCTCAATATTATGTGTTCCATTATAGTTTGTGAATGCTTAGTTTGATGTACTTGTGATTGACCGCTGTATAATTTTTCATTGGCATTTAGAAAATGTCACACTTCAAACATGTTTCTTCTTTACGAGATGGAGCTTGCTTTTATGCTAACTTCTTGGAGTCAGCCAGCCTCCCGGGGATGTTTCACGTAAGTGATGGTGGGGTGGGAGGAACACAAAAGATCCAGTGGTGCTGGCTGAGCCAATCCCTGTTCCACTGGCCCTTCTCTCCACTGCCCCTGATGTGGTGCTGTGTAAGGAAGCATGGCCAGCCTCAGGGCTTCAGAGTGCTTTGGTTAACAGTGAGGTCTGACTCCCACTGCTAGAAGGAGGTGTCGTAAGCTGTAGGGCTGTTGCTCTTTACTCTTCTCTGTCATTACCCACGAGGAGGTGTGTTTGGGCTGGAGGCCTGGGCTCACGTGGAGGGTGTGCAGCCAAGACCATCATCATTGGTCTGATGGTGAATTTTAAGCAACTCTGAACCTAACCTGTGCTCCGTAACAGTTTCTGAAATGAGGTATACAGAGATGGGAAGAATCTTTTGGAAAACAGAGACAGACATAGTTAAAAAAAAAAAAAAAAAAAAGAAAAGAAAAAGGGAAAAGAATAGATGTAACAAAAATACAGCTGGATTGTACATTTCATAATACACATCCATTCATAAATATACTTTAGTTTCATGGTTTTTAAAAATTCCTAGTAGTATAGATAAGGCAGAAGTAACACTTATGGGGAGAACAGACTACAATTTGGCAGCAAAAGGAAGGCGTTAAACTGTAGCTGGAAATAACAACAGAGTTGATCTGTTCTATATTAGTTCTTCCGTCTTCAAAACCAACAAATGGTTGCAGGTTTAAAAAAAAGAAAGTGGCTGGACATGGTGGCTCACACCTGTCATCCTAGCACTTGGGAGGCCGAGGCGGGCAGATCACCTGAGGTCAGGAGTTCGGGACCAGCCTGGCCAACATGGTGAAACCCCATCTCTACTAAAAACAAAACAAAACAAAACAAAAAAAACCAGTAAATTAACCGGGCATGGTGGCTTATGCCTGTAGTTCCAGCTATTCAGGAGGCTGAGGCAGGAGAATCACTTAAACCTGGGAGGCAGAGGTTGCCGTGAGCTGAGATCGCACCATTGCATTCCAGCCTGGGCAACAAGAGCAAAACTGTGTCTCAAACATATAAAATAAGAGTAAAAGAAATAAAGAAAAAGGTAGCCTTCATTTAGTGATGCTATTAAGAATAACAAATGCCTGTTTGATGATCAGTCCTGGACTCTCAAGTTTGCCTGTTCTGACTCAAGTTATGGTGAAACTGTAGTTATCTTCCAGTTTTTAATACGGTCCTTGCTGCAGTGACTTCATTCTAGAGAACTGGCATTACAAAAACATTGTAGTGCTTAGTGGTTTTAATACTCATTTCACAAGAATAATGAAATAAATCTTTTCCTCACTGAGTGTGTAGTATGATGCAGGTGAGGTATCTGACACCTGAAAGTCAGGCTGACCCATGAACGACACTGGCTTGAATTGCGTGGGTCCATTTAGATGGAGACTTAAAAAAATCAATACATTGGAAAATTATTTGGAGAGTTGCAACAGTTTGAAAAAAACTCAGATAAACCGAGTAGTCTAGAAATACGGAAAAAATTGAGAAAAAGTTATATATGTCATGAATACATAAAATACATGTAGATACTGATCAGTTTTATCATTTACTACCATAAAATATACACAAATCTATTATAAAAAGTTAAACTTTTTCTAAACTTATGTACACGCAGACTATACATGGTGCTAGTCATAGCTGAGAGAAATGTAAACAAATGTAAAGATGCTGTATTATAACTGCATACAAGTAACTATAGTACATACAGTACTCCTGTAATAATTCTGTGGCCACTTCCTGATGTTGTTGCAGTGCGCTCAAGCATTGCGGGTAGCCGCTTGGAAGGCACTGTGATGCTAGTCATCTCTGTGGGAGCAGTTCCTCTCTCCAGTACACTTCAGATCACGGTGAAAAGTGACCTCTTAAGGTTCTTGAGTATGTTTTTTTGTGTGTAGTGCAGTACCACAAACTTTGAATAACACTGTGGGACCCATATGAAGTGCCACTAGTGATACTGGCAGTGCTCCCTAGAAGCCAATAAAAGCCCTGACAGAATTGAATTGCTTGAGGAATGGTTGCCTGCCGCTTCAGACAGATGATTCGTTTTGCAAACAGATGATGTAAACTTATGGTATTGATAAATACAGTATGGTACTGCAAATGTATTTTCTCTTCCTTACGGTTTTCTGAATAACATTTTATTTTTTTTCTATCTCACTTTATCTTAAGAATACAGTATGTAATACATATAACATACAAAATACGTGTTAACTGTTTATGTTATCAGTCAGGCTTCCGGTCAGCAATAGGCTATTAGTAGTTAAGTTTCTGGGGAGCCAAAAGTTATACACAGAGGTTTGACTGCATGAGAGGTTGGTACCCCTAACCTCCAAGTTGTTCAGGGGTCAACTGTAGTCTGTGATATACTCTTGGCTTTCCAGAAACTTAATTTGAAGAAGTTAATTTAAAAACCGTAGTTTTCTGTGTATTAATTTGACAGTTCAGCCTTTATTAGATCAAAGTTTCAAACGAGCTCAGTTGTTAGATGTTTTGTAATGAATGCCATCAGCCTTTATGTTGTCAGGATCCAGGATGTTTAGATGTGTGTTTGCGCAGGGCTCAGAAACAGCCTTGGTGGTAGGTTTACAGCTGCCCATCTTCTTAGGTGCAGAACCTGTTCTGGGGCTGCTGCCAGTCTATGGGAACATTCCCTCCTATGCCCTTCCTACGCTGCAGAGGCCTACAGGTTGATGACCACTTCTGGGACCCTTTGTTAGACCTCTCACTCAAAGCATGTAGAGTTGTGTAAGTGACAGCAGCCAGCCTTGACTCATCAGATAGTCTTTGAGTTTGTAAAAGAAAAAAAAAATGTCCAGGATTTTAATTTACACTGTAACATCTGAGGTGGATTTCAATTCTAGAGCACGATAGAGACTGATGTCTGGGTTTCACCCCTAGGATTGTTTTTACATTGTCCATGCTATAGTACAGATGAAAATGAAAGATAATTATTTACACCTTACATTTCCTGTTACAAGTATTCTGTGTTATGTCTGTATCATGTCAAGTACCGTAGGTATGTTCTTATTTCATTTATTCTTGTTTCTTCATGTACACAAATGAGTGCATCATTTCCAGTTATGTCAAAAGTGATATGTCATTGTATCAGATCCATCTCTCAGTATTATCTGTATCTTCTGATGTCTTAATCAAATTTATGCTATCAAAATATGTTAATGATGTTTTTTAAAGTGTTTATTGAGAAATTCACAAAGAACTTGTATTTTGTCAAAAGGCCATTGTTTAGTTGCCAGCATTATCAGTGCAGATGTACTAAATTGCAAGTTACAGAAAACCCGACTCAAGGTGACTTATAGGAAGGGTATTTACTGGCTTGCCTATCTGCAAGGCCAGCTATGGGCCAAACTTCAGGGTTGATTTGATTTAGCAACTCAACAATGCTATTGAGAATGTAGTTTCCTTCTTCCTTTTCTGCCATCTGCATTCCCACCTTCCTCTTGAGAGGGCAGGGTGGTTAGCAGCCATTCCCGCACCTACACATTTTCTCACTCTTGTCCCATGGTGTTTAATAGCTTGCCCAGAAAAACTTCCCTTTGTCGCATTGATCTTAAAATTGAGCTGTGTGCCCATTCGTGAACCAGCAACTGGCTGGGGATGGGGTCATCCTAAGTAGCTCAGGCTTGGAGTTAGCCTCACCCAAAGTATAGGGCTGTGGGGAAGAAGCACTGAAACCCCAGTCAGAACTGGGTGATTAGCTAGAGGAGGAGGAAATGGATGAAGAGCGACAGCCACAGTCCACTGTGCCATGTGATTTACAGTCATTTGGGTTTTGTTTATAAGAGTACTTGCTTTATTTTTTCATTTTTTTTTTTTCTTCTTCTGTCTTTAAGGGGCCTTTACAACAACCAAACGGACAGGCATTCCAGCGCCACGGGAATTTTCGGTAACTGTCTCAAGAGAGAGGTCTGTGCCACGTGGTCCCTCGAACCCCAGGAAATCAGTGTCCAGTCCAACTTCTTCCAACACTCCCACTCCTACCAAACACCTGAGGACCCCTTCCACCAAGCCCAAGCAAGAGAATGAAGGTGGAGAAAAGGCTGCGCTTGAGTCCCAAGTTCGGGAACTTTTGGCAGAAGCCAAAGCAAAAGATAGTGAAATTAACAGGCTTCGAAGTGAACTAAAGAAATGCAAAGAGAAAAGGACTCTGAGCGCTGAGGGGCCTGATGCTTTGGGCCCAAATGTTGATGGAACATCAGTCTCCCCAGGTGACACAGAACCTGTGATAAGAGCACTTGAGGAGAAGAACAAGAACTTTCAGAAAGAGCTTTCCAATCTAGAGGAAGAAAACCGGGCCCTGAAGGAGAAACTGATCTATCTTGAGCACTCCCCAAATTCAGAAGGGGCAGCAAGTCACACTGGTGACAGCAGCTGCCCGACATCCATAACTCAAGAGTCAAGCTTCGGAAGCCCAGCTGGAAATCAGTTGTCCAGTGACATTGATGAGTATAAAAAAAACATACATGGAAATGCATTACGGACATCAGGCTCCTCAAGTAGCGATGTTACCAAAGCTTCTTTGTCGCCAGATGCTTCCGACTTTGAGCACATTACAGCAGAGACACCCTCAAGGCCCCTGTCCTCCACCAGTAACCCCTTTAAGAGTTCAAAGTGTTCTCCCACTGGGAGTTCCCCAAACAACGTAAGTGAATTGTCCCTGGCTTCCCTCACAGAGAAGATACAAAAGATGGAAGAAAACCACCATAGCACTGCAGAAGAACTACAGGCCACTCTACAGGAACTATCAGACCAGCAACAAATGGTGCAGGAATTGACAGCTGAAAATGAGAAGCTGGTGGATGAAAAGACGATTTTAGAGACATCCTTTCATCAGCATCGAGAGAGGGCAGAGCAGCTAAGTCAAGAAAATGAGAAGCTGATGAATCTTTTACAAGAGCGAGTAAAGAATGAAGAGCCCACCACTCAGGAAGGAAAAATCCTTGAACTGGAGCAGAAGTGCACAGGTATTCTTGAACAGGGCCGCTTTGAAAGAGAGAAGCTGCTCAACATTCAGCAGCAGTTGACCTGTAGCTTGCGGAAGGTTGAGGAAGAAAACCAAGGAGCTTTAGAAATGATTAAACGTCTGAAGGAAGAAAATGAAAAACTGAATGAGTTTCTAGAACTGGAACGGCATAATAATAACATGATGGCCAAAACTTTGGAAGAGTGTAGAGTTACCTTGGAAGGGCTAAAAACTGAGAATGGATCTTTGAAGTCTCATTTGCAGGGTGAGAAGCAGAAAGCCATAGAGGCCAGTGCCATGGAGCAGACGGCAGAGAGCTGCGAAGTTCAAGAAATGTTGAAAGTAGCCCGAGCGGAGAAAGATCTACTGGAACTGTCTTGCAATGAGCTCAGACAAGAATTACTAAAGGCAAACGGTGAAATTAAACATGTTTCCAGTCTGCTGGCAAAGGTGAGAAGAGACAGCTCTTTACTGGTATTTGCTCATCCTTGTTCACATTTCTGCCCTTAACCTCTAAATTCACAGAACACAGAGAAGCATTTTCTTAGTCTGTTTCATTCACGAAGCCAGCATTCCGGCTTGAAGGCCTGTTAGATCGACGACAGGTTGGGATTGGGGATACAAAAAGGAAACACCCAAATTTCTGATTATGGGTGGTTCAAAGTGTACTGGGGATGTAAAATCAAATCAGAGTATGATGCAGTGATAAAGAATATCATAGAGCCTATGCCCAGGCTCTAGTCTAGTGCCAAGATGAGGGGGGGCCCTGGTATAACATGGGGGTCGAGGGTAGCGCAGAAGGACTTCCTGGAAGAAATAGCAACTGAGCTGAGTTCTGAAGATTGAGTGGGAGTTTGCCAGGTCTGTCAGCCTGCTTTTAACTGCCAGTAACAGACAATGAAATCACTCCCAATTTTCCACCATTATATTACCACTATTTTGGTGTTTTCTTCCAGATATATGTGTATGTATGTGTATCATACAAGTTAAACAAATTTATAATCATCTTGTACATGTTATTAACTTTCTTTTTGCATTTAGCATTTTAGAAATATTAAAATTTTTCTCAGTATATTCCTATCATTAAATATTCATTTAAACATTCTTTTAAAGGCCAGGTACTATTTTAATATAAATATTTCATATTTATTAGGTCCCTGTTGTTGAAGATATATGTATTGTCAAATATTTGTGGTCTTTCCAGTCTTTCAATATTATAAATACTTTTTTTTTTTTTTTTTTAAATCTATCTTACTGTTTATTTAGGACAAATTCCTAGACGATGACTTACCGAGTCAAAGAGTATAAACATTTTAAAGACTTTCAACACAGTCAGCCAGATTGCCCTTCGGAAATATTATGCCAGTTTATTCATCCTAGTGGTCATGAGATCATGTGCTTCCCTGAGCCTTTGCCAACACTTGGTATTACGTTGTTATATCATTTAAATATGTTAATCATTTCATTTTTGTAACCTTTTTTGCTTGGGAAGATCTTCCATAGCCCAAGAGCAAATAAATAATAACTTTTCTTGTTTTTAAAAAAATAATACTTTAATCAGCCTGTAATTTTGTTTTTTGATGCAAGAATTGTGGTGATTGTATGATATTCTGCCCGGAGCAGTGCTGGAGAGGTGCAGAGAGATGGCCTCCTATTTCTTGTTTCCTCCAAGTTCTGGGTCTGATTTAGGGATCTGCTGGCAAGAGGGATTCAAAACATCTTCCTACCTTAGGTCAGGGGTTGGCATTGTTTCAAGGAGCAAATTATGCCATGAGCTCTCATTTTCCTCCACTGCTTCATCTGTCTTAAGATGAGTCCGTTGCAACCTGATTCTGCGTTTGGCCATCTGATGGGCCTACTGGTGGGCCGTGTTAAGGAGTTTCTCTCTTTGTCTGTATTCTAAATTTGTAGGTATTTTATTGAAAGTATGGAAGTGATTCCATTAGAGGTTACTAGACAGGCTTTGCATTAGGTTTTAATGTCTTGTGGAATAAGACTATTCTTTTTTTACTTTAAGATACTCAGTACTCTCTGGCAAAATGTTTCATCTCCCATGTGCACCTTCTTGATGTTCTTTCTCAGTCACTCTGTAGTTTTGGTAGTTTGGCATTACATGAAGCGTATGTGTCAATGAGAAATAATCTGACATCTTAAAAATAGCTTATTTTTTTCTCATAAAATATTTTCATTACAGAGGATTTAAAAAGTACAGAAAAGTATAAAAAAGAAAAATATTACCTTTAATCTCACCACTTGGAGAAAAACTGCTAACATTTTGCTATATGTCCTTTCAGGCCTTTTCTCAGTTTATACATGTTTGAGCTTGCATAAAAACTTGCATTGATATGATTATGATATTTTGTCTTCCTATCCAGAAGAGTATGTCTGTCCACATTCCATTACAAAGAACCAGTTGGATTAGTTTATCTATTCCACTGTTAATCTGTTTCTGATTAACTTGTTTCTACTTTTATCTTTATTAATTTTTTTGTCCTATTTTTTGTACATTTTGGTTTCTTACTAGTTTCTTCAGTAAAATTCTTTGTTCATTTAACTTTTTTTATCCTTGGTTGTTAATGAAAGCATTTGAAGTTATTATAGCTTAGGTAAATAGAGGCAATAAAATCTAGAATCTTCTGGAATAAACTAAATCTAATTTAAAGGAAAGTGCATTTTCGGTACAGTGCAAGGCACAACATATATATTTAAAATCAAACTGTTGTTATTCATATATCCTACATCTTATTGCGTGCTAACTAGAATTATCAAATACTGCTAGTAAGAGGGGAAAGGTCCTAGCTAGTATTTTTGGGTGAGAGTTTGAGGTAAAGATGGAGGCATGCTATTATATAGGGTTTCTTGTATATCTATCAAAACCCTAGGTCTGTGATTTTGTGCTGTCTTATGTGCACAGAGACTGATTTGTAATTGCAGTGGACTTGTAACATACTAATCTTCCTACCCTTTTACATTACTGTAGAAAAAGCAAAACACAGACCTGCTAAATGGACTAATACTTACTGTATCTCTACCACAGACTATCAACTAATCCGCCAACAACCATGAATTTAAATGATAATACTTAAGAGACTCATGTCCAAAGGATAATAGGAGAAGTTTTAGCACAAAACTGTGATGAAGGATCTAACATGCTGGACTGGGTCGTCTTGACTTACCCAGTGAGCAATGATATGACTTCGGGCAGGCCCCTTTACCTTGTGCGGTGTGGAATATAAGCGTGACGGTGGATGGATCCTGGTCTCGTATCTAATTCCAAGGGAAGCATTTAACATTTCATCATGATGTATGTTTTTTGTAGGCATTTGGTACATACCTTTTATTATGTTATGCAAATATTTTGCTAAGAGGTGTTTTGTTTGGTGGTTTATTTTTATTTTTTATTTATTTTTTATTTTTTTGAGACAGAGTCTCGCTCTGTTGCCCAGGCTGGAGTGCAGTGGCGCGATCTCGGCTCACTGCAAGCTCCGCCTCCCGGGTTCCCGCCATTCTCCTGCCTCAGCCTCCCGAGTAGCTGGGACTACAGGCGCCCGCCACCTCGCCCGGCTAGTTTTTTTCTATTTTTTAATAGAGACGGAGTTTCACCGTGTTAGCCAGGATGGTCTCGATCTCCTGACCTCGTGATCCGCCCATCTCGGCCTCCCAAAGTGCTGGGATTACAGGCTTGAGCCACCGCGCCTGGCCCTGGTGGTTTATTTTTAGAGACAGGACCTCGTTTTGTCACTTAGGCTGGAGTGTGGTGGCGATTATAGCTCACTGCAGCCTTGAACTCCCGGGCTCAAGGGATCCTCCCACCTCAGCCTTCTTGGTAGCTGGGACTACAGCCAGGCACCGCCATGCCTGACTACTTGGCTTGTTTTTAAAGGATGAGGACTGAATTTTTCTACAGCTAATGATGTGATCTGATAGTTTTTATGTAATCAAGTTTTTTTCTCCTTTAACTTGTTAATGAGGCAAGTTATAACAGCAGATTTTCTAAGGTGCTCTAGTGTGAAATCATGCTTGCCTTCCTGGGGTAAATCCTAATTCTTCAGTTTTCAGTGGTTTTACTTGACTTTTTGCCGAGAACTTTCAAATATAGCTGCCTTCAGCAGGTATCAGAGTAACTGTCCTGTTAATCACCAAGCAACTACGTGTATCCCATGAACAGTGCATTCATCCACTCTGATGCTTGGCAGAAGGTGAATATTGTGAAAAAGGATACAATAAGCTATTTACAAAGGGGGAAAGCAGTGCCAAACCATCCTATGATCTAATAGATTCCGTAAATCTATGTAAGTTTCCAGTTAAGATTACTCAAGTGACCCAGATACTGTCAAAAGAACCTATAAAAAGCCTTGAAAAGTGCTTTTTTAAAAATAGGAGGTAGGTTTCTTCCTCATTCAATACATGGAAAATTGGTAGGATTTCTACAGTATTTTGTAGGCTTTTTTTCTCCCCATTTCTTTTTCTTCGTTGGTTTGCTGATCTCTTTATTTTTTTCAACTTCTCTGATATACCCCATATGCATTTTGATGGCCGCTTAATCTGTAGTCACATGACATACTTCTGTAAAACTTTGAGGATGGGTCTGATTTCCACAGAACCCAAAGCCACCACTCCTGGGAGCCACACCTGTCCCTGCCCTAGCTAGCAAGCAGCATAGAGTTGTATAGGATTGTTGTTTTTCCAGACAATAACACGGCCCAGCTTTAATTTTCTTTTTTACCTTTTCAGTTGTTTGGGATCTTGATTTCAAGTTAGAATATCTTTTCTAGGCTTGAAACCTAGAAGTTTTAAAAGCAAAACATCTATTTATTCCCCTGAGGTTGAAGCTTGTAGGTGGTATTCTTAGAATCTTAGTTCTTTCTGCAGAAACTTGGGGTCCACTTCCAGAAGAGTAAGGAGATTATAAATAACCACTTGGCATGAGTGGTCTGGGGGAGGCAGCAGAGGTGAAATGACTAGTGTGCTGCCTGAGTGGGTCCTGGAGCCAAATGATTTAGAGTGGCCACTGGTCAGAGATTGCAGAACCAGAATTTGAGGGAAATATGTGGCAAATAGATGATCCTGTAGCTGTGACATCGGAATAGGACACCTTAAAGGACTTAAGAGATCTGGAAACCTGGTTTAAACAGTCAGGTGGGCCAGAAGTCTATCCAGGTGATGTATTGGTATATGAGAAACTGCCCTCCTGTCAGCGGCATGAGCCAGGGGACACTCCCTCCACCCTGGTCCCTAAGGGTGGGAGATGGGCTGTGGCTGCCCATGGTGCAGGCCCAGGCTGTGGCTGGCAGTGCTGTGGTTCTGGGCCTCCTGCCAGGGATGCAGGACAGCTCAGCATTGCCAAGCATCTTGGTCCACCTGTTGGTGACTTGGGGCAGGCATGTTTCCTGGACACCTGGGTCTTATGGGGAGAGGGTTTCCCAGAGCCTCCCAGAGCTTTCCCTTTTCATCTGATTGGTGAGAACTGGGTCACACAGCGCCCCCAGGCCATCTCTCTTGAAATCACAGTTGCAGCCTGATTCTTGAACAAAATTGGGATTCTGTTAGGAAGAAACAAGGTGGGGGTGGCTTTTGGTGGGGAATGGGCACTTGCCCCATCAGGCCTCCACTCCCTCACCTTTCCCCACAAAGTACTCACAGTGATCTGATCATATGGTGCCTTCCGGTGCTGCCTGGGGCACCACATGCTTTGCCCAGTGCCCGGCTCCCACCACACCTCAACTCGCAGTCCCACCCCACATCCAGCCATATTCCCACCCCTCCCTCCATGCCAGGCCTGGCCGGGCCAGTGCCTGTCTGGCAGTCATGTTTGCTCAGGGGGCTCTCGGCCTGAAGAGACCCCACCCCACTCACCATTAGCTGGTCCCTCCTGAAGCTTTCCGCCTCAGTTATAGGGTCTTCAGCAAGGCATTCAGCTCTGCAAGGCCCTGTCCCGTGGAACTTCAGACTCATCTCAGTAAATGACATTATTGTCACTCAGCCAAGGTCACTCATGGGAGCGCCTTGATCCACGCTAGCCCTCAGAGGATTCAGATGTGCGGGAACTATTTGGGGCGCTGCAGGGAAACTGAGGGAACCTTCTGCCTGAGTAGCCACTGGCTGCTGCTGGAGAGGTGGGAAAGTTACTGAGCTGAAAACATGGAGATTTCCGTCACCTTCAGCTCACACATGAGGCATCCCACTCTCTGGCACCAAACATCAACTCTGGTGAGCAGAGGCCTGTGGCTTCGTGCTGGGAAGGAGGACTGTCAGCAACTCCTGTCAACAGGGCTTATTTTCCAGCTCCCCTGGGCAAGCCATGAGGATGTGGAAATCGAGGAGGCCTGTGGAGGCTGCTGGGGAGAGCCCCGCAGATGCTGCACCAGGAAGCCTCTGCTCAAGGGGCTGTGCAGAGCCAGCTGTGCCCCAGGAGCAGAATCTTCTGGAGATTAAACTACAAAGCCAGAATGCCTGTGCAGCCTTTATTATGTGGGATATGACAGGCATGTGGCCCAGAGTTCATGGCATGTGTGCCAGCTCCTCCCCTGACACCCCCAACTCTCTGTTCTTGAAGCCCCTTGAAAAGGAGCAGAAGTTTGGTGGAGACAGTCGGATGATTTGAGGAAGGGTGGTCTTGTCAGTTGGGCAGATCCGCAGTACGTATGGCTCCACAGGGGGCTGCTTCCCAACCCTGCTTGACCCTGCTTCGCTCCGATGACTTGTTTTCTCCCGGACACGTTAATGCCTTTTGTGAGGTGAGGCCTAAGCACTCTCTCTTCCTTTCACATGACCTCGGGACTCATCTGTGAGCCTGGTGATGCCCAGCACTTCTCTCTCCAGTGCGAGTTCTTGGGAAGTACCTGGGTGGAGCCTTGCTGCTTCGAAAGGTCCCTACCAGGGTACAGCCCCTGCTTCTGAGGCTTGCCTCTGAGTTCCTAAAGGTGAAATACAGATATTTACCCTCATCTTTGAGTTTTCCAACAGCCTTTCTCCGCTATAACTGAAGTGTAAATAAACTAACATTTCCTCCTCTCCCTTGGTGGAGCAGCATGGGCCAAAATAATAATTCAACTTCAGGCCAATAAGAATGAACTATGGATGATTATCAGCAGTGTCTGTTCACAACAGGGCTAAGAACTGAGCAGAGGGAGTTTTGCAGTACCCAAGCTAGATGCCAGAATAGGAGCACCCCACATTCTTTCTCATTGTATTAGTTCATTTTCATGCTGCTGATGAAGACATAGCTGAGACTGGAAAGAAAAAAAGGATTAATGAACTTGCAGTTCCACCTGGCTGGGGATGCCTCACAATCATGGTGAAAGGTGAAAGGCACATCTCACATGGTGGCAAACAAGAGAAGAGAGCTTGTGCAGGGAAACTCCACCTTATATAATCATCAGATCTTGTGAGACTTATACTATCAGGAGAACAGCAAAGGAAAAGACCTGCCTCCCTGATTCAATTACCTCCCACTGGGTCCCCCTGCTAACGTGGGAATTCAAGATGAGATTTGGGTGGGGAGACAGCCAGTCTGTATCACTCATGGTAAAGTTACTCAAGCTGTCATTCCAAGTTTATTTCCTTTTAAATGATACGTAATTTTAGCATTGCAATTTATTCCATCTATTAGATATTCAGTAAATACTTTTCAGGTGAATGAATGAATGTCACAGAAACTTGCAACAGAATTGAGAGGCTGCTATAATTATGTTTAAAAAGTAAAGTTTGTTATATTTTAATAACAGCAGTAGTATTTTGGGGCTTTATATGCGCTAAGCACTCTCAGAGCTTTTCCATCATTTAATCTTATTTATCATCTTAATCGTACACTGTTGATTCTTTTGTCTAATATTTTTTCATTTGAGCAAACAGAGAATGATTAAGTTATTAGCCTAATGGATTGATGAAATGAAGCCAGGAGTCAAAGTTAGGTCCGACCTTAGAGCTCTTATTCTTTTTTTTTTTTTTTTTTGAGACATGGTCTTGCTCTGTTGCCCAGGCTGGAGTACAGTGGTACGATCATAGCTCTCCGCAGTCTCGAATTCCTGGGCTCAAGTGATCCTCCCACCTCTGCTTCCCAAGTAGCTGGAATTACAGGTGTGCAACACCATGCCCAGTTAGTTTTTTATTTTAATTTTCATAGAGACAGGGTCTTGCTCTGTTGACCAGGCTGATCTCAAACTTCTGATGATGATCCTCCCGCACCTCAGTGCCTCCCAAAGTGCTGGGATTACAGGGGTGAGCCAGTGTACCTAGAGCTCTTATTATTAATCACTGATTTAGACTCTTGCCCAGTTACCTGAAAGCAAAGAAGAGACAGAAAAACACTTAAAGCAGAACTAAGTGTAATTAATACGTTGTCACTGTTGTCTTAAGGCCAAAGCCCTTTGATTTGAAGAAAACCACCTTTGAAAGCCTCGTTCAACTAGGAGAGTTTTACCTGATTATAATACAATGGAGAAATTCTGAGTCATCAAGAAATGTTGTTTTATTTGACCTCTAACCTGAATCTTGAGGGGAGAGGGGATGAGCTGACCCTTGAGTGTATGGGGTGGGGACTTTGGGAATGCTGCCGGAAGAGAACAGCAGGTCCTAAGGCCAGAAAGCCTGGCCACCAAGGAAGTGATGCAGGTAGTTTGTTCTTGTGGGAGTGCACAGGGTGGTCAGTGGAAGTGGCCCAGAGGAGACACCAGGCAAGCAGTTAGATTTTATCCTCAAGACAGAGGGAGTCTCTGAAGAATTTTTTTTTTAAATAACAGCTTTTATTGAGATATAATCCATTTAAATCACGTAAGCCTGTGGGTTTTAGTATAGTCACACAGTTGTTCAACCATCACTACAATCAATTTTAGAACATTTTGATCACCCCATAAAGAAATCTTAACCTACAGCAGTCACCCTCCAAGACCACCTCCCTCCTAGCCCCTGGCAACCACAAATCTATGTTTTGGCTCTGCGGACTTGCCTCTTCTGGATGTTTTATACACATGGAACCCATGCTCTGTGGCCTCAAGCAGTCCTCCCACTTCAGCCTCCCACAGTGCTGGAGAGTTTTTTCTGTGCTCTGGATACAAATCCTTCACTAGACAAATGATTTGCAAATATTTCCTCTCATTCTGTGGGTTATCTTTTCATTGTCTTGATAATATCCTTTGTGGCACAAAATTCTTTTTTATTTTTATGAAGTCAAATTTACTTATTTTTCTTTGGTGGTTTGTGCTTTTTGTCAGAGGAATTTTAAGAGAGTTATGGAATCACATTTACTGTTGAGAAAGATGACTTCAGCCACAGGTGAGAAAGAATGAAGGACAGAACAGGGAGTGATGTGGGTGGGAAGTTGAGGACTGGAAAGACACCCATTTTATTTATTTATTTGTTTATTTATTTATTTATGAGACGGAGTCTTGCTGTGTCATCCAGGCTGAGTGCAGTGATACATCTCTGCTCGTTGCAACCTCTGCCTCCTGGGTTCAAGCGATTCTCCTGCCTTAGCCTCCTCAGTAGCTGGGATTACAGGCACTGGCCACCATGCCCGGCTAACTTTCCTATTGTTAGTAGAGACAGGGTTTCACTATGTTGTCCAAGCTGGTCTCGAACCCCTGACCTCAAGTGATCCACCTCAGCCTCCCAAAGTGCTGGGATTACAGGCGTAAGCCACTGCACCCGGCCTGGAAAGATATTTAGATGTTAGATGTGTAGAAGGGAGGCTCCGTAGGGTCGGGTGACTGATTTGACGTCAGGGATGGGCAGCAGGAAGGCATTTCAGCCTATTCATAGATCTCCAGCTTGTGTGATTGAATGTGCGGTTGTGCTGCTTCCTGGGAGAGGAAACAGAATGTGGGGCAGGCGTGAGAAGGGAGAGTTGTCTGCTGGAGCCAACAAGGATACCCAGGCCTGCAGGCCCAGGCTGCTGTCAGCACCCGCTGATCCAGCCACAGAGGAGATCCGGGAGCCCCTGCCCTTCCAGGCCAAGATTCCTCCAAGGCAGGGACCTTGTGCTTGAGGTCTCTCTTTGCCCCTCCAGTACCTTTAGAAGCTGTAGAAACCTGTCTAGACAGGATGCTCCATGAATGCATTTCACATATACTGAGGTTTGTGAGGAGTCTCCACAGTGTCAGAGGAGGTGGTGACCCTGAAGATGAGCAGGTGCGATTCTGAATTCTTGACCATTCTCTGTCCTAGTAGATGATCTCTTTTTAAGCACTCGAGATAACTTGATTGAATGGACTGTATAATCACTATATAATCAACAGATTAAGTCAAAAGCCAAGTGAAATGACAGACTTACACAAGAGGCAGTTATGGGGGGTTTACGAGTCAGGTATCTTCCTTCTCCCCTTGTACTGTTTTCTAATAAAACTATCTGTACAACTTTAATGTTACTGGAATTTACTCAGAATTTATTATAATGATCTCACTCTGTCCATGTCTCTATAGTACCATGTTTTTGGCATGTGACTATTTGAATGAAGGATTAAATAATTTCTCAAAGCCACGGCATAATTCTTCAAGATACTGTCTTTGCTATAAAAATGTACTAAAAATAACACTGAAATGTTTGAGCCGCATTTTGTCTCACATAATGCTTTTACATGAATGTACTGTTTTCTTGGTTCTTTATGTATTGATAATGTTGTTAGGTTATCTATAAACCTAATTCCTTATTCTCTTTAGTCCACAGTCTCTATTCTTATGGCTGCTTTGTGTAGGAGAAGAGCTTGGTTCTTAGATATCTCTAGCTTGATTACCTTTCTGCTTTTGTTCATCACACTAAAGAAAGCTACATAGATGCCCTGATAGAGATCTTTATTCAGTATTGTCAAATTATCTGGTGTCAAAAAACAGAAACCCTTAAGTAACTTTGCAACTTCTCACAAGGGCTTGCTACATAATAACAGGCAGATATTTTTATATTCACTTTACAGGTTAACATATGAAGAGAGGGAGAATTTAAATCACGTGAAAATAATCATCCAGCATGTATCAAGTGGCTGAGACCAAACCCTACCCTTGGTCAAACCATCACAACCAGTTGTTTACTCCTCTGAGAGAGGAGACTCTAGATGTGTGTGTTGCCACTAGCATAGGAGTGGTCTTAATATCTGCAGTCAGGGAGAGTATCCCCCCCACCCCCAACCACTTCCTCTTTGCAGAGCACTCATCTGGAGATGCCTGAGGCCCATCGCCTTTCCTTAGGGCGCTGCTTAATGTCTAATCTAATGCTTTGACCCAAGCTTGTGAAGTGACACTGACTCAGCCACCAGACTTAACTTTATCTTCCAAGTAAGGAGTTTGGGGGTCCTGAGACTTTATTTTCCTTTACAAGTGTCTGACAAGTATGGTGTGGGGGTGGGGTAGGTAGAGGAGGTGACTCTTGCTAGGATTCTGGAGGGGTCTGACTTCAGAGCTGTCTGCCTGTCCTCTGGGCCCTGCTTAGGGGCCTCTGCTGCCATATGCCTTGGGCACCTGGTGGAAAGGAGTGGCTTTCACTGTCCTCTCTGCAGGAACCCTTCCTGGGAAGTTTGTTTGACTCTATTTATAGTACAAGTCCACTGGCTCCGTATCTACAGAAAGTTGATCTTTGAAATTGAGAGATGCTTGGGATGCCTGAGAGTGATTCCTTTTTTCGAGGGAAATGTTGAAAATCACATTGCTGGGTGTCTAAGAGTGTGATTCTTGACATAGAGAAGTTAAACTCTAAGGAGCTGACCAGTCAGGCATGTTGGGCGGTCTCACTGTAGTTCCATCTTCAGAGGGCTGAGGCAGGAGGATCAGTTGAGCCCAGGAGTTCAGCCTAAGCAACATAGCGAGACCCCATGTCTAAAAAAAAGGAAAAAAAAGAAAATCTCAAGCAAGGGAAATGCAAAGGAGCTGGCCAGCAGAGAGACCAGCAATTTGAATAGGGCCTGGATCCCCTGCAGTCGTGGAACGGTAGGCTTTGGTCTCAGCCACTTGATGCATGCTGGATTACTCTTTTCAAATGATTTAATTTCTCCCTCTCTTCATATGTTAATCTGTAAAATGAATATAAAAATATCTGCCTGTTATTACGTAGCAAGCCCTTGTGAGAAGAAGTTGTGAAGTTACTTAAGGGTTTCTGTTTTTTGATTTTTTTTTTTTTTTTTTTGGTAAATAAAAGAGCTTTCTGGAATATATTGTTAAACTTGAGGTAATTATTCCAACATCCAAGAAGGATGAAGTGATGTGTGCATGTGAAACAAATGCTGATTTGCAGGTGCCCTCCCCCATGCCGAGTTACCTAACTCCCCATGCCATTTTAATTGGGGTGAGATGGGAAGTAGAGGGGACAGAGCCTTCGAGGGGCAGCAGCCTCACCTGCATGCAGAGGCCTTGCTCAGGGTACTCCACCTCTAGGCTGCCTCGTTACATCCTCAGTTTAATTCGTGGCCCACGGTTGTCCCAGCCAAGTCACATGCATGTTTCTAGACTCCAGGTGACAGGCCCTTAGCCTGAGGACTCCTCAAAATGTAGGCAGCTAGCTATGCAGAAGGCCACAGTCTGCCCCAGGATGCAAGACTCAAAAGCCACCTTCTGTTGCTGCTTTTCAAATGATTTCAGACGTTAGCCTTCCAGGATCTAAAATGCATTACTTCTTTTCTCCTTGAAAGTCATCTTCTGGCCAGGCACAGTGGCTCATGCCTGTAATCCCAGCACTTGGGAGGCCAAGATGGAAGGATCACTTGAGCCTGGGAACCTGGGCAACATAGCAAGACCCCCCCCCCAAAAAAAAGTAACTGGGCATTGTGATGCACACCTATAGTCCCAGCTATGAGGGAGGCCGAGGTGGGGAGAATGGCTGTAGCCAGGAGGTGGAGGCTGCAATGACCGTTGATTGTGCCACTGCACTCCAGCCTGGGCAACAGAGCAAGACCTTGTCCCCTGACTCCAAAAAAATCAAAAAATAGTAAAGTCAGCTTCTGCTTAATAAAGTAGCTATTGTTAAGATTTAAGACTTTTGGTCTTTCATGTATTGTGATTTTTCTTGGTCAAATTGACCTGTATTACATTACTACCTAGTATTGTATATACAATATATAAGGCAATTGTAAGAGAAAGAATGACTTTTATTGACTTTTACTATTATATGTTCCAGGCACTATGATAAACTCTCCAAGTCATTATTTCACTTAACTGCCCACCCCCAACCCCACATTGTTAGATTATGAAACAGAGGCAGAGGGATTAAAGAATACAAGGCTTGTTTCACTAGAATTGGGGTTTAAACCCTGGCTGGCTGGCTCCGGAATGTATGTCCTTAGTCATCTTGGTGCACTTAAGCAGCTTTCAAGCTTTGGAGCACAACCTGCAATGATCTATTTTGTATTACAATCCAGAGCCTCACGCCTTTATAATTAAAACACAAGCTTCACAGAGCAGTGCTGTGACCCCTGAGCACAGGCAGGGCCCTCTGGCTCTTTCCCAGGCTGTTTCTTTCTCTCTTCTCCTTTCCTTTCTCTCCGTCCCTTCCTCCCCCCTCCCTTAGTCTTTTTTCTAATTTTTAATTGTTTTGGGTACGTAGTAGGTATATATATTTATGGGGTATCTGAGATATTTTGACACAGGCATGCAATGCTGTAGTCACCCTGTTGTGCTGTCAAATAATAGGTTTTATTAACTATATTGTGTCCATTAACCATCCCTCTTTCCACCCCTGCCCCACCACCCTTCCCAGCCTCTGGTAATCATTCTACTCTCTATCTTCATGAGTTCAATTGTTTTAATTTTTAGCTCCCACAAATGAGTGAGAATATATGAATTTATCTTTCTGTGTCTGGCTTATTTCACTTAACATAATGATTTCCAGTTCCATCCATGTTGCAGATGGCAGGATCTCATTCTTTTTTATGGCTGAATACTCTGTTGTGTATATGGATTATATTTTCTTTATCCATTTGTCTGTTGATGGACACTTAGGTTGATTCCAAGTCTTGGCTATTGTAAATAGTGCTGCAATAAACATAGGGAGTGCAGATATCTCTTTGATAGACTAATTTCCTTTCTTTTGGGTATATACCCAGCAGTGTGATTGCTGGATCATGTGGTAGTTCTATTTTTAGTTTTTTTGAGGAACCTCTGTACTGTTTTCCATAGTGGCTGTACTAATTTACTTTCCCGCCAACAGTGTACAAGGGTCCACTTTTCTCTACATCTTCCCCAGCATTTGTCATTGCCTGACTTTTGAATAAAAGCCATTTTAATTGGGGTGAGATGGGATCTCATTGTAGTTTTGACTTGTATTTGCATTTCTCTGATGATCAGCGACATTCAGTACCTTTTCATGTTCCTGTTTGCCATTTGTATGTCTTTAAGAAATGTCTAGTAAGATCTTTTGCCCACTTTTTAATCAGATTATTAGATTTTTTCCCCCCATTGAATTGTTTAAGCTCCTTATATATTCTGGTTTTTAATTTCCTATCAGATCGGTAGTTTGCAAGTATTTTCTCCCATTCACTTTGTTGATTGTTTCCTTTGCTGCGCAGAAGCTTTTTAACTTGATGTGATCTCATTTGTTCATTTTTGTTTTGTATTCTGTGCTTTTGGACTATTACTCAAGAAATCGTTGCCCAGATCAGTTTCCTGGAGAGTTTCCCCAATGTTGTTGGTTTTTTAGTAGTTTTCATAGTTTGAGGTCTTAGATGTAAGTCTTTAATCCTTTTGATTTGATTTTT
The DNA here is from genome assembly GCF_024542745.1 of Macaca thibetana thibetana. Classification (NCBI taxonomy): domain Eukaryota; kingdom Metazoa; phylum Chordata; class Mammalia; order Primates; family Cercopithecidae; genus Macaca; species Macaca thibetana. The sequence continues at coordinate 1,469,240 of NC_065593.1, read as the reverse complement.
GTATTGGAGAGAGGGGAGGTCTAGTTTCATTCTTCTGCTCATGATATCCAGTTTTCCCAGCACCATTTACTGAAGAGACTTTCTTTTCCTCAATGTATGTTCTTGGCACCTTTGTTGAAAATGAGTTCATGTAGATGTATGGATTTATTCTTGGATTCTCTATTCTATTTCATTATTCTGTGTGCCTGTTTTTATGCCAGTACCATGCTGTTTGGGTTACTATGGCTCTGTAATATAATTTGAAGTCAGATAATGTGATTCTTCCAGTTTTGTTCTTTTTGCTCAGGATGGCTTTGGCTGTTCTGGGTCTTTTGTGTTTCCATATAACTTTTAGGATTAAAAAAAATTATAAAGAATGTCATTGGTATTTTGATAGGGATTGCATTGAATGTGTAGATTGCTTTGGGTAGTGTGGACATTTTAACATACTGACTTATCCAGTCTCTAAACATAGAGTGTCTTTATTTTTGTGTGTGTTTTTTCTTCCATTTCTGGTGTCAGTGTTTTAGAGTTTTCATTGTAGAGATCTTTCACTTCTTTGATTAAGTTTATTCCTAGTTATTTTATTCTATTCATAGCTACTATAAATGGGATTACTTTCTTGATTTCTTTTTCAGATTGTTCACTGTTGGCATATAAAAATGCTACTGATTTTTGCATGTTGATTTTGTATCCTGCAACTTTTCTGAATCTATCAGCTCTAATAGTTTTTTTTTTGTGGAGGCTAGTTTTTTCCAGATATAAAGTCATATCATCTGCACACCAGGATAATTTGGCTTCTGCCTTTCCAATTTGGATGCCCTTTATTTCCTTCTCTTGTCTGATTGCTTTAGCTAGGACTTCCAGTGGTGACAGTGGGCATCCTTATCCTGTTCTAGATCTTGAGGAAAAGCTTTCAGTTTTTCTCCATTCATGTGGAGTGGTCTAGGTGTGGGTCTGTTGTATATGGCTTTTATTATGTTGAGATATGTTCCTTCTATACCCAGTTTATTGACAGTTTTTATCATGAAGGGATGTTGAATTTTATCAAATGTTTTTTCAGCATCAGTTGAAATGACCATATGGTTTTTATCTTTCATTTGGTTAATATCACATTGCATATGTCAAACCCCCTTTGCATCCCTAGGATAAATCCCACTTGGTCATGATGTCATTTGGTCGTGGTCATTAAAAGATTTAATAATCTTTTAAATGTTTTTGTTGAATTTGGTTTGCTGGTATTTTGTTGAGGAGTTTTGCATCAATGTTCACCAGGGATATTGGCCTGTAGTTTTCTTTTTTTGATGTATCTTTGTCTGGTTTTGTTATCAGGATAATACTGGCTTCAGCATTGGTTTGGAAACATTCCCTTCTCTTCTGTTTCTTAGAATAGTTTGAATAGGATTGGTATTTTTCTTTAAATGTTTGGTAAATTTCAGCGGTGAAGCCACTGGGTCCTGGGCATTTCTTTGCTGGGAGACTTTTTATTATGACTTTTATCTCGTTACTTGTTACTGGTCTATTCAGGTTTTGGATTTCTTCATGGTTCAGTCTTGGTAGGTTGTATGTATGTAGGAATTTCATAGTCTGATTTTCATAGTCTGGCCAAAGTTTTGTCAATTTTGTTTATCTTTTCAGAATCCAACTTTTTGTTTGTTGATCTTTTGTATTCTTTTCATTAAAATTTCATTTATTTCTGCTCTGATCTTTATTGTTTCTTCTAATTTTGGGTTTCATTTGCTCTTGCTTTTCTGGTTATTTAAGATGCATTGTTAGTTTGTTTATTTGAAGTTTTTCTATGTTTTTGATGTAGGAGCTTATTGCTGTAAGATTTCCTTTTAGTACTGCTTTTGCTGTATCTCATAGGTTTTGGTATGTTGTGTTTCCATTTTCATTTAGGACATTTTAAATTTTCCTTCTTAATTCCTTCATTGACCCACTAGTCATTCAGAAGTGTATTATTTAATTTCCATGTATTTGTATAATTTCCAAAGTTCCTCTTTGTGATTTCTAGTTTTATTCCATGGTGGTCAGAGAAGATACCTGCTATGATTTCAGTTTTTTGGTTTTTTTTTTTCTTTTTTAAGTTTTAGGAGTTACAGGGCCAGACGTTGTGGCTCACTCCTGTAACTCCAGCACTTTGGGAGGCTGAGGCGGGCACATCACCTGAGGTCAGGAGTTTGAGACCAGCTTGGCCAACATGGAGAAACCCTGTCTCTACTAAAAATACAAAATTAGCTGGGTGTGGTGGCACGCACCTGCAGTCCCAGCTACTCGAGAGACTGAGGCAGGAAAATTGCTTGAACCCGGGAGGCGGAGGCTGCAAGTGAAGCGAGATCGCACCACCGCACTCTAGCCCAGGAGACAGAGCGAGATTGTGTCTCAAAAAAAAAAAAAAAAAAAAAGTTTTAGGAATTACTTTGTGGCCTAACATGTGGTCTCTCCTTGAGAAGAATCATGTGCTGAGGAAAAGAGTGTGTATTCTGCAGCCATTAGATGAAATGTTCTGTAAAGATCTATTAGTTCCATTTGTTTTGTTTTACATCGCAGATTAAGTCTGATGTTTCTTCGTTGATTTTGTCTTAACTTTTTGTTGTTGTCTGTTGTTTCTATTTACAGCTTATTATACCATGTCTTGAAAAGTTGTAGTTATTTCTCTTGATAGATTCATCTTTTAGTCTTTCTGTTTAAGATAGGAGTAGTTGACACATCACCATTACAGTGTTAAAATACTCTTTATTTATATAAAGTCTGTGTACTTGCTGTTACCAATGAGTTTTGTATGTTCAGATAATTTCTTTTTGTTTGTTAATGTCCTTTTCTTTCAGATCAAAGAACTCCCATTAGTATTTCTTGTCTGCTGTTGATGAAATTTCTCAAGTTTTGTTTGTCTGGGAAAGTCTGTATTTCTCCGTCATGTTTGACATTTTTTCCTTCAGTACTTTAAATATGGCATTCCTCTCTTTCCCTGACCTGTAAGGTTTCCACTGAGAAGTCTGCTCCTTTGTTTCTTTTTTCTTGCTGCTTCTAGGATCTTTTCATTATCTTTGACTTTTGGAAATTTGTTTATTAAAATTTCTTACTTGGGCAAAATCTGCTTGGTGTTCTATAACCTATTGTACTTGAGTATTAATATCTTTCTCTAGATTTGGGAAGTTCTCTGTTATTAGCCCTTTGAATAAACTTTCTGCCCCAGTCTCTCTCTCTGCCTCCTCTCTAAAGCCAATAACTTACTAGAGTTGTGCTTTTTATAGACTGTTTTCTAGATCTTGTATGTGTGCTTTATTCTTTTTAAATTTTGTCTCTGTATATTTTCAAATAGGCTGTCTTCAAGCTCTCTTTCTTCTGTTTGATCAGTTCTGCTGTTGAGACTGATGCGTTCTTCAGTATGTCATTAATTTTTAGCTCCATAATTTCTGCTTTATTTTAAAAAATTTATTTCAGTCTCAGCCAGGTGCTCACGCCTATAATCCCAGCACTTTGGGAGGCTGAAGCGGGCAGATCATGAGGTCAGGAGTTCAAGATCAGCCTGACCAACATGGTGAAACCCCGTCTCTACTAAAAATACAAAAATTAGCCAGGTGTGGTGGCGCCTGCCTATAATCCCAGCTTCTCAGGGGGCTGAGGCAGTAGAATCGCTTGAACCTGGAAGGAGGCGGTTGCAGTGATCTGAGATTGCACCACTGCACTTCAGTCTGGGCTACAGTGCAAGACTTTGTCTCAAAAAAAAAAAAAAAAATTTCAATCTCTTCTAAATTCTTTCTCTGTGTTATCTTGAATTTCATTGAGCTTCCTCAAAACAGCTATTTGGAATTTTCTGTCTGAACGATCACATCTCTATCACTCTGGGATTGGTCACTGGTATCTTGTTTACTTCATTTGATGAGGTCATGTTTTCCTGGATGGTCTTGATGCTTGTGGATGTTCATAGATGTCTGGGCATGGAAGAGTCCGGTATTTATTCAATCTTCGCAGTCTGGGCTTGTTTGTACTTGTCTTTCTTGAAAAGACTTTCCAAGTATTTAAAGGGAATTGAGTGTTAGGATCTAAGCCTTTGGTCACTGCAGCTGTATCTGCATTAGGGGGCACCACAAGCCCAGTAATGGTGTGATTCTTGCAGACTCCTTGAGGTATCACCTTGGTGGTCCTGGATAAGATCCAGGAGAATTTCCCGGTTTACGAGGCAGAGTCTCTTGTTCCTTTTCCTTACTTTCCCCGGAGCACAGAGTCTCTCTTTTCATGCTGAGCTGCCTGGAGTTGGAGCATGGGTGAAGCACTCCTGTGGCTACCACTACTGGGACTGTGCTGGGTCAGACCTGAAGCCAGCCCAGCACTGGGTCTCAGTCAAAACTTATGGTGACTATTGCCTGGCTACTGCTGATGTTTATTCAAGGCCCAAGGGCCCTTTAGTCAGCAGGTGGGGAATCTAGCCTGGCTTGTGTCTTTCCCTTCAGGGTGATGGGTTCCCTTCTAGCCCAGAGTGGGTCTAGAAATGCTACCTGGGAGCTAGGGCTTGGAGTTGGCAACCTTAGGAGTCTGCCTGGTGCTTTATTTTACTGTGGCTGAGCTGGTACCCAAGTTGGAAGATAAAGCCCTTTACCCTTCCCTCTCCTTTCCTCAAGCCAAAGGGATCTCTACCAGTGGCTACCACTACCTCAGGCCTGTGGCAGCACCACTGATGTTTATTCAAGTCCCAGGTGCTCTTTAGTCAGCAGGTCTGGGTCTCTCCCTTCAGGGCAGCAGCGGGCTCCCTTCAGGTCCAGGGTGGGTCTAGAAATGCTGTCCAGGAACTAAGGCCTAGATCGGGGACCTTAGGAACCTGCTTAGTGCTTATTTTACTGTGGCTGAGCTGGTGCCCAAGTTACAAGATGAAGTCCCCTTTACTCTTGCCTCTCCTTTCCTCAAGCAGAAGGGGTCTCTCTCTGTGGCCACCACAGCTGGGAATGCGCTGGGTCACACCTGAAGCCAGTACAGTCTGTGGCCCATGACGAGTACTGTGTGGGTATTGCTGATGTTTAATCAAAGCCCAAGGACTCTTTGGTCAGCAGGTGATGAATATGCTGCCAGGACTGGGTCCTTCCCTTCAAGACAGTGGGTTTCCTTCTGGTCCAGGATGTGTCTAGAAATGTTATCTGGGAGCTAGGACCTGGAATGGGAGCTTCAGGAATCTGCTTGGTGCTTTATTTTACTGTGGCTGAGCTGGTATCCTAGTTGCAAGACCAAGTCCTCTTTACTCTTCCCTCTCCTCCCAGAGCTGTGAGCTGTGCTGCCTGAGGTTGGGGGAAGAGTGGTACAAGCACTCCCTTGGCTGCTCCAGCTGGTGTCTCACTGGGTCATGTGCACCCCAAGTCCACTGGCTCTGAGCCCAGCACAGCACCAGGACTTGCCCAGAAACTGCAGCCCTTGTGACCTAGACTCTTTCAGATTTACGTAGGACTCCAGAGTGCTTTAGCCCACAGAGGTAGGGCTTGCCAGAACTCAGATTCTCGCTGGAATGGAAGATTCCCCTCCGGCTAGGGCTGGTCTAGAAGCTCCTTCTATGGGTGCTGGCTGAATTCTGTCCTGTGTTGCTTTCTGCTGTGATGGGACAGCACCAAATTCCAGTGCAATCTCACAATCATTGTGCTTTCCCTCCCCCCGGGTGCACAGATGCTGTCTCTGTACCATGTGGTTGCTGCCAAGGGATAAGGGAGAGGGGGATGTTGGAGAGTCAAGACAGTCTTTCCTCCCGTCTCCGGTGCCTCTTTCCTTGATACGATGTGTTAAAACCAGGCACTGTGATCATTCATCTGATTTTTCATTCTTATGAAGATGCTTTCTTGTGTAAATAGCAGTTCCATTTGGTGTTCCTGTAGGGAAGCCATTGCTGGAGGATTCTTTTTGGCCATCTTGTTCTGTCTCCAGGTGTCTCCTCCTTTCCTTAGCCTTTGTCACAATTTCCCAGTGAATGACCCTTCTGTGCTGCCTCCCAGTGTGATATTTGATCATTCATCAAATATTCGTTAAATGCCTCCTGTGTGTGATGCTGTGTAGACACTGGGGGTGCAATGGTGAATTAAACAGACAAGGTCCCTATTCCCATAGAGCTTATAGCCAGAAGGTTTTGCACATGAAGTATAATTGGAAAAAATTTTCATTGCATACAAAGAAACCCCACCCCAAACCCCAGATTACCTGGTAAATACACAGCTGTTTAGTAATGTTAATTAAAGGACTGTAGAAAAGGGACAATGATGTTTATTGCAGCATTTTTGTAACAAAATAATGAATATATTCAGACAGTGGAATACTATGCACCAGTTAAAGTAATGACCTAGCACGATGTGTATCAGTGTGGATACATTTCAAAAACACAGTTAAAATGCAAGAGCATGATAAGCATAGTATTGTAGAGGACAAAGCATATTACCATGTTGTAAATGCAGTATAATGCAGATACAGTATAATCCACTGCAAAAGCACAATGTAGTATAACATTGTGTAAAAGGACAATACTATGTATTATCATGGACACATGCATATATGGTAAAAGTGAAAAACCATTCAAGGGATGACCCCATAGCAATTTTAGGATAATGCTTATTACTCTCAGAGGTAGAGAGGAAGATTGAGGCTTTAAAAAATTCTTATTAAAGTAAAAAGATTTTGCAAATGTGACAACGTTTAATTGTTGTTAAGTCTGTTTGGTGCATGATTATTTTTGGTGCTTTTCTGTACAGTTAAAATGTTTAACAATTAAAAAATTAAACAGGTGGAGCGATTGTGCTGTGCCACTTTTCTGCTTCTGGTGTGTGCACGTTTCTGTGTGCCTCCCGCCGGCATTTTCTATCACATTTTTGCTGTGATAGAGCGTGAATGTGATAGAGAGTCTTTAGAGATTCCTCTAAAGAAACATTGCAACCACAAGTATTTTATCTCTAAGGGAACCTGGGGATTTGCAGATTAGCCTGGCTTCAGGGGCGTTGTTCACAGCTCAGCAGCAGAGGGCGCTGCTCCATAGCAAATGTGCGGTGGGGGTAGCCACATCCAGGCAGCTCTCTCGGTGCAGGGCCAGTGCCTCCCAGGGAAGCACCGCTGCTCTCCCAGCTGCGGGAAAGAGGAATATTTAAGTGCGTGCAGATTCCCTCCTCCTTGTAGGAAGGGGCACAGAATCCAGTCATTTGGAAGCATACACCGTGTTTTTCTGACTGTTCACAGCCTTGGCTGTTTCTGAGGCTAAGAATGCAAGAAATGGCACATGCCAATGACGTCTTTGCTGCTGTGTCCATGAGCCTGCTGCTGACTTGTGGGGAGCTGTTCATAATGTTTTATTTTAGACTGAAGAGGTTAATGTGCAGGTTTGTTACATGAGTATATTGCATCATGGTGGGGCTTGGCCTTCTAGTGTACAGATCACTGTGGGAATTTTGTTGTTAAACTGACCAAGGAAACTTCCTTTTATTTTAGGTGGAAAAGGATTATTCATACCTGAAGGAGATATGTGATCACCAAGCTGAACAGCTAAGCAGAACCAGCCTAAAGCTGCAAGAAAAAGCATCAGAGAGTGATGCAGAGATCAAAGACATGAAAGAAACCATATTTGAATTGGAAGATCAGGTGGAACAGCACCGAGCTGTCAAGTTACACAATAATCAACTCATCAGTGAGCTAGAAAGTAAGTGGGGTCAGCCAGGTGTGGTGGCTCACACCTATAATCCCAGACTTTGGGAGGCTAAGGCGGGAGGATCACCTGAGGTCAGGAGTTCGAGACCCAGCCTGACCAACATGCTGAAACCCTGTCTCTACTAAAAATAAAAAATTAGCCAGGCATGGTGGGCGCCTGTAACCCCAGCTACTCAGGAGGCCGAGGCAGGAGAATCACTTGAAAGTGGGAGGCGGAGGTTGCAGTGAGCTGAGATCGTGCCACTGCAAAAGAAAGTAAATGGGTCAAGCCTAGGAGAAATGTGGAATGGACCTGAGTAGGACACTAAAGAAACCAGCAGCAGTGGGTGACTGGGGGAGGGTTTTTGACTGTATGTTGGCTGGGGTTTATGAAGTCTCTTATTTGAGTGCACTGTAATCTCCTAGGAAGAATGTTACCTAAGAAACAATCATTAATCTCTAGTTTAAAAACTAGAGATTAGGAGATCAATGACTACAGCAGTTGAAAACTGGGATGACAGAAGAAAAGACTGTTGAACATGAGTCAGCAGTATGTAGGTGATTGTGAAAAATAGAAATGCTTTTCATTTTGTTTTTTTAGAGGTCTCGCTCTGTCACCCAGGCTGGAGTGCAGTGGTGCAGTTGTAGCTCACTGCAGCAATCAGAGCTCACTGCAGCCTCAAACTCCTGGGCTCAGGTGATCCTCCTGGCCTCTCAAAGCACTGGGATTACAGGTGTGAGCCACGGTACCCAGCTGCAAATGTTTTTTGGCTGTGCTGGATGTGCTGTGTGTGAGCCATGCTACTGCTGCTGTCTCTAGGCAGCCTGGTCAGCTTGAAGGCTATGTTAGGATACTTTAGCTGTGACTGTGGGAGTTCACAGGGACCCTTCCTAAGGATATTCTGCAGGGTAGGAGACAGTTATTCAGAAGAAATTGCTTGCCAGTCATCGAGTACTGACACTGTGTCGTCTCTTGGATCTGATAGAGATGGATGATAGGTGTCAGAGTGGATGAACAATGTGTGCTCTTGGTCTAAGGGAGAAAACAATTCCGCATGTGTCCCATTGGTGGGAGGATATCAAGTAACTTAGAGACGTTTGCCACTTAGTTGCTGAAGAGACATCAGCATATGGCTTAGTTACCAACTCATTGTTTGCTTTGAATTGGGAAAGAAATTTTTAAAACAGTTTAAACATTATCTTCTTTGTCCAAATAAGCCTTATCAAATGGTCACATCTTACGTGTTTTCTTTTGTAACAACAGATTTAATGCACAAAGCATTTAGTCACACCAGCCATTACTAAGAATAGCTAAGAATAGCTTGGTCAGTTACCTGAGAATTTCCCTACCCCGTGCAGTCGATCCTCCTCATTCGCAGATTTCACATTTGTGAATTCACCTGCTTGATAAAATGTATTTTAACCCCAATACACAGAGCACTTCCACAGTCATTTTCAGACATGCACAGAGAAGTAAAAAGGTTGTGTCATCCAGTGCTTATGTTCCCAACTCAGATCAGAGACACTTGGCCTTTTCATACTGTACATGCGTCTTTTTTACAGTCTGCTTAATACCATGCTTTTAACATTTTTGTGCTTATTTTTGTTTTTGGTGACTTTGCTATTTAAAATGGCTCTGAGTGCAGTGCTACAGTGCCATCCACTGTCCCCACGCACAGTGAGGTTGAGACGCACCTACAGAGAAAACACGTGTGTTAGGGAAGCTTCATGCAGACGCAAGCTCTTGTCCTGTTGCACGTGAGTTCAGTGTTATTAAATCAACAATACAGTGCCTCAGGCCAAGTGCAGTGACCTCATCCCTGTAATCTCAGCACTTTGGGAGACTGAGGCAGGAAGATCGCTTGAGCCCAGGAGTTTGAGACCAGCCTGGGCAACATAGTGAGACCCTGTCTTGACCAAAAAAAAACAAAACAAAACTAGCCACATGTGGTGGCCTATGCCTGTAGTCCCAGCTTCTCCAGAGGCTAAGGTGGGAGGATCCCTTGAGCCTGAAAGGCTGAGACTGCAGCGAACCAAGATTGTGCCACTGCACTCCAGCCTGGGCAGTAGAGCAAGATTCCATCTGTAAAAAATAAAAAAAACCAAACCAAGCAAAAAAAAACCCAGTACAATGCATCAGAGAAAGGGAGAAGCTTGACAATATGTATATAAGAGTGCCCTGAGACATGCTAAAGCGATGTGCTAAAAGCAGCCAAATTCATGGATTTGTGAGATGACAGCCAGTTTTAAAAAGCAGTGGGCAATATTGTTGTGTGGCTGAAAACCAGAGCAATGTTTGTTCACATCACCCAGGGTCAGGAAAATGGTAACTACCCTTCTTGGCTAGTGCTGGTTGGCTCCCAAGTTTCAAAAGGCCATAAGATGTGAGAAAGGTTAACCTTGCAGACAAGGCAGGTTCTGCAGATCAGGAGGCTGAAGAAGAATTTGACAATACTTGCTCAGTATTATTCGGGAAGAGGGAAATGGGAAAGAGTCGGCTTCCATGGTTGATGAGCCTGGCTTGTTTATAGAGAGACATTGGCAGATAAGTCTATATAATGCAAATAGCATTTTAGTTGATGAGAATGTTGTGACCAGAGGCTTGCAGGAACCTAACCTGTATTTTTCCTAGGTACAATAGTTCAGTGTTTGCTGATTTGGTGTGCATGGCAACTCTCTGCAACTACCATGATTATTAGAATTGACTATATATTTCAGACATTGATGAGTTGGTTAGAGTGAGAGTTGACAGCACCTGCCCCATTTCTCGCTAGACATGACGCGCAGTAGAACTGTGGAACCTCAGCATTCAGTGTTGGTGCCATCCAGGCTGTTCTCAGGATACAACTGAAAACCTGGACGCCATCATCGTCAGTGTATCCTTCCAAACCCAGCACCGTGATTGAGAAGAAAAGTCAAAGAAGACAAGTTCTGTTCTGTTCGTTTTTGTTGTTGTGATCTTTTGCTATTGAAAATAGGGTTGTATTGTCCCTAAATCCTTAAAAGTCAGCACAGACACACCAAGAAAACCAGTGTATAATTAATGTCCACAGCAAAATTTAGACCCACCCCTGTGATTATATCATCATATATCCAAGACTGACAATAATACAAACCATCCTTTGAAAAACTTTTAAACTTTTTAAAAGGATATTGAGGTATTGTTAAGATATGCTTTTGCACAGAGACCCAGGGACACATAAATCCAGCCTAGACCAATCACTTCTTCCTATAAGATCCTGATGGGAAAGGAATGGACTGAAAAATAAAGAGAAGTTAAGGAGTGTTTTCTACTGTGCAGCACTGATTCCCCACACAAACTCTCAGTCCCACTAGAACTAGAACTGCTGGGGTAGGACCTGTCCGTGGCATCTTTTTAGCCTACTCTGGCGATTCTGATTTGCATCCTTCATAGAAAACTAATGCTCTAGCTTAGAGCATGAGGACCTATTGAGGAATTTCAGCTCAGTGACTGACACCATCAGATTTAAACTTGAATGACTGATAGCTGTATGGAGAGAATTGGAGGCAGGGAGAACGAGGGGCTGCAGGTGTCCTTAAGTAGGGAGAGGTAGGCAAGCCACCTGGGAAGATGTTAAATGCACACATCCCCGGGTTCTGTCTGCCCTTGGAGATTCTGCCTGCAGGTGTCTGGAGTGTGGGACTAGAACATCGGTGCTTTTGAAAAGCTTCACCAGCGATTCAGAGGCTTAACTGTGATTGAGATCTACGACTCTAGAAAGTGCTTTACAGATCACAGGAGGAATAAGCAGTCATAAGCTCTGTTATGTGAAAGCCTCTATCTCACAGCATTAAGGGACACTCAGGATGATTGTGTGTGAGTGCGAGGGAGGCCGGGCTCGGTGTGCAAGTGTGTGTGGCCGTGGAGGCCTCTTCCCATAGTGCTGCTATTTGGTTGTGCATCCTGTCTGCTGAGACTGTAACCTCAATACACACCACATATTTTCCAGATCATCCTGTTCTCTATCTCAGAGGAGCCTCTTGTGTCCATTCCCTGGTTTGCAGGGTAAATTGAAATTGCTAAAAGTTGCATTGAGAGTAGAAGGGATAGATTTGAATGCCTGTTGTGGCATCTGGAGTTGTGCTTTCTTTGTTACCTAGCTTATCTTCTCTTAAGAGTCTCACAGCTTTTCCAAGCCCTGTCTAAATTATTTATTTCTAGGTAATGTGATCAAGCTGGAGGAACAGAAGTCAGACCTGGAGAGGCAGCTAAAGACTCTGACCAAGCAGATGAAGGTGAGATGTGGGCGGGAGCCTTCACCACCATCTTCCTGTGTATTACCCCCTCCGAGGTCTAGATCACTCTCTCTATCCTGCTTTCTCTTGGAACATTTCCATGGCATGGTGGGCCCTGGAACTGTAAATTCTTGTTGTCAGGAAGTAAAATCAAAGCAGTCATTTGGTGTCAGGATGGAGAACTCTCATAACCTGAAGGTGTAATTCCCACCAGTGCCTTTTCCAACAGTGAGCCACTGTGAAAGCAGGGCCTCACCAAGCACTGCTGGCATTCTTTCTTGGTGACCAACATGGAGACTCTGGGGTCCCTGCCCAGGCACCAGCCCTGGCAGGTGTCTGACACAGGGGTGGGCTCTGGTATTTTCAGGAGGATACCGAGGAATGGAGGCGGTTCCAGGCAGATCTGCAGACCGCGGTGGTGGTGGCCAATGACATCAAGTGTGAGGCCCAGCAGGAGCTGCGCACTGTGAAGAGGAAACTGCTGGAGGAGGAGGAGAAGAACGCCCGGTTGCAGAAGGAGCTGGGGGATGTGCAGGGCCACGGCAGGGTGGTCACCAGCAGAGCCACCCCTCCGTGAGTCTGGTGGGCACCAGGGCTGTGCTTGCTTCTCACTTAATCACTATGTGTGGGGCTCCTGGTGGGGATGGGACTCTTCATGTCTGTGCCAGGCTCTGCTGTTTCCTTTCTGAGATCACCCTGAATTACTAGCACCACCGTACCACTAGGAACATTCTGTACAGTACCCAGTCCCTGCCATGCTGCAGCATAAAGGACTGCTAAGCTCCACACTTACATACAAAGGGCAAGTTCTAGCCAACTATCCTGCTAGGTTAAAGAAGTCCTGTCTAGGATGCTCCTTGAATCTTAGCATTTATTAATGCAAGGAGTGCACACTAATAAATACGAACCCACCACCTTGCACAGGTCACTCCCATGCAGTGGGAGAGGCTGGAATCACTCCCGAGGGGAGGAGCCGCTGGAGAAAGACACATTCCTCCGGGCCCAGGGGTGTGTCTGCTTATTGAAAGCACCAATGAGCTATTTCAAAAGGCCTTGACATAACCTACTTTATTAAAAAAGGGTGAGAGTGGAAAACCTGAATTTGGCTGATGTATGACATTCCCTTCTGCTCTTGATGGGGAGAAGCACACAGTGTATCAGCCCAGGGAGCTTTACTAACAGTGACATTTAAGAGGAAGGTATTCCCAAAGTGAATGCAATGGGAATTATTATCTGAAATTTAGATGGTTTACAGACAAATTTATGAACAATATTTTTTGCTTTAACTAATGTATTTACCCAATCAGGAATCAGTGTCCTTAACTTTGAGATTCTTGGATATTAGGAAATGATTTTGAATTTTTAGGTGTCTCTCAAATATCAAACAGTCTTTAGATCAGATTTCCTGGATTTTGAATGTTGATCAGTTGGCCCTAATTTTTACATGCCTCCAAGATCACTGGCTAGCTCCTGAGCCTTTTGATCTGATGTTCTGTTATCATGAATTTCACGACATTGGAAAGAGGAGATTTTTCAGAATTCAGTTGTGATTCTCCTGTCAATTCTGCTCCAAGTAATTCCTTATTTCTTTGTTTATGACTTTTACATAAAATGGCCTTTGGGGAAGGATGAAGATCAGATGTAGCTGGCCCCACAATTCACTGTTGAGTAATGAACATCAAGATCATTATTTTATTTAGTTATTTATTTTTAGAGATGGGGTTTCACTATGTTGCCCAAGCTGGACTTGAACTACTGAGCCCAGGAGATTCTTCTGCCTCAGCCTCCTGACTAACTGGGACTATACATGCACCAGAAAGATCATTACTTGATAGCCAGAGCTCTACCCTCTGGACACCAAAGGATGTGAATTTTAAGTAAAGGTAGAAGGAGAATAGGAAAACTAGATTTTGCAGGGTTCCCTATTGAAACAGTAGTGAGGCCATTCTGGGTGGCCTCTGTGTCTGCTTTTGTTTGTTTGCCTCTGTCTTGCTTCCCTATTGTCTGTCATTGGAAGAAAATCTGAGTCAGAACTTGTGTTGCTTCACATGGACGTTATTTTAATGATAAATGGTAAAAGACAAGTCCTGAGTTTCTGTGGTGGCTCCAAATAGGTTCTTGTATGAGATGCTGCATTTCTTACGTATATTCTGAGATACAGGCCAGGTTCTTGTATGAGATGCTGTGTTTCTTATGTATATTCTGAGACACAGGCCAGACCGTGTAGCATGAACCCTGATATTCTAGGAAAGCTCCGCATATGTCCTGGCAGTTTAGGACTCCCTATGCTGCATCCTGCATCTTCAATCTTAATGTCACCTTTTTTTTTTTTTTAAACACAGAATGTTTCTTTTTTGATTTTCCAGTGATTACAAACCTACCTCCCGATCTAACAGTTTGGATTGGGATAATCCAATCCATATCAAATGTTTTTTGATAATCCCTTATCAGAAAACATTTCAAAATTTTAGAATGGACACCAATGAGAACATGGCATGGTACTGAAGTCAGGCATCAGAACATTTCTGCCTGTCAACACATTTGGCAGGAAGTCAGACAAGAGCTGGTGATGCTGGTTTCTTGTCTGATTTTGCACTTCTCTGGCAAGCTGCCCTCTCTAAAGAGTTGACTATGTGGCAGTTAGTCGCTGATGGTTCAGCCACTTCCAGCACCTACCGCTTGAGCAAGACTTGAAACCAACTCACACCCTCCAAGCTCCGGAGGCCACCTAGTGTTTCCATCTTGACTGAGTGAGTTCTTGATTGAAACTCAGTTTGACTTAGACAGTCATCTAATGAGAACTCAAAAGTCCTTCTTGGTTCAGCCACAGCCAAAGAACTTGCAGAGCATTCTCTGACGAGGTCCTCAAGGACAACTGAGAGAAGGTAAGATCACCCAAAAAGCACCTGGATCCCGACATGGGGTTACCCGGTGCTTAAGCTCTGTTTGCGTCAGTGGGCACTTACAGAATTGGTTGCAGCCAGGCTGATAGGCATGAGATGAAGCACCCGGGCAGAAATGCAAGCCAGCATTCATTGCTGGAACTCAGTAACTAAACACTGGGATATTATCTAACTCATCCATGATCTTCAGTCCTGTTACACTTTCACAGATATTTTTATTTCAGTCAGAATAACTGATGTTAAGGTACGTGGGGAAGGAAGGCGGTAGCCTCATCTTTGCTGTCAACCAGCAATATCTCACTCCCAGCGTCATGTTTCAGCCAACCAGTAACATCTCATTCTCAGCTCTGCCTCCTGCCTGTTAAAAGAGGTAGGAAGAGGGGGTCGTTTTTGAGATCCCTTTAAGCTCTGCTGTTCTCTGGACTGGTTGATTAGCTGACCTTTCGCTGGTGAGAGAATAAGAAACTCCAGTGCCAGCCTTAACATTATTCTGGTGCAATACTTTGAACCTCTTTGACACAGTGGCATCTCCATATCTTAGTTGTGGCTTGTGGGCCTGATCTTTCTCTTCCAGAAACGTGAACAAACCAGTGTGTTTTTGGGGACCTAAAAGTGATCTGTTTCATTGGACACATATAATGTAATAGATGAAAAGATAATAACTTTTTCAGCTCTGGCTCCTCCCAGTGTTGAAAACTCCCAATCAAGTAAAAGGCTTCGAAATGAAAACTCTCTCTGAAATAAACCCGTCAGATCTTTTTCCTGAAAAGTTGAGTCCTGGGGCCTGGCAAAATCAGAAAAAACACAGGCAGCTCAGTGTAATGATATATTGTGCCGCATACAAGCTTTCTAATGAAAGACATTGTTCATGAGCAGTGCGTGGCCCAGGCTTCTCAAGCAGCATCAGGGAAAGACCTCTATTTGTGGCATTTGTTTCTCTTGTTCTGAAACAGCAAATGCCATTACTTTGAGGGTGATTTATCTGATTCTTTCTGTGTTTGTCGTATAATACCAATAAGCATCCATGGAAAACATCTTTAAAAGAGATAATTAAACACACTTAACATCTGTGCCTAATTAATGCTGTTGGTTTCTAAATAGAATGTCTGTGATTCGAATGTGTTTTGTTTTGCCTGCACCACAAGTTCTTGCATTGTCGCCTCTTGGAGGTGAGCAGTGTGGCAGCGCAGCACGTGCAGACTCCACTGGAATTGGCTTAACTCCGTGTATGCACATCCGTGTCAGCCCAAGTGTCACTGTGTGTGCCTGTGCTGCCCTCTGTGTTGCTCTGATGGCTCTAATATTAGGGTCACAGCCGCTCAGCATATGTTCTCCAGCTACAACGGAAAGGGAAGGGCGGAAGTTGGAGGTATAGATTCTTTAAGATCCCTTTTCCAGCTCTCTCGCCACAGATGCTCTGATACTGAGCCCCTCTCCCAGGTGGAGGGGGGCCGTTCTCCTGAGGATTCTTAAGCAGTTTCTGAAAAGACCTCACTTTAGCACCCATGATAGCATGATGGACAGGGGTCTCCAGCATTTAATTTGACGCTTGATGCGGAACCTGGTCCTCTCATGTGCCCTTTTTCCAGCCAGCATTATCTGTTCACTCACACCTAGTACTCTTTTTTTCATAGTTTAAACGTACATTTATGTCATTAGACACACAGTCTATAATCTAAAGAGCTGTGTCTGCTTCTCTGTTCCCTGACCCCTGTTTTTACAGATTTCAACAATGTGGACATAAGCTTCCCTTAGACCTTTAGGATTTTTAGGTTGCAGTTATAAAAGCAAGAAGGTTTTTTGGCCTTGACAGTGGAGAGAAGCATGCGCCTCTTTGTAAATTCTGGAGGGGCCTCTGGGTGTTCATCCTGGACATCTCTGCTTCACCACACAGTTCTTTGTCGGAGAAGTTCTGGTGGAAGGAGCCTAGTACAGGCATTTGCAGTCTTTTTTTTTTTTTTTTTTAAATGTCCAAAAACCTTTGGCTTCCAAAAAATTGGAACAGTAGGAATTAAAACCTGTTGGCCTATCTTGGACATTAGCTTTTCCCTGTGGGACAGTGTAAGCTGGAAATTCTTGCGTTTGTGAACTAAGACTGTATTGCCTTAGGTAACTCCTTTACAGCCTCTCCCTCCCGTTTCTATTTTCACAGCTCCCTGGGCTCTGTCAGCTAGCAGAGCATTTGGTGGAAGAAAGACAGCCCAGCTCTTGCCATGATTGGGAGCCGCAGCCATCTCTAGATGAAAGGGGGAATGTGTAGAGGAGAAATTGCCTCTTTATAAAGAGCCCAGTTGTCTCCTTGTGACATTCTCTGTTTCTCAGAGTCATTGCCGTCAAGTCTCTGCTTTTTGTCCACATTTTGGGATCAGCTCACTGCATGATCAAAGATGATGTTTCCCTCTTTTTACTTTTCCTCAGAAGATTCAGCCGTCTTTTATTTGGAGAATAAAATGAAGTTGTTCTGAAAAAAACAAAGTACAAGTCTTATGAAAAGTTATTTGCAACTGGAGTGCTGAAAGGGCGCGGTGGCAGAGCAGATGCAGAGCTGGGCACAGCACAGGCCCGAGTTCTTTTGTTGTTGTTGTTTTGTTTTTTTTGTTTTTTTTTGAGACAGAGTTTTACTCTTGTCGCCCAGGCTGGAATGCAACGGTGTGATCTCGGCTCACTGCAACCTCTGCCTCCCAGGTTCAAGTGATTCTCCTGCCTCAGCCTTCCAAGTAGCTGGAATTACAGGCACCTGCCACCACGCCCAGCTAATTTTTGTATTGTTAGTAGAGATGGGGTTTCACCATGTTGGCCAGGCTGGTCTCAAACTCCTGACCTCAGGTGATCGCCTGCTTCAGCCTCCCAAAGTGCTGGGATTACAGACATGAGCCACCGAGCCCAGCCCCTAAGGCCCAAGTTCTACTTTTTGGCATTCATTTCTCTGCTTCCTTTTGATCATGGTGTCTGATCATTTTGGAATTCACATTACTCAAGGCAAAATAGGAAGCCATCTGCATGATGTCATATTCCGAAGAAGTCAGAAAGTTCGTCAAGTTGGAGCTTTATTCTTATTGCCCAGGCTGGAGTGCAGTGGTGCGATCTTGGCTCACTGCAAGCTCCGCTTCCTGGTTTAAGCTATTCTGCTGCCTTGACCTCCCAAGTAGCTGGGACTACAGGCACGTGCCGTCACACCCGGCTAATTTTGTATTTTTAGTAGAGACGCGATTTCACCATGTTGGTCAGGCTGGTCTCGAACTCCTGACCTCAAGTGATCTGGCCGCCTTGGCTTCCCAAAGTGCAGGGATTACAAGTGTGATCCCCGTGCCCGGCCCCTTCTGTGGGGTCTTGATTGAGCCTCTTCACTCGGAGACTGACTTCATTACCTCGTCTGAAACAAGGTGCCTGCAAGCTTTGGGTTGATTTCCAGAATCTTGCTGGGTTAAACATAAGTAGATATTTGATCATAAAGGATGTTATTAAGCCAGATAGGTAAGCACGGTGACAATGGCAATAGAAATCTAATGGAAAACGATTGAATGACAACTACACCAAAGTTTTGTGGATGAAACTCACCCCAGAAACTTAGCGTTCAACTCAGAGTGATACACAATTCAAAATGTGATTTAAACTTCTGGAAATATGTGTGTTTGTGAAGATCCAAATCCAATTCAGCAACCTCCATCAGGCAGAAACCTCCTGCAATTCTCACGTGAGGAACTGGTTCACAGTGTACACGGCATGGAGCTATTAGCAACGTTATCCAAAGGATGAGACAAGACAAGAGTTACAGTCTAATAAAAGGAAAATTAGGAACAGGAATGCTCTTTAAACTCAGGAAGATCTTTTGGGGTATGAAACCATACAGCACAAAATCACTAGAAAAATTAGTGTGGCGTGAGAAAAGTCATTGAGGTCTTCTCTGTAAAAATAACTTAGATACTTGTGAGTAGGACTGAAATTTATATTTTGGGAGCTCTTTACCTCAGATTCAGAGTTCTTAGGATTATTTAAAATTCATTTGCTGGATGTTTTCAAATATAAACAATAAGGAAACTGCAACTTCAACTTAAAAGGCACTGCTGTATTTGCACCCCATATTTTGACCTGTTGTTAGGTACTGTTGAATATTTTTATCTGTAAGCCTTTATGAAGTGCAAAATAAACATGTTCTTATATAGAAGCATCTGCTGCTTAGTTTTAATCACCAGCTACGTTTCTGCAGGGACCTTATGTCGTTTTGTTCTACATTTTTTTCTGAATACAGTTTCAGAACTTCAAAGCCACATCAAGTAACTAGAATTTGAAGCAGAAAAAAGCTGGACTGTAAGTTGTGAATAGGAGGGTGACATGGAATATGAACAATTTCATTAGTAGAACAAAAGGGCATGGAGTAAAAGTGCTAATTTTGCACAAGTTTTTAAAACTCTAGGGTCTCAGAAAATATAGTACGGACTTAAAGTCTAGATGTGTTTCATTGACATTTAAATATGAATAGATTGGTGATTTAATGTATTGGATTTTTTCTTAATTATGAAGTAATATTTAGGAATACTAATAACAAAATGGAGATGTGTGAAGAAAAATATTAATCTTTCTTCTCCCTCAGTACCACCTTTGAGGAAATCAGTGTTAACAGTGTGTACATTTTTTCTTTACTAGTAAATATGTATAGGATTCATTTTTATATTTTTAATAAAAATTGGATTATATTCTATTCAGTACTCTGTACCTTTACTTTTTATTTTATATGTCATAGGCATCCTTCCAGGTCAATACATGCAAATCTAACTTATTTTAAGAGCAACATGACCTTCCACAGGAAGGACATGTCCTGGAATATTAAAATATTGTCTTACTAATGCACAGCAAGGTTATAATTATTTTCTTTATGAGTAATGCTGTAATAGCAGTCCTTATTCATATAGTCCTATGTAGTTGTGGTTTTATTTTTATAGAATGAGTTTTTCGAAATACTATTGCTGCTCTAAAGTATACGCACATTTTTATTTTAATAGATGTCTCCAGTTACTCACCTGAGTGCTGTGACATTTCACTCTTGAACATGCCCATCTCTACACAGCCTGAGCAGTGGTGAAGAGCCTTGATCTTATTTTTGCCAATAGGATAATAAAAAAATACTGTCTTTTTAGCTCTTTAATTTGCATTTCTCTAAGCATTTTTTTTTTTTTTTTTTAAGACAGGGCCTCACTCTGTCACCTAGGCTGGAGTGCAGTGGTACAATCATGGCTCACTGCAGCCTCAACCTCCTGGACTCGAGTGATCCTCCCACCCCAGCCTCCTGAGTAGCTCGGACTACAGGGCACACCACCGTGCCCAGCTAATTTTTTTTTTTTTTTTTGGGTAGACATGAGGTCTCAACTATGTTGCCCAGAGAGACTGATACTGAACTCCTGGGCTCAAGTGATCCTCCCAACTCAGCCTCCCAAAGTGCAGGGATTACAGCCATGAGCCACCATGCCCAGCCCTTTCTAAGCATATCTTTGTATGTTTACTAACCACTGCATTTTCTAAGAATTACTAGTTTTGCAACTTTTCCCTGTTTTTTCGCTGAGCCGATTGCTTTTTTCTCATCAGCTTATAAGTCAGTATTTTATGAGGGATGTGATTTTATCCCCTATATTATGAGCCTTTATCATCTTTATCATATTTATCATATGATATGGCCTTATCATCTTTATCATAGAAAATTTTGTATTTTTATGTAATGTAAACTGTTAGTGTTTTCCTTTATTCATTTTTTTTAAAAGATTCCTTCTCCCCAATGTTATACAAATATGCTGTTAAATGTCTTCATCTACTTGATGCACACACACATGCAGACCATTCGATCCACCTCTCTTTATTTAATTTGATGTGAGATGTGATTCTTTTTCTCCCACTGGGTAGCATTGTTTATTACCAGAGTCATCCTTTGTCCACTGAATTCAAATCCCACCTTTACATGGTTTATTTCATCCACATTCAGAGAGACTTGCCCTAGATATGCTCCAATTTCTTTCTCTTTTGAGTTAGTTCTGCTTTAAAATATTCATGGATTATTAGATTACTTATTTTTTAACTCATCCTTTCATTTAAAATTTTTATTTTATTGAATTTTAAGGCAGATGGTATCAGTGTTGAACTCTGTCATGAATTTACAAATGCCGGTCCTCTCCTGAGTGCAGTTTCCCTTTCACTTTGTATTATGAACTGTTTGCATTGAGCAGGGCATGATTTTGCCTGTCACCTTCTCTTGCTGAAGCAGATTCAGGTGTGGCAGGGCCTGACATTCGCCCCAGGTCCGTATCTGGATTCTGCTCAGATCACTGCCTTTGCCTGACAGTGCTTCGGGTCTTCTTCTCATGACTTAAACATGTTGGGAGGCTCTTGAAGGTACATTTATGTTACATATTGGGAGGTACTGAAGCCCAGGTAGAGTAGAGAAGGGTGAGTGCCTAGTGGGAAATTCACGTGTGCCCAGTTTCTTCTATGCTTGGTGAGCCTGGAACACAGAGCCAGCTCTCTGGATCTGTGTGTGTGCCCCTCATCCATTTTAGGTGCACACTGTGGCTCTTCCCACCCTGCCCCTTGTCACTACTGCCCTTTATGCCTGGGGTAAACCAACCTTGGCCTCGTTGAATGTAAATTCCTCTTGTTCCTGATCCTTTGCCAGAATGCCCTGCATCTCTCTGGGCATCTCGTGCTCCTCTCCGGCCCTGGCCCTCTAGGGTGGGAGACATTAGTTGGGGTTTGCCCATATCTCCATTTTCTTTGGAAGGGAATTGGGGGAAAGCCCTTGGTATTGTATTTTCATTTCCCTGACCATGTACTCTGTATTAGCAGAAGTTCTTCAAAATCTAGGCCATGTCAATGATACTCGACTACAAGACTTTTACTATCTGATTCTTATTGTTCGGATTTGTAGATTAAGATGCTGGTATTCAAATTACTTTCGTATCCTGTTTGTTTTTATTGTTATATATGCTTTTATTGAAATTTGAAAGTGAAATTTAGAAGATATTGTTTGACACCTAAGAGACAAAGTACTTCATAATTTCTGTCTTCAAATAGAGTGAAAAACTTCTGTTAGATTTGTTTTGTGCAAAATAAGTATTTAGAGAAAATTACATTCCAGACAAGGGCATAGAATGAGCAGAGGCACAGAGGCAGGACATAAAAGTAAAAAGCTTCAGGTGAATAGTCCAAAACTAGACGGGCAGAGGGGAGTCTTGGGAGATTAACCGAAAGGCCTGGGGTTGGGCTTCGTTCAGGTGTTCAGGAAAGAGCCCGGCAGGCATGAGCATGTGGTTGACACATGACCTGCCCTCTTCACAAATATTAATCTGCCAATTGTGAAGGTGGCAGTGGTGCCATGCAACACCACCCAAATGGAGTTAACCTTTGAATACTTTAAAAATCATCATGTACAGGAGCTCACCTGTACCTGGATCAGAATGAACAATGACATAAAGTGGTGTTTTGAGGAAGTAAATGCTGTACACCATCACTGACATTTGAAAACTCTGCTCTCTAATGTAACAAGGAAAGCAGCAAATTAGAAAGGTTAAATAAAATTTTTAAAGGGAAATAATTACAGACACATATGTATATGTGCTTAATTGACAAGGTAAGGCATAGAAGGCAGACCGACATTCAATGAGGAGGGCCGTGCGCCTTGCTATTCTCCATGGAGACACTGCCTGCTTATGGAGTGTGCGTCACCTGCTGTGTGTGATACAGCATCGGGCGGTCTGGCCTACAGCTGTCATTCTCTGGTATGGGTTGCCACCTTTTAAGAGCAGATTATTGTATCAAGATAGGAACACTGAAATAACTATTGGTAGTATTTTTAAAATGTACTTAAATTTTAGGAAGAAATACCATCAGTATTGTTTCTAGAACCTTGTATACCTCTCACAGAACATTTATGCATTATAGAAAATTTGAGAAAGGCATGGCCAGAGCTGGATTTGCATGCCAGATTCACCATTCATGAACCATGTGACCATGGTCAAATTTTCCTCTAAGGGATAATAATATCTAGGAGTTTTGTTGAAAATTAAATTAGATAATGTTTTTAAGACACATGGTACTGTGCTTGTCATATGCAGTGGAGTTATACACATTCATCATACTTGTTTTGCTGAAATTATTGATTATTATCATAGTTTTATATGCTGGGAGCAGGTAGAACACATGCTTCATGTTTGTTGTTTTAAGCGTGGCCCCTAAACACAAAGCAGCTATTTAATCTGTGATGTAACAGAGAGCCAACCATGAAAGGCTGGAGGGAATGTGAGTATGTGAGATTGCTGCAGAGATGGTGTGTTCGTAGATAGTCATGTTTACAAAAGCATGTACTTTTGAGTGACTCAAGTTATTTTCATGGCTTATTTGACTACATGTATGATTGTTATTTTACAGGTTGACTCTAGAATCTAACATCAGCCTTAGAGGCAGTAGCAAGCCTTGAACAAGTGTTTCTGCAGCAGTGGTACCTTGCAGTTTTTCCTTTATTTAATGCTAAGACATACCTGGCTGTATGCGTAAATATTTCTTAATATTCATTACAGAATACAGAGTTTTTATTCTTCCTTGGAATGGAGGAAATGTAATCCTTCATTTATTGCTGATGCTGTTACTAATCAATCCCAGCCAATTCTAGAATAGGCTGGTGTAAGGATTTTTAACCTCATTTATGATTAAAGTACATACTAATAAGCCAATAGCATTCTTAATAACCATTTTCTTTGGTTATTCATTTCAGGCTTTCTTTTGTGAATCCCTCACACACACACACACACACACACACAGACACACAGACACCACCTGCCCCCTCCATCACTGTTATATAACACAGTGGGTATTTCTGTACTCAAATAATACAGAGTTTTCTCATATTGACTCTTACTGTTCTAGCCAAGTAGACTGAGTGTTTGAAATATTGTCTTTGGATACCTGAAGGCAGAGGTAATTGATTCTTGTGGCCTTGCTTTTTAAATTTATCATTTGATATTTTGAATTGCAGATAAATTTAGATAACTGAAAGGAATAACCTCAGCGGAATGTAGGCTTCTCTATTTTGTTCTTATTAAATTATCAAAGAATGAAATGTAAAATGAATTACTTAAAATGATTGTCCTTGGAGGCCTTTGGTACTGAGTCGTTTAGATGGACTGGTAAGAAGTTGGCCAGGAGCAGTGATTCATGCATGTCATCCTAGCACTTTGGGAGGCCAAGGCAGGCAGATTGTCTGAGCTCAGGAGGTTGAGACCAGCCTGGGCAACATGGCGAAACCCCGTCTCTACTAAAAAAAAAAAAAAAAAAAAATTACAAAAGATTAGCCAGGTGTGGTGGCGCTTGCCTGTAGTCCCAGCTACTCAGGAGGCTGAGGCATGAGAATCGCTTGAACCCGGGAGGTAGAGGTTGCAGTGAGCTGAGATTGTGTCACTGTACTCCAGCCTGGGCTACAGAGCGAGACTCTGTCTCAGGGGAAAAAAAAAGAAGGTGGCCCATTTTGTTTGTTGATGACCTTCATGAGAATGGCTAGCACAGACAGAGGAAATTATTTTCTGCTCAAACCTAACCTGATTGCATTCTCTTTCTGCATTTTCGCCACCTGATTTTATTGCATGGGAAAGTATGAAAACCAGTTCCTCTCAATAAACCTTTAAAAATTATTTTAAAAACCCAACCTCCTACAGTTTCTGAAGTGCCTGATAGTTTCTTCCAATGAAGTTTTCAGTTTACTGATTTTTTTTTCACTCATAAGAAGGGACTGTAGAGGGAAGATTGTAAGGCTTAACAGGCAAGAAGTTGGCCAGGTGCAGTGGCTCATGTCTGTCATCCTAGCACTTTGGGAGGCCAAGGCAGCAGATTGTCTGAGCTCAGGAAGTTGAGACCAGCCTGGGCAACATTTATTCTATTCATGTTGTTTACAGAGCAACAGAAGAAAGCTTAGAGAATTAAGGACAAATAAATTCAACTGCAGAAGCTTATGAGGAGCTAGATTAATTTTGAAATGATCAGTAAATAACTATTTTATTTTCTGATTTAAACTTCCACTGACCTCATTGAGATACACTTCCAGAAACATTCTGTTTGAACTATTCTCATAAATTAGTCATGTTGCAAAACAGCTGTGGCAATATGATACAATGAAGAGAGCAGTGATTTAGCAATGAGAAGATTGGGAGTTCTTGTGTTGACTCACAGGGAGATCACATGACATGCCAAAGTCCCCTAGATGAGGAAGCCATGCATGAGAGGATTGAGGATTGGGTCAATGATCTATCATAGAATACTTTCTATGAGTCTAGAAGCCTCGTGAAGAACATGCCAGCAAACCTGGGTGAGAGCAGGAGCTTCACCTTGTGCAGAATTGCAGTGTGATTTTAGAGTGCTGTTACCACTCTTATGCTTAGAAGGCAGAGTGTCTGAATCAGGATTCTGTCATGTGTAATGGATCGCACTCTTGTTGGCTTAGGCAGAAAGGTGTTATATGGTTTGCAGAATTGTTGGGAAGGCTGAGCTTCCAGGAGCAGCTCCTAAAGTCCACACAGAACTGAACCACCAGGGAACCTGCTCCCTCCCCCAGGAGAGGAGCCTTAACTTCAGAAAGCTGCCCATCCAGTTGGAAAGCTGCCACCGCGGTTGCCAGCACCATAGCATCTTGTCTCTTCTACAGTCTCTGTCTACATAGTGAATGCCCTGTGCCCTGCCTCTCTTCCTCTGATCCAGGTCCCACTCCAGGTCTTGCCCAAGTCTTTCTCATTGGTAGAACTTAAATCACACCCAAAATCCCAGCTGCAGGAGAGCTGTGAGATTTCATCTTTCCAAACTCTGTGTACTGCATGGCGGTTGGAGCACATATCGGCAGCCAATCCACTGCATTCACCATTGACAGTAGACGAAATATTTGTGATCAATAACATTTGCATTTTTTCAGGAAAAATGCACAATTTGCAAAGTAGCCATACACACTTTTTATTTGAAGCTAATATCAAGTCACTCTACATATAAAAATAACTATTTCTGACCATTTCCCAAGAAAACAACTCTTCTAAAAATTGAGAACAATGCCTACATTATTTCCTAAAGATGCAAACTGGTAGAGAAAACAGGATGTTAAATTCAGAATTTTCCTTCCAGCTTCGTTTATTTTCTCCACATCAGTTCTGTTTTCCTCTGTGTCTTTTTCTCCCATGGGGATGTCCTCCACCTTTTCAATCTGATTTGCTCTTTGCCATGCAGACCTGTGGATGAAGAGCCAGAGTCCCCCGAGGTCGATGCTGCTGGTCGGTGGCCTGGTGTCTGTGTTAGCAGAACATCTCCAACACCCCCGGAGTCGGCAACCACCGTTAAGTCACTTATCAAGTCATTTGACTTGGGACGCCCAGGTATTTGATCACAGTTTTTCTATAAGCAAAGCTCCAAATTCAAACTTTGGCCCGACATTTGATATGTCTACTGTCTCTACTCCACCCTGGCCCTATGTTGTTACAACCACAAGGGCACTTTCCAGGTCCTACCACATGTAGCCACTGCATGCAGGAGCCTGGCTGAGGCTCCGGGGAGACACTGATGGAGAGACTGGTGCGTGAATAACACAAATGCAGCCTCTTCCTCTCTACCTCTTCCTTCCATCCAGTTCCTGCCTTGCTACCTTTCTTTTTTGCCTCTTATAGCCATTAAATTCAGGTCACTACTATTTGCCTTTTTGTCATCGCATAAGAATTATGAGGGTCAGCTGGAGACTTCATCTCCTAGGAAATGAGGCATCACATCTGTGCACCTGGCCCTCTTGTAGGTACCCCGGCCATCCCCATCTTGCAACCTGCTAGACGTTTTTCTATCCGGTCTTGTACGTGAGCACCTGTGCTAATCTGTCACTCCTGATCTAGGTGTGTTCCCAGCTTTTCCTGGAATTGTCTGATGGTCTCACAATTCCCCTTTAGTCATGCTTATCTTCCTATATGAGAACGATGCATAGCTATACTTCATACATATACTGTACACATAAACATAGCAAATAGAAGAAACAGAATGTGCATCTCTCTACAGTAACAATATCTTTCTTCCCCAGACTGCAACAAACATGCCATTGTATTGGGAGACTGTAGTAAAAGTTAATCCTAGGATGCACCTGGTTGTCTCTGCTAAAATTGTTTGCACCTAAATTAGATTAAGACTAGGCTCTACATATTCAAAGACATGAAAGCCTTTCATGTCTGTGAAGACAGGAAATGAATTAACAATTTGTACAAGAACTTTTCTGTTCCTTCCTTCTCTAGGCACCTCATTATTTATACAGTCTCTTTTTGCTCAGCTATCCTTCATCTAAGACTGACCTCCACTCAGCTGACTCTTCCCTTCTTGTTTCCCCAATGCAGCTCTAGTCCAGAGAAGAAAAGGATAATAGAGTAAATATTATGCTAAACACGGATACTCCTTAAGCCACCAAAAAAAGTAACAAGAAATCAGGAACAACTATATGCTATTTTGAAGTGGAACAGCATATACATGTTCTCATGTTTTTTCTTGGCAGGTGGAGCTGGACAGAATATTTCTGTCCATAAGACCCCCAGAAGTCCCCTAAGTGGGATACCAGTGAGGACTGCTCCAGCAGCTGCTGTCTCTCCAATGCAGGTAGATGAGCCCCAGAAATAACCACTGCGTATGGTTTGCTGTGTATGCCTCTAGATGTTTTTCTTTACACATATTAGTGTGTGTGTGTGTAGAGTGTGTGTGTTTTGTAAATTGGATTACACTATGCATTATTCCAATACTTATTTCACTTTATCATTGGAATGTAAGCTTCATGAGGTCAGATATTTTTGTTCATTTTGCTTGCTGTTTTGTCTATAACACTGGCTGGCACACGGCCACATTGTAGTAGAAGTTCAGTAAATATTTGTTGAATGAATGAAGGAATATGTCTTCAAATTTTAACATTTGGAGAAACAATTCTTTTTTATAAAAGATTACATAATATGTGGTGATTTATTTAGCCACTCTTCTACTGATAGAAGTTAGGTGTTTTTGGATTTAACTTAATACAAAAAACAATACAGTGAAGATACTGATTCAAATTTTTGACTACTTATGGGGCTACTTTTTAAATAAGGATATATCAAGATTCATTTGTAAATATCAGAGATCACAGTAGTTAAGCAGAAAGGAATTTAATACAGGGCTTTTGGTACTGAGGGCTGGAGAAAGGTCTAGGCTGCACTGAGATTCCAGGAAAGGTTCCCAGAGCATCTGAAAGTTAGCCCATTATAAGGGGCTTCTGTTTCTGCCAGAATCAGGAAGTCTTTCTCTAGGTGCTTACCCAGGGACTGCCACTGCTACCAAGATCTAGGATCAGCCTTGTGACTACACTGCCACAGGTGCAGTCCATGCCAGCAAAGCAGACTCTGTGCCTGCCCCATACTGACCAGAAAACGATGACACACTCCCCAGAACCTCTGCTCCCCTGCCACAGAAGAGCGAGTGCCTTCCCAGCCATGTTTTCCAGGAGAAGCTGCAGAAGGGAAGCCTTCCACTCCCTTGCACCTTCCAGATCCTCTGAGAGGGGACCTGTTTGACAGAAGCTCGGCCACTTGATGAGCCAAGCTTTAAAGGAGTTTGCCAAGTACACCCTTTAGCTTCCCAGTCCCCTGTAGTCAATAGGTCACCCTACAAAGAGATAAGGATGGAGTTGAGTGAGCCTGTCTTGAGATATACAAATTGATTCCTAGTAAAGGAAAATGGGGTCCTAGAAAAGGAAATGTATTTGACCTCTTCCAGCATGTTGAAAAACTTGATAGACGCATTGCTCTTCAGTTTGCCCTCCCACTCGCTGTACTATTTTCTAAGAATTTTGACACTGTCTATAAATTTTGAAGATTAAGTAAATGAACAATAGTATCTTGTTTTACTTTATCAGTAAAGTTGAGCACTTCTTCATATGAACACAGGCCATTTATCTTTTGTATGTCTGTATGGAAACTTACATACTTTGCCTGCTCTTTTGAAGTCTTTTTCCATTTTGTAAGAAGTCTTGATATATTGTGCTTTTTAACATTTTTTCATATGTAATTGTATTACCTTTGTTATCTTTTAACGTCATATTAATAGTTATCTTTTACTGAAGAGAAATTTTACATTTTTGTGTTGTGTTTTAAGATTTTGTTTTGTTTCCTGCCTTAAAATGTCTTTCTAGCTATTAGATGATTAGAATATTCTCCCTAAATATCTTAAGGAAGTCTTTTATTTGTTCAGTCTTAAAACTCATAGAAACATGGGTTTGGATTTAGATGTTCTTCCCCTATCTTAACTGCCTTCTGGAAGCAAACAGAAGTAAATACTCTCTGGAGGACAATTACATCATCTAGATCCTTAAATTATAGCCACATTTTAAAAAGTACAATGTCATATAGTAACTTTAAAAAATACCAGGCATGGCTGGGTGCAGTGGCTCACACCTGTAATCCTAGCATTTTGGGAGGCCGAAGCAGGCAGATCATGAGGTCAGGAGTTCGAGACCAGTCTGACTAACATAGTGAAACCCCGTCTCTACTAAAAATACAAAAATCAACTGGGCATGGTGGTGTGCGCCTGTTGTCCCAGCTACTCGGGAGGCTGAGGCAGGAGAATCACTTGAACTCAGGAGGTGGAGGTTGTGGTGAGCCGAGATCCACCACTGCATTCCAGCCTGGGCAACAGAGTAAGACTCCATCTCAAAATAAAATAAAATAAAACAAAAAACTGAGCATACAAATAGATAATACCAAATGATGAAAAACCAAGAGAAAAAATAGGCAATAGAAACAGACACAGAAGATTCAGATATTGATATTATTAGACATAGACCCTAAAACACCTGAGATTAATGCTGTCAACAAAGTAAGTGACAAGGTAGAGAATTTCAGCAGAAAACCACAATCTATAAAAAAGAATCCATTAGAGATTTTATAACTAAAAATAAAATACCTGAATTAAAGACTCAATAAAGTTTAGCTGTAGCTTAAACAGTTAAAGAGAGACTTAAAGAACAGAAGACAAGTCAGTATAAATATCTGAAGTGAAGCACAGAGAAAAAGGATTGGAAATAGAGAAAAGGACGTAAGAAACATACGGGATGGAATAAAAAGATCTCATGTGTAATTAGAGTCCCCAAAAGGGGAGAAAAAGGGCAGAAGCAATATTGGAAGGGCTAATGATCAAGAATTTCCAAAACTGATAAAAGATGTCAAGCCCAGTTTCAAGAAACAATATGAACTCCAAGTGAGATGAGTACAAAGAAAACCACTTAGACACATGAGGTTAAAACTGCTGGAAATGAAAGAGAAAGAATCCTAAAAGCACCCAAAAGAAAAAAGACACCTTAATGTCAAAGGAGCAAGAGCAAAACTGACATCTTTCTTCTCAACAAAAATGATGGAAGCCCTGAAGACAATACAATGACATCTGCAAAATGCTGAAAGAAACCTGCTTTCCTTTACGTGGTGAAAATATGCTTCAAAACGCTGTACCTGGTGAAAATACCCTTCAAAGGTGAACACAAAAGAAAGATGCTTTCAGTCCAACAAAACCGTATGTTTTTTCGTAGGATACTTGCAGTGAAAAGACTATTTAAAGGAGTTCTGCATGGAGTTTGTTCTTTTAAAAGGCTGTTAAAATTCAAAACACCTGACAAGAAAAGCTAATGCAGAATTACCTGTATCAGGAATTTGTAAGTGGATACATCACTAAATATTTCATAATTATTAAAGCAATAGTAAGAGAATATTATATGTTACACTTAGTGCTATAAATTAGAAAATATTGATGAAACAGTCAAAATCTTAGAAAAATGTAACTTGCTAAACTTATATAGGAGAGAGTAGTAGAAAAGCTCAATCATCTATAATTTATACCAGGCCCTTGTGGCTTCACCATGAAACCTCCCAAACATTTAAGGAAGAAATAATGTCAATCTTATGTAAATTCAGAGACTAGGAAAGAGGTCAGCATAGCTTTCATCCCTAATACTTGCAAGAGCATTAATAGACAAGAAAATTAAAAGGTCAGTCTTTCTCACAAACTTCTTTGCAAAAATCCTGAACAAAATCTTGGAAAACCTTATTCAGAGATAACATGACGAAGATCATGTCATGTTTGGTTTATTCCAGGAATGGAAGGTGGTTTTAACTATTGAAGCCAACCAGAGTAATTCACCACATTAACAAAAGTATAAAAAGAATATGGTCGACCGGGTGCAGTGGCTTATGCCTGTAATCCCAGCACTTTGGGGGCCAAGGTAGGTGGATCACTGGAGGCCAGGAGTTCAAGACCACTCTGGTCACCATGGCAAAACCCCAGTCTCTACTAAAAATACAAAAATTAGCTGAGTGTGGTGGCGCATGCCTGTAACCCCCAGCTACTTGGGAGGCTGAGGCACAAGAATGGCTTAAACCCGGGAGGCGGAGGTTGCAGTGACCTGAGTTCGTGCCATTCCACTCCTGGGCAACAGAGTAAGACTCTATCTTAAAAAAAAAAAAAAAAAAAAGAATATGGTTATCTTAGTAGGTGGCAGAAAAATGTATTCAATAAAGATTAATATCTTTCTTGATGGAAATTCTTAGAAAACTAGGAATAGAAGGGAAATTCTTTAATCTGATAAAAGGTCTTTATTATATATCTATGGCAAATATCATACTTAGTGGTGGAATACTGGACGCTTTCCCACAAGATTGCAAATGGGATAGGAATGCCCCATATTGTCACTTTTGTTCAGCCAACTTCAAAAGCAAGATTTAAAACTACTTTTGAAAACTGTATACCATGACCATTATATTTTTGTGGGATGTGGATATATGGAATTGTGTTTAATATGCTATGAAGTAGAGCCTCTAAGAGGAAGAATGTTCTGGAAAGCCTCAGAATGGCCCTGCACAGACAAATGTACCAGGATGTTCATTGCAGCATTATTCCTAATATTAATATCAATATCATTATCAATAGAGAATCAGTAAAATAAATTATGGTAATGAAAATAGCTAAGATCTACTGAATGCTTCCCATGTGCTGGGCTGTGTTTTGATTGTTCTAACTGAATTTAGCTCATTTAATCCTCCCATAACCCTCTGAGGTAAGTACCTTTAGTATCATTGCCATTTTATAGATAAAGAAAATAAGACACAGAGAATTAAGCAACCCAGG
This sequence comes from Macaca thibetana thibetana, assembly GCF_024542745.1. NCBI lineage: Eukaryota > Metazoa > Chordata > Mammalia > Primates > Cercopithecidae > Macaca > Macaca thibetana. The sequence goes on along the minus strand of NC_065593.1, from coordinate 1,437,288 downwards.
GTCTCCCAGGTGGGTGGTGCCATCTGGCCCAGAGCCACTTGCTTGGCCTCTTGTGGCACTTTTCATGGAAAGCTGCCAAGATGGTGGGTATAGAATGACCTCTAAGATACAGTAAGTGAAAGAAACAAAACGGTATATAAAACAGTGTAATGCTATGATAACATTTGTGTTTCTAGAAAAACAGAGGGTGTTTTTCAAGGTTTTTCCTTGAATAATATCACGCTGACTTGCATTCTGAAATGCTTTTTTAAATGGCAGTAAAAAAATGCACCATGAAATCTACCCTATTAACAAATTTTGGGGTATTATTAACTCGAAGCACAATATTGTATGGCAGGTCTCTAGAAATTTTTTGTTTTTAATTTCGACTTTTATTTCAGATTCAGGGTGTACATGTACAGTTTTGTTACATGGATATATTGTGGGATGCTGAGGTTTGGTGTATGATTGATCCCATCACCCAAGTAGTGAGCATAGTACCCAACAGGTTTTCAATCCTTGCTTCCCCCTCCTGTAGCACTCCCCAGTGTCTATTGTTGCCATCTTTTTGTCCTCTACAACATTTTTATCTTGCCTGACTGAAACTCTGTATCCACGGAACAATTCCCCACTTCCCCTCCCTGAGGCCTCTGGGAGCCATCACTCAACTGTCTGTTTCTGTGATTTTGACTACTTTAGATTCCTCACGTACATAGAGTTATGCCACACTTATCCTTCAGTGACTGGCGTATTTGACTTAGCATAATGTCTCCAAGACTCATTTATGTTGTAGCATGGGGCAGGATTTCCTTCCTTTTTAAGGCTGAATAATATTCCATTGTATGTTCTGTACCACATTTTCTTCATCCGTTCATCTGGTGGTGGACACTGGGGTTGCTTCCACGTCTCGGCTGTTGTGAATTATGCTGCAGTGAACATGAGAGTGCAAATATCTCTTTGAGATCCTGTTTTCAATTTTCTTGGATAAATACCTAGAAGTGGCATTGCTGGATCATTTGGTAGTACCATTTTTAATTTTTTGAGGAACCTCCATACTGTTCTGTGTAATGGCTGCACCATTGTACGTGCCTACCAACAGTACACAGGAGTTTCGTTTTCTCCACCTCCTCACCAACACTTGTTCTCTTTCTGTGTTTTTTTGATGATGCTCTTCCTAATAAATGTGAGGTGGCGTGTCACTGTGGTTTTGGTTTGCATTTCCCTGATTGGTGATGTTGAGCATCTATTCATATACCTATTGACCATTAAAAATAGAATACTTATACAAACATCCTTGAATATACATAGAACATTCCAGGAAAGATATTCACAAAGCCAGTTAATAATGATTGCCCTTGGAGAGAAGAACTGGGAGATGGGAAGGAAAAGGAGACTTTCTCTTCACTATTTGCCCTTTTTATTGCTTTTGAGGATAGTGTCTATTGCGTGTATTACCTATTCAAATAAATGAGTTAATTAAAAACTCCCCTGGTTATTCCACTGTGTTTAAGAACTATTGCACACACACGCATGCACACACACACATCTGTGTGTGTTCTGTTCTTGATGTTATGAGCTCACCGTGCTGTGTCCTCCTGGTTTTTACAGAGGCATTCGACTTACAGCAGTGTGAGGCCAGCCAGCAGAGGGGTGACTCAACGCTTGGACCTTCCCGACCTTCCCCTCTCAGGTAAATCATGTCAGCAATAAGAACTTTTGACTTATCTTTCCGTGCAGTTAACTTTTCTTCATTTCTTTGCATGAAACTGAGCTTAGAAAAATAATCAGTGGCATTTCTTGCAAGTGATTTCAACCCCTGAATAATGTACACGTCATGGACATTAGATGAAGCAGTGCAGCTGACAAAAGGAAAAAGCGTCTATCTCCTGCCAGCTGCACTTCTCAGTGTCCTTGTGCTAGGGAGAGAGGCCCAATTTTGTTGTTGTTGTGTTCTTTTTCTTTTTTTAGAGACATGGTCTTGTTTTGTTGCCCAGGCTGATCTCAAATTCCTGACCTCACATGATCCTCTTGCCTCAGCCTCCCACAGTGCTGGGATTATAGGTGTGAGCCACTGTGCCTGACATGTTATTTTTTAACTGAATCTCAAGAGCATATTTTCTCATCTTTAAAAAGTAACTAAGGGAAAAAAAACTTCCCTGATTTTGAATTTGTCTGCTGCTTCCACAATTCTTAAAATTTGCCTCTTTAAAGGTATTTGTCTCTTAGTGCAGTCCTCTTCCTGTTATTACACCGTGTGTGTGTGTGTGTGTGTGTGTGTGTGTGTACATATTTGTTTTGTTTTGTTTTAACTCAAATACTGGTTGTAAAGTGGAGGTTGCATTCAGCAGTCCCCGACCCCCATCACATTTGCGTTCACACCACATCTCCTGTGTCACAGGCTGATGTGAAGCAGCCTTCAGGAAGGAACATGTGGGCTTGAGTCTCAGCACTGCTGCTCAGCCTGGCTTTGGCCCCATCACCCCACTTCTCTGTGCTTTCGTCTCCTCATCTCTAAAATGGAAATAATCCGGTCCACCTCCTAGGATCATATCAAGGATTGAGTTAGCATGTTAAAGTGCCTTGAACATGCTGGGCATGTGGCGAGCGCTATGGAAGTGTTTGCCATGCACATCTCACCTGCTGTTCTCTGCTGACCCAGTTCACCTGCCCAGAACTAAAAGGACAACAGTGCTTGAGCCTAGTGGGAGGTTAAGGTTGTCCAGAATATGGGGCTTAGAACCTATGTATGTGTCTATGTGGTCACTGTTACGAAATAAAAAAGGCAAAGAGAACACTGAATGGACTATTTACTGTTCCCTGTAGGCAGGATAGAAAGCCAAAAGTCTGGATCACATAGACAGAAATCTTTTTGTTTCTAAGCATAAAATAAAATTTCTACAGCTGTACTTCCTTCAGATCTTGGTCAAACACCATCAGGCTTGTTCTTAAAATAGTTGTTTCTGTGAGGGAACTTTCCCCTCTGAATCTTCTTTGCTTTTTCGTGGAATTAAATAAGGATTTTAGAGTTGGATAAACACTGACAATTGAGAATTTGAAGATGATCTCAGCCCATTCCTCGAATTCTATGTGGGAGATATTCAAGCCCTACAGAAATTCAGTGACTTATAAAGGCTGCAGCAATTTTGGATGGCTCTGGGGCCAGGAAGTCTCCTGATTCTTTCTACTTTGTGCCTCTTGGTGCTGAGGTTGGTGATTGCTCTGAGTCATAGCTTTCTAAAGAAGTGATGAAAGTTTATACGGCACTCCAAGTCATAATAATGACTTTCCAGCAGAAGGAAAAGACCACCAAAGGCCAGTGTAAAGTCAAGAGTGTTAGAAGAGAGACAGTGGGTGTAGAGAAATGAGAGAGTCTATGCTCCAGGAGACCAGTCCTGAGTGTCCCATACTAGGAGGGGAGTGGAGGAGGCCAGAGCACAGCAGGAAGCCCACTTGGCTCACAGTCCCCATGCTTGCTGTGTGGAGGGAATAACTTGATTGCACACATAGTGATAGGTGTGGGGTTTTTGAAAAATTGTGGTAAAAGACACATAATATAAAATTTACCGTATCAACCATTTTTAAGTGTACTAGGTAAGCCTTTGGTAGATAATATTTGTGTCTTCTCTCTGTTCCACTAGCCTTAAAGTTTCCTATTGTGTGGAGACACCATTCTTTTTGGTTTTCTTTGAGAGAGAGTCTTGCTGTCACACAGGCAAGAGTGCAGTGGCATTATCATAGCTCACTGCAGCCTCAAACTTCTGGCCTCAAATGATCCTCCTGCCTCAGCCTTCAAGTGGCTGGAACTAGAGGTACATGCCACCATGCCTGGCTAATTAAAAAAATTTGGGGGGGGGAGGCTAGAGACAGGGTCTCACTAAGTTGCCCAGGCTGGTCTTAAACTCCTGGCCTCAAGCAATCCTCCTGTCTTGGCCTCCCAAAGCACTGGGATTACAGTCATGAGCCATCATGCCTGGCCAAGAAACCATTCTTTTAGTTGACAAGATACATACTGAACTTGAGACCACAATAGCTTATTGCTCTGAAATTAATACCTCATTGACAGCCCTCCCTACTTAGCCCCCACCAGGCACCTGTCTGCTTGGATGATTCTATTTACTGTTATTACAGCAAAGGATCGCAGTGACAATTACTTGCTTCCAGCAATTGCTTGTCAACATTGAGGTCATTGGAAGCTGCAGAAACTGAAGATTAATGTGCTGTTCTTGTTGTTCTCTTGGATGTAAATACTATTTTTCTCTGCTATTTAGAGCTGACTAGCCTCAGTCCTAACTTTACTGCCCCTAAATGGTGGCTGTGAGCTGTAGACGGATTATTTTCTTCTGTGACTATTCACAGGTCATGGGCGGCAACTGTGGGCTCATCCTGGTCCCTTGTCTGCTCTGTAGCTTTGAACAAGGCACTTAGTTCTCTGAGCTCCAGTTTCCTCTATAAATATAAACTAGACAATCTCGAAAAATTTCTCCTCTTCCACACTTTTATGGTCCTTTAAGATATATCATCTGGCTAGACATGGTGGTGCACTCTCCTGTAGTCCCAGCTACTTGGGAGGCTGAGGCAGAGGATCACTAGGAAGTCAAGTCCAAATCCAGCCTGGGCAACACAGTAAGACCCTGTCTCTAGAAGAGAAAAAGAAAAATAAGTATCATCTGGAGGATTCAGTTCATTTCATTACCTGTTTTGACTCAGACTAATATGACAGCAGAAAAGAGCCTTGAAAGGGTGATTTCTACTTTTTTAGCGAGCCAGGCCCTATGGCTAGAATGGCCTTTTCTCTTGTAAAGTAGTTCTTCTTGGTTCCCAGCTTCTTGTTTACTGCTGCCTGTGATCTGATCATCACATGAGGCATTTTCCTGCCACTCTCTCTCAGATGTCTGTCAGTTAAAAGATATTAACTGGGGACAGGGCTGGCTTTGCTGGCACTTGCACAAGGCCATTAGAAGGGCACGTGCTTGGTGTAATGCTCTGGTGACATCATCTTGAAATTCACAGTAATTTTTGAACAAGAGGTTGATTTGGCATTAGATGCTATAAATGATGTAGTGGTCCTGCCTGTAGAATCCACATCCCTATTGCATTTTTATTACTTCAGAAACGATATATATGTTTGTAGTTGAGGATAAAATGAGAACGGTAATTGTATTTGAGAATGAAGCATGATGGCAGTCAAGAGCTGCTTCTTCAGGAATGGGTGATTATGTTTGTTCCCACAGATATTCTAAAAGGAAGGACTGAGACCCTGAAGCCAGACCCCCACCTCCGCAAGAGTCCCTCACTGGAGTCACTGAGCAGACCCCCGTCTCTGGGCTTTGGGGACACAAGACTGCTGAGTGCTTCCACCAGGGCATGGAAACCACAAAGCAAACTCAGGTATCGTGTTTCAAACAATAAGAAATCAGAAAAACATTGGGCTAATCACCTTTTATGCTTCCTTCTGTTTTGTCCCCATGGCCAATTTACTTCTACAAATATTTCCTGCATGAAAATGACTAAGATACTGTGCCTGCTCTTGGCAAGCCTAAAAGGAGGACAGTGGATAGTAGTAGTGTGCAAAATGGAATTAAGGGCTGTAAAAAACACTACTGCATAAGCAAAGTCTTGAGAGATTGTTAGTTGGATCAAGAAGTCTAGAGAGAAGTGGCACTTCTGCCAAGGGCTCTAAAGGTACCATTACAAGCATGCTGTGGAATAGTGTTCAGGGAATGTGGGTGGTGTCATGTGTCTGGACTAGACTGTGGGCTTCCTGAGGGCAGGGACCCTGCTGTACATATGCATAACAAGCTCTTTGTCAGTATTTGTTGGGTGGATGGATAGGTGACTAGGACATTCCAGCTGGAAGGCATATAGTAAGTAGTCTTCATTGCTAAGGAAGAGGTTTGTGTGTTATTTTGGTAAAGCACTGGGGTACCACCAACTTTGTGGGATTTTGTTTTGGATTTTGAGGTTGTACAGTGAGATTGGACCTGCATTTTAAGGAGGATTCATCCCAAAACAGTGGCATCTAAGGATTGGAGAGGCATTTTGAAATCAGTGTTTAAGAAGGACTTTTACAGGGATGTGAAGGAGGAGTTGGCAGAGGGAGAGGACGGCAAGACCAGCAGGATGGTCACTAAGAGCTGGTCTTTGTTCCCACACCTCTGTCACCTCCTCCCTTTCCAGTGCCCCTGGTCACCAAGGCCACAGCAAACCTCTTTCAGCTGCTTCCTCTCTCCCAAGTGTCTTCCCTGCTTCTCTGTGTTGGTTAATTTTCTGAAGCACTGAGCACATCCTGCTGCAAACCTTGCAGAAATCTCACATGACTCTGTCATCCGCACTCCTCATCCTGGTCTTCTAGGTGCCTCACGACTTAGCACCACCCCACCCACTGCCAGAATGGCCCCGTCCCTCCCTCCACCTGAGCCTGTTTTAGTTTCTGCCTTTGTAATATAACATGACCATTTCTTATTGCAAGTCTTTATGTATAAGATTCTAGCCTGAATCGTTTTTCTTTTCTCCTTTCATACCCTAAATACTGCTTCTCCTTCAAGGTCAAACCTTTCATGAAGTTGTACCTAACACCTGGCACATCGACATATCCCTTCTCCGACTTTGGCGTCTTACACTTTTTTGGGTGTTTCATTTTTGTACT